>NC_092104.1:15900817-16215817 GCF_045679555.1 Salvelinus alpinus
GACGTGTGTCACAAAACAAACAATACTTCACAGTGATGGGGTGCCAAGACCTGAACTAAATAGTGTGTGATAATGACATACAGGTGTGTGAACAGATGATTAGAATTCAGGTGATTGGGATCTGGAGAGTGAGCTGCGTTCAGGGGATCTAGGTGTTTGAGAGTGAGAGCTGGAAGCAGACGTTACAGTATCGTGACGTCCCTCAGTATGGTGATATTGTATGGTGACGTCCCTCAGTATGGTGATATCGTATCGGGAGGTCCCTCAAGATGGTGATAATATTGTATCGTGAGGTCCCTTGCAATTCAATACAAATGATATCGACACTTAAGTATGGTGATTATGGTATGGTGAGGTCCCTCAGTATGGTGATAATATGGTATGGTGAGGTCCCTCAGTATGGTAATAATATGGTATGGTGAGGTCCCTCAGTATGGTGATAATATTGTATGGTGAGGTCCCTCAGTATGGTGATAATATGGTATGGTATGGTCCCTCAGTATGGTAATAATATGGTATGGTGAGGTCCCTCAGTATGGTGATAATATTGTATGGTGAGGTCCCTCAGTATGGTGATAATATGGTATGGTGAGGTCTCTCAGTATGGTGATAATATGGTATGGTGAGGTCTCTCAGTATGGTGATAATATGGTATGGTCCATCAGTATGGTGATAATATGGTATGTTGAGGTCCCTCAGTATGGTGATAATATGGTATGTTGAGGTCCCTCAGTATGGTGATAATATGGTATGGTGAGGTCCCTCAGTATGGTGATAATATGGTATGGTGAGGTCTCTCAGTATGGTGATAATATGGTATGGTGAGGTCTCTCAGTATGGTGATAATATGGTATGGTGAGGTCTCTCAGTATGGTGATAATATGGTATGTTGAGGTCCCTCAGTATGGTGATAATATGGTATGGTGAGGTCCCTCAGTATGGTGATAATATGGTATGGTCCCTCAGTATGGTGATAATATGGTATGGTGAGGTCACTCAGTATGGTGATAATATGGTATGGTGAGGTCCCTCAGTATGGTGATAATATGGTATGGTCCCTCAGTATGGTGATAATATGGTATGGTGAGGTCACTCAGTATGGTGATAATATGGTATGGTGAGGTCCCTCAGTATGGTGATAATATGGTATGGTGAGGTCACTCAGTATGGTGATAATATGGTATGGTGAGGTCCCTCAGTATGGTGATAATATGGTATGGTGAGGACCCTCAGTATGGTGATAATATGGTATGGTCCCTCAGTATGGTGATAATATGGTATGGTGAGGTCACTCAGTATGGTGATAATATGGTATGGTGAGGTCCCTCAGTATGGTGATAATATGGTATGGTCCCTCAGTATGGTGATAATATGGTATGGTGAGGTCACTCAGTATGGTGATAATATGGTATGGTGAGGTCACTCAGTATGGTGATAATATGGTATGGTGAGGTCCCTCAGTATGGTGATAATATGGTATGGTGAGGTCACTCAGTATGGTGATAATATGGTATGGTGAGGTCCCTCAGTATGGTGATAATATGGTATGGTGAGGTCCCTCAGTATGGTGATAATATGGTATGGTCCCTCAGTATGGTGATAATATGGTATGGTGAGGTCACTCAGTATGGTGATAATATGGTATGGTGAGGTCACTCAGTATGGTGATAATATGGTATGGTGAGGTCCCTCAGTATGGTGATAATATGGTATGGTGAGGTCCCTCAGTATGGTGATAATATGGTATGGTGAGGTCCCTCAGTATGGTGATAATATGGTATGGTCCCTCAGTATGGTGATAATATGGTATGGTCCCTCAGTATGGTGATCATATGGTATGGTGAGGTCACTCAGTATGGTGATAATATGGTATGGTGAGGTCTCTCAGTATGGTGATAATATGGTATGGTGAGGTCCCTCAGTATGGTGATAATATGGTATGGTGAGGTCCCTCAGTATGGTGATAATATGGTATGGTGAGGTCTCTCAGTATGGTGATAATATGGTATGGTGAGGTCCCTCAGTATGGTGATAATATGGTATGGTGAGGTCTCTCAGTATGGTGATAATATGGTATGGTCCCTCAGTATGGTGATAATATGGTATGGTGAGGTCCCTCAGTATGGTGATAATATGGTATGGCGAGGTCCCTCAGTATGGTGATAATATGGTATGGTGAGGTCCCTCAGTATGGTGATAATATGGTATGGTGAGGTTCTTCCCCATTATCCCCTGTGTATTTATAGCTGTGTTCTCTGTTTGTCTGTTGCCAGTTTGTTTTGTTTCGTCAAGCCTACCAACATTTATTGACGTTACTACGGACAATCAATGTATAAAACAGTTATTCATTTGCCAAAGTTTATCATAAGACATGAATAGAATGCATCAGTGATTCTTTTTTCATGCAACTTTCTGAAGCGGCAAGGAGAATGCCCCTGTCTACCACTTTGTGTAGCCCAGGTATTCCTAAACTGGGGTACACGTATCCTCAGGGGTACGCGCAATGCCGTCGGGAGTATGTCAAATAAAATTGCGATTCACATTTAAAATATATATATTTTTTAAATGACAATTTCTTCCCTTTTTCAAACAGTACATTTATATTTTCCAACGGGGCTATACGTACATTTGGGTGATGTTTTTTTCTCACCTGAGTAGCCTCGTTTCACTGCCAAACATTTAATTAAACCGTCTATTGTTTATCGAAATTGTCACACCCTGATCTGTTTCACCTGTCTTTGTGATTGTCTCCACCCCCCTCCAGGTGTCGCCCATCTTTCCCATTATCCCCTGTGTATTTATATCTGTGTTCTCTGTTTGTCTGTTGCCAGTTTGTTTTGTTTCGTCAAGCCTACCAAAGTTTTTCCCTCTGCTCCTGTCTCTCGATTGTTCCTAGTTTACCCGGTGTTGACCATTCTGCCTGCCCTGATCCTGAGCCTGCCTGCCGTCCTGTACCTTTGCCTCACCTGTCTGGATTACCGACCTGTGACTGCCCTGGACCTGCTTTTTGCCTGCCTCTGTTCGATAAATAAACTGTTGTTACTTCGACGTTGTCTGCATCTGGTTCTTACCTGAAACGTGATACCTTCACAGGAACTAAGGGGCCTATCCCGAACCATGAAAATAGCCCCAGACCATTATTCCTCTTCCTCCAAACTTTGCAGTTGTCACTATGCATTTGAAATTTGACGAACTGACTTGTTGGAAAGTTGGCATCCTATGACGGTGCCCCGTTGAAAGTCACTGAGCTTTTCTGTAAGGCCATTCTACTGCTTATGTTTGTCTATGGAGATTGCATGGCTGTATGCTATGCATACACCTGTCAAGCAATGGGTATGGCAGAAATAACCAAATCCACTAATTTGAAGGTATGTTCACATACTTTAGCTCGTAGCAGGCCCCGGACTGGGCACCCTCGTTGTGGGCCCCGGACTGGAGAACGTCGCTGGAGGCTCCGGACTGGAGAATGTCGCTGGAGGCTCCGGACTGGGGACCATCGCTGTAGGCTCCGGACTGGAGACCGTCGCTGTTCTCTGTGATTTTATTATTAAACTGCACCGTTGTAACATAGTCTCTGCTCTCCTGCGCCTGACTTCTCTGCCGCCAGTACGCACACATTACATTAGCCATGTAGTGTACATAATGAAGAGTACCTGATGAAGTGTCTCTGTGTTTCATTTCATCATGTGATGTCCTGGAACCTCCTGGTGATTGATAAAAAGGTATTAAACCTCTGAATGGTTACAAAATCGTTCAAAAGATGAAGGTTGAGTGTGATTCAGTGAGATTTGACTTTAAAGAACAGTATGATTTTCAGTGTGATGGTGCTGTAATGTTCTATCTGACTGATGCAGATAGAACCTGTCTTTCTGGCTTCAACCTAGTCCTGCTGGCCCATCTTTTGGGGTTTTGTTGTTACCTTCCATCAGGGTTTTCAAGCAGCCATTTGTTGAGGACATTTTAACTTAGACTCTCAATCACAGACAGGATGAAACAAAACAGGTGTCCTACACTGAAGAGAAAGTGCTTGTAGGGGTTCATCATGTCAAGCAATTGGACCTGACAGAGCCAGTTTCTCAAAAAAGCTTTTACAGGTCGTCGTATTAGCATATTCTCTGGGTATTGTCTGATTATGGCTGTGTAACATTAATAAGGCCCTAACTGTAAGATGTTTCAACAAAAAACTGCAATACATCTTCATTTTAACAGGCCGCATAAATGTCAGACTGCAGATATTCTCTTAATGAAAAGGGTGGCGGAGCCTTCAGGCCCCAGTGTCTAAAGTCAAGCCCTGTCTGTCTGCCTGTCTGCCTGTCTGTCTGTCTGTCTGCCTGCCTGCCTGTCTGTCTGTCTGTCTGTCTCTCCACCAACAGTCTGCCAGTAAAATGGTAACATAAAATACAATGTATGTTTCTCAATATGTGACCGACTGCCTTGATTCAGTCTTAAGTAGCAAAATTTGAAATTGTGTTTTTTTTTTTTTTTACATTGGATGAAAGCAGAGACACAGAGCTACAAAATGGTATATCACACACTGTATTTAAAGAACAATGGGAAAGTAATTCTGCTTTGAAAGATGATAAACGTGTAACCTCACATTCGAGAAAATGGCCTTGAATGTTTTGGTACCTGCCGGAGAGCTCTTCTATGTCTACACTCATTTACATCGTTCACACCCTCTTAAGCTTTAGCCCCACCCATCTCTTTAAGGGTTGATCCGAGCGTTCTGTCCTAACAACAGAGGGCAGGTACCCAAGCTAACTGGCTAACGCTGGTTAACTTGCTAGCTACTTCCAGACACAAATGAGAAAAAACAGCTCAAAACAGCTCACTGACCATTTTACTCGCCCTAGAAGAGCTGGTTAGGCTGTTTTTATGTTATCCAGAGCGTTGGTGACTGCAACTGTGCTGCCGGCAACAATTTACACTTTTTTGCCAACGTTTACTGACACCGGCCATATTCACCGTGTGTTGAGCGTTTGTAAATTCGTCAGTTATTCTAAGCTCTGGCACACTCAGATGAGAGTGCTCTGAAATCAGAGTAGATAGCCAGAGCAAATTCACCAGCTACGTCTATCAACAGTTGTCGCAGTGACATTTTATTGAAATGCTTACTTGCATAGTGGAGTTTTTTGTTAAGACATGTAGCTAGCTAGCTAAACAAGTAACCATAATCACAACTCATGACATTACTACCCTGCATCAATCTGCAGCTAGCTAACCAACCAGGTTCAATGTTAGCTAGCAAACAATAGGCTGTAACTATTAAAGCAAATGGCTCTGAGATACGAATAATAAGATCATACACGTAACGTTAGCTAGCAAGCCAGCCAGCTTGCATCAATGCATGCTTCAAAGTATGTACATACGGAGTACACATTCGAGAAGTGTCCTCCGTGCTCCGTTTTGCATACTTTGATTTGGACCAATACGCCAAGCCTCCCGTGCTCCAATTTGCGTGCTCGGAGCACGGTAGTATGCATTTTTAGAAACACCCAATGTGTTACTCAATAGCTTACATCAGTGGTTCCCAAACGTTTTATAGTCCCGTACCGCTTCAAACATTCAACCTACAGCTGCGTACCCCCTCTAGAACCAGGGTCAGTGCATTCTCAAATGTTGTGTTTTGCATTGTAAGCCTGCCACACACACACTATACGATACATTTATTAAACATAAGAATGAGTGTGAGTTTTTGTCACAACAGTTTTTGTCACAACCCGGCTCGTGGGAAGTGAGCTTTTATAGGACCAGGGCACAAATAATAATAGAATAAAAATCAGTAATTTTGCTCTTTATTTAACCATCTACATATAAACTACTATTCAAAAGTTTACAGTCACTTAGAAATGTCCTTGTTTTTGAAAGAAAAGTGACCACAAGCATTTGAACGGTAGTGTAAAACTATATTTGTTCATCAAAAATTGTGAATAACTCACCACAGGTTAATGAGAAGGGTGTGCTTGAAGGATGCACATACCTCTGCAATGTTGGGTTGTATTGGAGAGAGTCTCAGTCTTAAATCATTTTCCACACACAGTCTGTGCCTGTATTTAGTTTTCATGCTAGTGAGAGCCTAGAATCCACTCTCACATAGGTACGTGGTTGAATAGCACGTCAGTGTCTTAACAGCGAGATTTGCCAAGGCAAGAAACTCTGAGCGCAGCCCTATCCAGAAATCTGGCAGTTGCTTCTGATTAATTTTCATTTCCACAGAACCGGTTGTTGCAATTTTGATGAGGCTCTCTTGTTCAGATATCGGTAAGTGGACTGGAGGCAGGGCATGAAAGGGATAACGAATCCAGTTGTTTGTGTTGTCTGTTTCGGGAAAGTACCTGCGTAATTGCGCACCCAGCTCACTCAGGTGCTTCGCTATATCACATTTGACATTGTCCGTAAGCTTGAGTTCATTTGCACACAAAAAATCATACAATGATGGAAAGACCTGTGTGTTGTCCTTGTTGATGCAGACAGAAAAGAGCTCCAACTTCTTAATCATAGCCTCAATTTTGTCCCGCACATTGAATATAGTTGATCATTCAGGTGAGAAAAGACATCACCCAGATAGGCCAGTCGTGTGAGAAACCGTCTCTCAAGCTGTCAGGTATTCCCTTGGCAGCAAGAGCCTCTCGGTGGATGCTGCAGTGTACCCAAGTGGCGTCGGGAGCAACTGCTTGCACTCGCGTTACCACTCCTCCATGTCTCCCTTTCATGGCTTTTGCGCAATCAGTACAGATACCAACACATCTTGACCACCAAAGTCCATTTGATGTCACAATGCTGTCCAGTACTTTAAGATATCCTCTCATGTTGTCCTGGTTTCCAGTGGTTTGCAGAAGAATATGTCTTCCTTAATTGACCCCCATAAACGTAACGCACATATACCAGGAGCTGTGCCAGGCGCACCACGTCTGTTGACTCATTCAGCTGTAACGCGTATAATTCACTGGCTTAGATGCGAAGCAGTAATTGTTTCAAAACATCTCCTGCCATGTCACTGATGTGTCGTTAACAGTGTTGTTTGATGAAGACATTGTCTGTATAGTTTTTTTGGCCTTTCCCCCAGCCATATCCGCAGCAGCAGGAAGAATTAAGTCCTCTACAATAGATTGGGGCTTGCCTGTCCTAGCCACTCGGTAGCTCACCATATAAGCCGCTTCTAGCCCCTTCTTATTAATGGTATCTGTTGCTTTTATACATGTCTTACTACTCAAAAGTCATTTTTATTCTCGCTCAAAAAACTCCAGTGGCTTATTTTTCTAATTGTCATGTTTCGTTTCTAAATGTCTGCGCAAGAGTGAAGGTTTCCCGCGAGAGAGTAGCGGTTAATGTGATTGGATGTTAATTATTTGACTAGGCTACCTGTGTTTGACATTGTGTTGTTATTTCACTGAAAACTAGATGGTTACATTTTTTGGGGGGCAGTGAAACGAGGCTTCCCAGGCGAGAAAAAAAACTCACCCAAATGTATAGCCCCATTGGAAAATATAAATGTACTGTTTGAAAATGTGAAGATTTGTTTTATTTTGTAAAAAAAAAAGTAAATATGTGAATCACATTTTTATTTGGCGTACCCCCGACGGCATTGCGCGTACCCCAGTTTGGGAATACCTGGCCTACATGATTAAATGAAGGTCATGCATCCATTCTGTCTTTTTTCTCCCTCTCTCTCTCTCTCTCTCTCTCTCTCTCTCTCTCTCTCTCTCTCTCTCTCTCTCTCTCTCTCTCTCAATTCAATTCAATTCAATTCAAGGGGCTTTATTGGCATGGGAAACATGTGTTAACATTGCCAAAGCAAGTGAGGTAGATAATATACAAAAGTGAAATAAACAATACAAATTAACAGTAAACATTACACATACAGAAGTTTCAAAGCAATAAAGACATTACAAATGTCATATTATATATATACAGTGTTGTAGCAATGTATAAATGGTTAAAGCACACAAGTTAAAATAAATAAACATAAATATGGGTTGTATTTACAATGGTGTTTGTTCTTCACTGGTTGCCCTTTTCTTGTGGCAACAGGTCACAAATCTTGCTGCTGTGATGGCACACTGTGGAATTTCACCCAGTAGATATGGGAGTTTATCAAAATTGGATTTGTTTTCGAATTCTTTGTGGATCTGTGTGATCTGAGGGAAATATGTGTCTCTAATATGGTCATACATTGGGCAGGAGGTTAGGAAGTGCAGCTCAGTTTCCACCTCATTTTGTGGGCAGTGAGCACATAGCCTGTCTTCTCTTGAGAGCCATGTCTGCCTACGGCGGCCTTTCTCAATAGCAAGGCTATGCTCACTGAGTCTGTACATAGTCAAAGCTTTCCTTAAGTTTGGGTCAGTCACAGTGGTCAGGTATTCTGCCACTGTGTACTCTCTGTTTAGGGCCAAATAGCATTCTAGTTTGCTCTGTTTGTTTGTTAATTCTTTCCAATGTGTCAAGTAATTATCTTTTTGTTTTCTCATGATTTGGTTGGGTCTAATTGTGCTGTTGTCCTGGGGCTCTGTGGGGTGTGTTTGTGAACAGAGCCCCAGGACCAGCTTGCTTAGGGGACTCTTCTCCAGGTTCATCTCTCTGTAGGTGATTGCTTTGTTATGGAAGGTTTGGGAATCGCTTCCTTTTAGGTGGTTGTAGAATTTAACGGCTCTTTTCTGGATTTTGATAATTAGTGGGTATCGGCCTAATTCTGCTCTGCATGCATTATTTGGTGTTCTACGTTGTACACGGAGGATATTTTTGCAGAATTCTGCATGCAGAGTCTCAATTTGGTGTTTGTCCCATTTTGTGAAATCTTGGTTGGTGAGCGGACCCCAGACCTCACAACCATAAAGGGCAATGGGCTCTATGACTGATTCAAGTATTTTTAGCCAGATCCTAATTGGTATGTTGAAATTTATGTTCCTTTTGATGGCATAGAATGCCCTTCTTGCCTTGTCTCTCAGATCGTTCACAGCTTTGTGGAAGTTACCTGTGGTGCTGAGGTTTAGGCCGAGGTATGTATAGTTTTTTGTGTGCTCTAGGGCAACGGTGTCTAGATGGAATTTGTGGTCCTGGCGACTGGACCTTTTTTGGAACACCATTATTTTGGTCTTACTGAGATTTACTGTCAGGGCCCAGGTCTGACAGAATCTGTGCAGAAGATCTAGGTGCTGCTGTAGGCCCTCCTTGGTTGGTGACAGAAGCACCAGATCATCAGCAAACAGTAGACATTTGACTTCGGATTCTAGTAGGGTGAGGCCAGGTGCTGCAGACTGTTCTAATGCCCTCGCCAATTCGTTGATATATATGTTGAAGAGGGTGGGGCTTAAGCTGCATCCCTGTCTCACCCCACGACCCTGTGTGAAGAAATGTGTGTGTTTTTTGCCAATTTTAACCGCACACTTGTTGTTTGTGTACATGGATTTTATAATGTCGTATGTTTTTCCCCCAACACCACTTTCCATCAATTTGTATAGCAGACCCTCATGCCAAATTGAGTCGAAGGCTTTTTTGAAATCAACAAAGCATGAGAAGACATTGCCTTTGTTTTGGTTTGTTTGGTTGTCAATTAGGGTGTGTAGGGTGAATACATGGTCTGTTGTACGGTAATTTGGTAAAAAGCCAATTTGACATTTGCTCAGTACATTGTTTTCATTGAGGAAATGTACGAGTCTGCTGTTAATGATAATGCAGAGTATTTTCCCAAGGTTACTGTTGACGCATATTCCACGGTAGTTATTGGGGTCAAATTTGTCTCCACTTTTGTGGATTGGGGTGATCAGTCCTTGGTTCCAAATATTGGGGAAGATGCCAGAGCTAAGGACGATGTTAAAGAGTTTTAGTATAGCCAATTGGAATTTGTTGTCTGTATATTTGATCATTTCATTAAGGATACCATCAACACCACAGGCCTTTTTGGGTTGGAGGGTTTTTATTTTGTCCTGTAACTCGTTCAAGGTAATTGGAGAATCCAGTGGGTTCTGGTAGTCTTTAATAGTTGATTCAAGGATTTGTATTTGATCATGTATATGTTTTTGCTCTTTATTCTTTGTTATAGAGCCAAAAAGATTGGAGAAGTGGTTTACCCGTACATCTCCATTTTGGATAGATAATTCTTCGTGTTGTTGTTTGTTTAGTGTTTTCCAATTTTCCCAGAAGTGGTTAGAGTCTATGGATTCTTCAATTACATTGAGCTGATTTCTGACGTGCTGTTCCTTCTTTTTCCGTAGTGTATTTCTGTATTGTTTTAGTGATTCACCATAGTGAAGGCGTAGACTCAGGTTTTCCGGGTCTCTATGTTTTTGGTTGGACAGGTTTCTCAATTTATTTCTTAGATTTTTGCATTCGTCATCAAACCATTTGTCATTGTTGTTCATTTTCTTCGGTTTTCTATTTGAGATTTTTAGGTTTGATAGGGAAGCTGAGAGGTCAAATATACTGTTAAGATTTTCTACTGCCAAGTTTACACCTTCACTATTGCAGTGGAACGTTTTACCCAGGAAGTTGTCTAAAAGGGATTGAATTTGCTGTTGTCTAATTGTTTTTTGGTAGATTTCCAAACTGCATTCCTTCCATCTATAGCATTTCTTAATGTTACTCAGTTCCTTTGGCTTTGATGCCTCGTGATTGAGTATTGCTCTGTTCAAGTAGACTGTGATTTTGCTGTGGTCTGATAGGGGTGTCAGTGGGCTGACTGTGAACGCTCTGAGAGACTCTGGGTTGAGGTCAGTGATAAAGTAGTCTACAGTGCTACTGCCAAGAGATGAGCTATAGGTGAACCTACCATAGGAGTCCCCTCGAAGCCTACCATTGACTATGTACATACCCAGCGTGCGACAGAGCTGCAGGAGTTGTGACCCGTTTTTGTTGGTTATGTTGTCATAGTTGTGCCTAGGGGGGCATATGGGGGAGGGAATGCTGTCACCTCCAGGTAGGTGTTTGTCCCCCTGTGTGCTGAGGGTGTCAGGTTCTTGTCCAGTTCTGGCATTTAGGTCGCCACAGACTAATACATGTCCCTGGGCCTGGAAATGATTGATTTCCTCATTCAGGATGGAGAAGCTGTCTTCATTAAAGTATGGGGATTCTAGTGGGGGGATATAGGTAGCACACAGGAGGACATTTTTCTCTGTTAAGATAATTTCCTTTTGAATTTCTAGCCAAATGTAAAATGTTCCTGTTTTGATTAGTTTAATGGAGTGAGTTAGGTCTGCTCTATACCAAATTAGCATTCCCCCTGAGTCCCTTCCCTGTTTCACACCTGGTAGTTTGGTGGATGGGACTACCAGTTCTCTGTAACCTAGAGGGCAACCAGTGGGTCCGTCTCCTCTGTACCAGGTTTCTTGCAGGATGACAATGTCTGCATTACCGATTTCTTTGGTGAAGTCCGGGTTCCTGCTCTTTAGGCCAAAGGCAGATGACCTCAGGCCTTGGATATTCCAGGATGATATAGTGAAGGCTTTTTGTTCCATAAAGTGTCCAATGTTGTTGGCCGTGTGGTTTGGCCTCAGGCCAGTAAGTGTGAGCAGAGCCTGCTGAGCATCTGGTACATGCCGTTGGCTTGGGCGAGTGTAAGAGTGGGGGTTGGGCCTGTTTGCCCGCTCACTACCTGGGCGTATGTGTGACTTCCATGTTGATGCCCTCTTTGCGGGGGTGGGGTGCATGGGGTGGGCAGGAGTGGCATAGGTCTGATCTGAGGGGGCCTAAATTGGGTGTGGGCATGGTTGATGTGGGGGGGGTGTGTAGGTCCAGGGGGGCGTCTTGGAGGGTGTCTCGCTGGTCTTGGTGGGGTGTCTATTGATCTGTTGCTCCTGTGTGAAGTGTTGGGGCTGCGTTTGAGAGCGATGTCCTTTAGAGTCCGGGCAAAGGTGGGCACTGCTGCCTTGTAGAGGTGGACCTGGTCATAGAGGCTGTTCAAGTCCAGGGTGGAGTGGTGGGCCAGAAAAACATTTGGTTTTGAGGCACAGTCACGGGAGATGCTTGCGTTTACCCGCTGTATTGTAGCAGGGTGGAAGTCTTTTCGTGGTAGCAGGGTGGAGATAACCACTTGTGCGTTGGGGAAAGTAGAAGAAGCTTTTTCGATCACTCCCTTCAGTGCTGTGGCCACCCTTTCCTGCTGTGCTCTCAGGTTGTTTGTGCCTGTGTGTATTATTATGTGGCTAGGTGAGCCTAGTTTGTCCTCAGATAGAAGGTCTAGGGCGCACTGGGTGTTTGGACACCAGAGTTTAGACACACTGTGTTTGGGAAAAAGTTTTTTTTCTTCTATATATTTCCCATTTGAGTCCATAAGAAGGACAATCTGTGTCTTGTGTTTGTCCTCAGTGGGTGTGGGGGGGTTGTCAGGAGGGCTATCAGGGTGGCTGACAGGGGGGGTGCTCAGAGGGGGTGAGAGCTGCTGGGCTTGGGGTTTTTCTTTTGTCTGTTCTGTTGTGATGTCGTTTCTATGGTCAGGGTCTGGTGTGGACTGTTCTGCTGTGGTGTCGAGACTTTTGTCGGGTGCTGAGGTGGACTGTTCTGCTGGCGTCTCTGTGGGGATGGCCACCTCCCTAGTGGGTTGTTCTCTGTCACATGCCATCCCCCTCAACCTCTCCTCCTGTAGTCTGATCCTCTCCTCCATCCCCTTCTCCCTCTCCTCCTGTAGTCTGATCCTCTCCTCCATCCCCCTCTCCCTCTCCTCCTGTAGTCTGATCCTCTCCTCTAGTGCTCTGTTCTTCTCCTGCTCCTGCTCTTTCTCCTGTTGATGTTGTCTCACCACTGTCCATAGTGCAGATACAGTGGGGAGAACAAGTATTTGATACACTGCTGATTTTGCAGGTTTTACTACTTACAAAGCATGTAGAGGTCTGTAATTTTTATCATAGGTACACTTCAACTGTGAGAGACGGAATCTAAAACAAAAATCCAGAAAATCACATTGTATGATTTTTAAGTAATTAATTTGCATTTTATTGCATGACATAAGTATTTGATCACCTACCAACCAGTAAGAATTCCGGCTCTCACAGACCTGTTAGTTTTTCTTTAAGAAGCCCTCCTGTTCTCCACTCATTACCTGTATTAACTGCACCTGTTTGAACTCGTTACCTGTATAAAAGACACCTGTCCACACACTCAATCAAACAGACTCCAACCTCTCCACAATGGCCAAGACCAGAGAGCTGTGTAAGGACATCAGGGGTAAAATTGTAGACCTGCACAAGGCTGGGATGGGCTACAGGACAATAGGCAAGCAGCTTGGTGAGAAGGCAACAACTGTTGGCGCAATTATTAGAAAATGGAAGAAGTTGAAGATGACAGTCAATCACCCTCGGTCTGGGGCTCCATGCAAGATCTCACCTCGTGGGGCATCAATGATCATGAGGAAGGTGAGGGATCAGCCCAGAACTACACGGCAGGACCTGGTCAATGACCTGAAGAGAGCTGGGACCACAGTCTCAAAGAAAACCATTAGTAACACACTACGCCGTCATGGATTAAAATCCTGCAGCGCATGCAAGGTCCCCCTGCTCAAGCCAGCGCATGTCCAGGCCCATCTGAAGTTTGCCAATGACCATCTGGATGATCCAGAGGAGGAATGGGAGAAGATCATGTGGTCTGATGAGACAAAAATAGAGCTTTTTGGTCTAAACTCCACTCGCCCTGTTTGGAGGAAGAAGAAGGATGAGTACAACCCCAAGAACACCATCCCAACCGTGAAGCATGGAGGTAGAAACATCATTCTCTGGGGATGCTTTTCTGCAAAGGGGACAGGACGACTGCACCGTATTGAGGGGAGGATGGATGGGGCCATGTATCGCGAGATCTTGGCCAACAACCTCCTTCCCTCAGTAAGAGCATTGAAGATGGGTCGTGGCTGGGTCTTCCAGCATGACAACGACACGAAGCACACAGCCATGGCAACTAAGGAGTGGCTCCGTAAGAAGCATCTCAAGGTCCTGGAGTGGCCTAGCCAGTCTCCAGACCTGAACCCAATAGAAAATCTTTGGAGGGAGCTGAACGTCCGTATTGCCCAGAGACAGTCCCGAAACCTGAAGGATCTGGAGAAGATCTGTAGGGAGGAGTGGGCCAAAATCCCTGCTGCAGTGTGTGCAAACCTAGTCAAGAACTACAGGAAACGTATGATCTCTGTAATTGCAAACCAAGGTTTCTGTACCAAATATGAAGTTCTGCTTTTCTGATGTATCAAATACTTATGTCATGCAATAAAATGCAAATTAATTACTTAAAAATCATACAATGTGATTTTCTGGATTTTTGTTTTAGATTCCGTCTCTCACAGTTGAAGTGTACCTATGATAAAAATTACAGACCTCTACATGCTTTGTAAGTAGTAAAACCTGCAAAATCGGCAGTGTATCAAATACTTGTTCTCCCCACTGTATGTCTTTCTCCACCTCCGGCTCTCCAGGTCTGGTTAAGGGGGTGTTGTTGTGCTGGACTGTTGTCTGGGTCTGTGCTGACTGGAGTGTGATCACCTGCTGTTCCAGCTCCACCTGCCTTACCTCCAGCTGGGTGAATTTATCCTTCATTTCAATGAGGGAGAAGTACTCTGTACTGGGAGGTTGACTGTCTGCTGAGGGTTGCTCGTCTGTGTGGTTATATGATGAAGACGTCTGGTCTGACCCGCTTGGGGTGGGGGTATCTTTATCAAGGGAGAGCTTCTCCTGCTGGGCTAATTCTTTGATTTGGTGAAAGTCCAGCTGAAACTGTTTGTGGTTGCCCTGTACCATTACTGTTCCAGACTTATATAGATTTATATTAGCTGACTCAGAGTCCTCGTTGTCAAGTATCCTGAGTTTCCACCCCTCGTTAACCCCCCCTCTCTTAACAAAGGGGTAGTGTGCTAATATAGCACTGTGCCATGCCACTGGATGGTTTGTGTAGAAGATAAGGTTGCTGATGTTCCCATTTTTGTAATAGTCAGCAAAAAGTGTCTCTTGATTTTCCATAAGGAGCTTCATTTTGTGATCTTTTCTTGCCTTATCATTCTTTACAATGACAGGGTACTGTATTTTAATTACCTCTGAACAGCGGGAGGCAGCTTCTAAGGCCTCTCCATTTGGTTGGGGTAGACTATTCGACTCTCCTGCCATTGTTGGGCTAATGGGCTTTGACACCTCTCACTTGACACTTAAGTGCTAGATGAAGTTGTATCAAGCTTGGCAGAGTTATGTTACTATTCAGTCCTTATAAAGTAATGTCATGTATTATTCTTCTTGGCTTTTGGAAATAGAATATAGTTTCAGACTAAACATTACTCACTCAGTTCCAGGTTGGGTGGTGTTCTCAGGTTTCTGTTGTTTTCCAGAGAATTTGCTGTATAGAATAATTAATCCTTGGTATTTGTGAACTTTTCAGGTGATTCTGTAATTCCGTCCAAAATCAGGTTGTAGGTTTCGAGTTTTGATTTGAAGTGAGGGTTATGTTGTAGAGGGTAGCATCCTGTATGTGTTCCTGACAAAAAATCCAAGTTTATCTAACTCTAAATGTATCTTTTTTAAAGAAAATGCTGAAAAATGCAGGAGCTCATCTGATCGTGACCTCTCTCTCTCTCTCTCTCTCTCTCTCTCTCTCTCTACTCTCTTTCTCTCTCTCTCTCTCTCTACTCTCTCTCTAATCTCTCTCTAATCTCTCTCTCTAATCTCTTTCTCTCTCTCTCTCTCTCTACTCTCTCTCTAATCTCTCTCTAATCTCTCTCTCTACTCTCTTTCTCTCTCTCTCTCTCTCTACTCTCTCTCTAATCTCTCTCTAATCTCTCTCTCTAATCTCTCTACTCTCTCTCTCTACTCTCTCTCTCTCTCTCTCTCTCTCTCTCTCTCTCTCTCTCTCTCTCTCTCTCTCTCTCTCTCTCTCTCTCTCTCTCTCTCTCCCTTTGTCCTCTCTTTCTTTCTCTCTTTGTACATGCAGTACATCTAAAAGAGTAATGCAACCAGCACATCAACCATCGTCATTGTTTGATGTTTAACCTGCATGAATTACTAGCATTATTTTAACAGGAGCTGTATTACAGTCATTCACATTACAGTGTGATAGATATGATGGTGTAGTACTATGTGACATTCAGTAGTGAGGGTTAAAGCATGTGAAAGCTTTAGTTAGTCAGGCAGCTGTCAATTTGCTTTCAACGCCCAAAGAAACTTTCCCTTGGCTCATCTTCTCACGGTTTTATGCAAACTTCTCGCCGCAATGCTGACATCAATTTACCCCTGAAAGCTATGGCATTGGCACATTACGATACAGACACATTTTTAAAACAACCACTGAGTGAGGGAGAGAGGATAGAGTTAGAGAAGTCATATACTTCACGCATCACCTGATTGGCATACAGAAATGCAGGTTCTTACATTAGCCTGTAGCACATAGGTTTTCTGCTATTTCTTTGTTATATATGACAGTGAATAGGAGAGGGGAGCGAGGGGTGTGGTTATGGGTGTAGGGATCTGCTGTTATGAAGGGATTCTGGTGTTGAACCCTGCAGTGCGTCCCCAGAAACTATTTCACACTGATGGGCCCAGAGTGAGGGATGGATGGGAATCAGAGACACTCTCCACTATCATATACCCAAACTCCTTATTTTTGTCTGGTCCTGTCTTCTCCTCTCTCCACCATGTTCAGTGTGTTCATAAGAGGATAACTTTGTGTGTGTTAACAGCTATAAATTAATGATCACATTTGTGTATTCCAGTGTTTCTTTCTCTACTGAGTATACTCACACACCCAGTCTGTATGAAAGGGAAAGCTGATAATATGGCCTTGCCTATTGGAGTTCTGTCCATTCTGTCTTCATTGAAGAGGGATGGGGAGACGAGGGTTTCCAGATGATAAGGCAAGTTATCCCAGGATCCCAGAGAGGGTCTCCAGATGATAAGGCAAGTTATCCCAGGATCCCAGAGAGGGTCTCCAGATGATAAGGCATGTTATCCCAGGGTCCCAGAGAGGGTCTCCAGATGATAAAGAAAAATACCCCACGATCACAGAGAGGAAAGCACACACACACACACTCCAGACTGTTAGTAGACCTCAGGGCCACAGACTGGAAATTAAAAATATCTTAATAATTGATGAGCTATGTATGGATCACTCCTCAGCCGCCACATATTGGTTGCTTTGTTCAGGGTCATTTAAGTCTGCACAATACTTTCAATAATAAACTTAAAAACCGAGAGACAGAGAGAGATATATAGAGATCAGATGGAGAACACAAAGGGAGTCCCATGGTCTGTGGTTTGTGTTTGTGTGACCTGTGTTTGATAATGGTGTTTTTCCTAACCTTGACCTGGTCTGTTTACTCACATCTCTGCTAATAGCCAGTCTATTTGGAGAGCCTGCACTGTCTGTTGGTCGGTCTGTCTGTCTGAAAACCATCCTGCATTAACACTGCTTTGGAGCCTTTCAATCAGAGAGCGAGTGAGAGATGCAGAGAGAGAGAAAGAGAGGGAGAGCGATACGCAGAGAGAGAGATGTAGAGAGAGAGAAAGAGAGGGAGAGAGAGACGCAGAGAGAGCGAAAGAGAGGGAGAGCGAGACTCAGAGAGAGAGATGCAGAGAGAGAGAAAGAGAGGGAGAGAGAGACACAGAGAGAGAGAAAGAGAGGGAGAGAGAGACACAGAGAGAGGGAAAGAGAGGGAGAGAGAGAGGGAAAGAGAGGGAGAGAGAGAGAAAGAGAGAGAGAAAGAGAGGGAGGGGGAGAGAGAGAGAGAGAGGGATGGGGCGAGAGAGAGAGAGAGGGAGGGGGGGAGAGAGAGAGAGAGAGAGAGAGAGAGAGAGAGATAGAGAGAGACAGATACACATAGAGAGAGAGAGAGAGAGACAGAGACAGAGACGCAGAGAGAGAGAAAGAGAGGGAGAGAGAGACGCAGAGAGAGAGAAAGAGAGGGAGGGGGAGAGAGAGAGAGGGAGGGGGGGAGAGAGAGAGAGAGAGAGAGGGAGGGGGGGGGAGAGAGAGAGGAGGGGGGTTGCTAATGGATTTATTGGAATGATACCAGTTATTCATTCTTTTTGGCTGTGTTATTTATCTGGAAAATTAACAGAAAGAAAAAAGAGTGACAGTAGGACAAGAGAGGGAGGTGAGAGGGAGGACAGATGGAGGAGAGAAGGAGGAGAGAGGGACTAGAGAGGGAGGAGAGAAGGACAAGAGAGGGAAGAGAAGGGAGGACAGAGGGAGTAGAGAGGGAGGAGAGAGGGACTAGAGAGGGAGGACAGATGGAGGAGAGAGGGACTAGAGAGGGACTAGAAAGGGAGGGGAGGGATGCCCTTAGGGACTAGAGAGGGAGGAGAGAGGGAGGACTGAGGAAGGAGAGAGGGACTAAAGGGGATGACAGAGGAAGGAGTGGGGGACTAGAGAGGGGGGACAGAGGGACTAGAGAGGGAGGGCAGAAGGAAGACAGAGGGAGTAGAGATGGATGAGAGAGTGAGGAGAGAGGGAAGACAGAGGAAGGAGAGAGGGACTAGAGAGGGGGGACAGAGGGACTAGAGCGGGAGGACAGGGAAGGAGAAAAGGACTAGAGGGGGGGGGGGGGGGCAGAGGGACTAGAGAGGGAGGAGAGCGGGACTAGAGGGGTGGGAGAGAGGGACTAGAGAGGGGGGAGAGAGGGACTAGAGAGGGGGGAGAGAGGGACTAGAGAGGGAGGAGAGAGGGACTAGAGGGGTGGGAGAGAGGGACTAGAGAGGGGGGAGAGAGGGACTAGAGAGGGAGGAGAGAGGGAGGAGAGAGGGACTAGAGATGGACTAGAGAGGGAGGAGGGCAGGACTAGAGAGGGAGGAGAGAGGGACTAGAGATGGACTAGAGAGGGAGGAGAGCAGGACAAGAGATGAGGGAGAGAGGGAGGAGAGAGGGACTAGAGATGGACTAGAGAGGGAGGAGAGCAGGACTAGAGAGGGAGGAGAGAGGGAGGAGAGAGGGACTAGAGATGGACTAGAGAGGGAGGAGAGCAGGACAAGAGATGGAGGAGAGAGGGACTAGAGATGGACTAGAGAGGGAGGAGAGCAGGACAAGAGATGGAGGAGAGAGGGAGGAGAGAGGGACTAGAGATGGACTAGAGAGGGAGGAGAGAGGGAGGAGAGAGGGAGGAGAGAGGGACTAGAGATGGACTAGAGAGGGAGGAGAGAGGACAAGAGATGGAGGAGAGAGGGAGGAGAGAGGGAGGAGAGAGGGACTAGAGATGGACTAGAGAGGGAGGAGAGCAGGACTAGAGAGGGAGGAGAGAGGGAGGAGAGAGGGACTAGAGATGGACTAGAGAGGGAGGAGAGCAGGACTAGAGATGGAGGAGAGAGGGAGGAGAGAGGGACTAGAGATGGATTAGAGAGGGAGGAGAGAGGACAAGAGATGGAGGAGAGCAACTGCCATCTGGAATAATAGCCTGTGGACAGCATTAACTGATCACTGGATGGATGTTTGCTAATGTAAGTGGATGGCTTATCTCTCTCTGTGTGTGTACGTGTGTGTATGTGTACGTGTGTGTATGTGTGCATGTGTGTGTGTCTTTGGATACACATTGAATACATCACTGCAAATGCATTGCTGTTCCTCAGCCTCAACCCCAGCCTCAGCCCCAACCCCAGCCTCAGCCTCAACCCCAGTCTCAGTCCCAACCTCAGCCCCAGCCTCAGCCCCAACCCCAGCCTCAGCCCCAACCCCAACCCCAGCCTCAGCCTCAACCCCAGCCTCAGTCCAAACCCCAGCCTCAGCCCCAGCCTCAGACCCAACCCCAGCCTCAACCCCAGCCTCAATCCCAGCCTCAGACCCAACCCCAGCCTCAGCCCCAGCCTCAGACCCAACCCCAGCCTCAACCCCAGCCTCAATCCCAGCCTCAGACCCAACCCCAGCCTCAGCCTCAGCCCCAACCCCAGCCTCAGCCTCAACCCCAGTCTCAGTCCCAACCTCAGCCCCAGCCTCAGCCCCAACCCCAGCCTCAGCCCCAACCCCAACCCCAGCCTCAGCCTCAACCCCAGCCTCAGTCCAAACCCCAGCCTCAGCCCCAGCCTCAGACCCAACCCCAGCCTCAACCTCAGACCCAACCCCAGCCTCAACCCCAGCCTCAATCCCAGCCTCAGACCCAACCCCAGCCTCAGCCTCAGACCCAACCCCAGCCTCAACCCCAGCCTCAATCCCAGCCTCAGACCCAACCCCAGCCTCAGCCTCAGACCCAACCCCAGCCTCAGCCTCAGCCTCAACCCCAGCCTCAGTCCAAACCCCAGCCTCAATCCCAGCCTCAGACCCAACCCCAGCCTCAGCCTCAATCCCAGCCTCAGTCCCAACCACAGCATTTTACTGTTTTAGGTCCTGATAATCTGCATGCTGGACACATTGCCCTAATCCAATGTTTTAATCAACGTTTTTTGTAATGTTTTTGTATGTGAGCTGTGTCCAATCCAGTTCATTGGGGAGAACATATTTTGAACCAAACTGAAACTGCAGTTGATGTGTGTGAGGTGTGTTTGAGCTGGTGTTTTGACCTCATGTCTTCTGGGCCTAATAGAACCAATAGAGATAGGCTCAGAGTGAAACGGTCAACACAGCCATCTGCAGTTAATACTGCAAAGCGAGAGATAGATGGAGATGGGGGAAGAGGAATGAGAGAGAGATAGAAGGAGAGAGATGGAGATGGGGGAAGAGGAATGAGAGAGAGATAGAAGGAGAGAGATGAGATGGGGGAATATGAATGAGAGACGGATAGAACGAGAAAATGACTCAAATAAATCACATGTTCAATTAGACCTGTTCATCACCATCCACGCGTTTCTACCAGGTTTATCCTCCCTTCGTCTCCCTCCCTCCCTCCGTCTACCTCTCTCTGTCTCCCTCCCTCTCACCATCTCCCTCCCTCCCTCCATCTCCCTCCCTCCCTCCATCTACCTCTCTCTGTCTCCCTCCCTCTCACCATCTCCCTCCCTCTCACTGTCTCCCTCCCTCCCTCCACCTCCCTCCCTCCCTCTGTCTACCTCTCTCCGTTTCCCTTCCTCCCTCCATCTACCTCCCTCCCTCCATCTACCTCCCTCCCACCATCTCCCTCCCTCCCTCTGTCTACCTCTCTCCGTTTCCCTTCCTCCCTCCATCTACCTCCCTCCCTCCATCTACCTCTCTCCCACCATCTCCCTCCCTCCCTCTGTCTACCTCTCTCCGTTTCCCTTCCTCCCTCCATCTCCCTCCCTCCCTCCATCTACCTCCCTCCCTCCATCTCCCTCTTTCCCTCCCTCCGTCTCCCTCCCTCCATGCCCATCCCTCCCTCCGTCTCCCTCCCACCGTCTCCCTTCAGCTATAGACAGTGTGTATCTAATTCCGTCTATAGGCAGTGTGTGTATCTAAATCCATCAATGGACAGTGTGTGTATCTAATTCCATCAATGGACAGTGTGTGTATCTAATTCCATCTATAGACAGTGTGTGTATATAATTCCAGCTATAGGCAGTGTGTGTATATAATTCCGTCTATAGACCGTGTGTGTATATAATTCCATCTATAGACATTGTGCGTATATAATTCCATCTATAGACATTGTGCGTATATAATTCCATCTATAGAAAGTGTGTATTTAATTCCATCTACAGACATTGTGTATCTTATTCCGTCTGTAGACAGTGTGTGTATCTAATTCCATCTATAGACATTGTGCGTATATAATTCCATCTTTAGACAGTGTGTATCTTATTCCGTCTGTAGACAGTGTGTGTCTAATTCCATCTATAGACAGTGTGTGTATCTAGTTCCATCTATAGACAGTGTGTGTATCTAGTTCCATCTATAGACAGTGTGTGTGTATAATTCCATCTATAGACAGTGTGTGTATATAATTCCATCTATAGACAGTGTGTGTATGTAGTTCCATCTATAGACAGTGTGTGTATGTAGTTCCATCTATAGGCAGTGTGTGTATGTAGTTCCATCTATAGGCAGTGTGTGTATCTAGTTCCATCTATAGACAGTGTGTGTATGTAGTTCCATCTATAGACAGTTTGTGTATATAATTCCATCTATAGGCAGTGTGTGTATCTAGTTCCATCTATAGGCAGTGTGTGTATCTAGTTCCATCTATAGGCAGTGTGTGTATCTAGTTCCATCTATAGGCAGTGTGTGTATCTAGTTCCATCTATAGACAGTGTGTGTATGTAGTTCCATCTATAGACAGTGTGTGTATATAATTCCATCTATAGACAGTGTGTGTATCTAGTTCCATCTATAGACAGTGTGTGTATATAATTCCATCTATAGACAGTGTGTGTATGTAGTTCCATCTATAGACAGTGTGTGTATATAATTCCATCTATAGACAGTGTGTGTATATAATTCCATCTATAGACAGTGTGTGTATCTAGTTCCATCTATAGACAGTGTGTGTATATAATTCCATCTATAGACAGTGTGTGTATCTAGTTCCATCTATAGACAGTGTGTGTATATAATTCCATCTATAGACAGTGTGTGTATATAATTCCATCTATAGACAGTGTGTGTATCTAGTTCCATCTATAGACAGTGTGTGTATATAATTCCATCTATAGACAGTGTGTGTATCTAGTTCCATCTATAGACAGTGTGTGTATCTAGTTCCATCTATAGACAGTGTGTGTATATAATTCCAGCTATAGGCAGTGTGTGTATCTAGTTCCATCTATAGACAGTGTGTGTATCTAGTTCCATCTATAGACAGTTTGTGTATATAATTCCATCTATAGACAGTATGTGTATGTAGTTCCATCTATAGACAGTGTGTGTATATAATTCCATCTATAGACAGTGTGTGTATATAATTCCATCTATAGACAGTGTGTGTATCTAGTTCCATCTATAGACAGTGTGTGTATCTAGTTCCATCTATAGACAGTGTGTGTATATAATTCCATCTATAGACAGTGTGTGTATCTAGTTCCATCTATAGACAGTGTGTGTATCTAGTTCCATCTATAGACAGTGTGTGTATGTAGTTCCATCTATAGACAGTGTGTGTATCTAGTTCCATCTATAGACAGTGTGTGTATATAATTCCATCTATAGACAGTGTGTGTATGTAGTTCCATCTATAGGCAGTGTGTGTATCTAGTTCCATCTATAGACAGTGTGTGTATGTAGTTCCAGCTATAGGCAGTGTGTGTATATAATTCCAGCTATAGGCAGTGTGTGTACTGGCAGCCTGTTGCAGTCGCATGGCTAGCCAGGATCATCCATATTGACCTCTGTAGACCAGACAGTGTGTGTATATAATTCCAGCTATAGGCAGTGTGTGTACTGGCAGCCTGTTGCAGTCGCATGGCTAGTCAGGATCATCCATATTGACCTCTGTAGACCATGCAGTGTTGTTCTGTCCATCTGCAGTGTGGGAATGAAATGTGTCTCAGGAGACCTCACACAATATAAGCTAATACGAGAGGTGTGTGTGTGGTAGTTCTTCACTAAAGGCTGAACTGTTGATATCATATTCAGCCCATGCGGTTACTGTGTGTGTGTGTGTGTGTGTGTGTGTGTGTGTGTGTGTGTGTGTGTGTGTGTGTGTGTGTGTGTGTGTGTGTGTGTGTGTGTGTGTGTGTGTGTGTGTGTGTGTGTGTGTGTGTGTGTGTGTGTGTGTGTGTGTGTGTCCATCACCACATGTTGTGTACCCAGTGGTAAACAAGCCCAGTGGTGGGCTGGCTCTTTCTCCTCTGACGCCGGTGTGTGTGTGTGTGTGTGTGCGGCTTCTGGTCCTCTGACTTTGACGTGTTTGTGGCCGGCTACCCCTCTGATGCTGGTGTGAGTTGGCATATGTCACACTCTAAGGTCAGGTGATCCCTGTGCGGTCAGTGATCTCATTGGCCGAAGAGTAACTATATCCCGTGGCAACCTCACAGGGGGATCCGTCTGACCAATCACATGCCCCAGCTGTTCTCAGCGTCGCGTGATGTTGTGTGTTTGTGTGAGTCCTGTTTGTGTTTGTGTGAGTCCTGTTTGTGTGAATGTGTGTGTGTCTCTATGTGTGTATGTGTATCCTGTGTGTATCGTGCGTGTGTGTGTGTATTAGGTTTGAAATGATTTCACTATTCAAATAACATCGTGATTTCCCCTTGGATATCTGGATATCTGGATAGTCGAAATATGTGTTTTAAATATGATTTTATACTGTTTTTATACTCTATATATATGAACAGTACCAGTCAAAAATACTAATTTCTTTATTTTTACTATTTTATAAATTGTAGAATAATAGTGAAGACATCAAAACTATAAAATAACCAATATGGAAGTAACCAAAAAAGTGTTAAACAAATCAAAATATACTTTATATTTGAGATTCTTCAAAGTAGCCTCCCTTTGTCTTCATGACAGCTTTGCACACTCTTGGCATTCTCTCAACCAGCTTCACGTGGAATGCTTTTCACCGACAAATCAATTCTTCACAGAGTTTGGTTGAAAGTGTGTGTGTGTGTGTGTGTGTGTGTGTGTGTGTGTGTGTGTGTGTGTGTGTGTGTGTGTGTGTGTGTGTGTGTGTGTGTGTGTGTGTGTGTGTGTGTGTGTGTGTGTGTGTGTGTGTGTGTGTGTGTGTGTGTGTGTGTGTGTGTGTGTGTGTATGTGTGTGTTTGTGTTTGGGGAGCAAAATGGAACCTTGGAGGCCTGCTACAGGGCCACCGGCCTAGCTAATTAACAGGGTGTGTGAGTCTGTCTATGTGTTTGTGTGTGTGTGTGCATATCTGGCAGCATGTCTCCCTCTTTTCCATGTTTTGGGGATATTTGTCTTTGTTCTTGTCCATGCTCATTATATGAGGCCTGGGAGACCCTCGTTTTGTGGGTATTGGATAAGTTGTTTGATGTGTCTGGCCTTGGAGTTGTGTCAGTATGGGATGTGTCTGTGGCCTTGGAGTTGTGTCAGCAGGGAATGTGTCTGTGGCCTTGGAGTTGTGTCAGCAGGGAATGTGTCTGTGGCCTTGGAGCTGTGTCAGTATGGGATGTGTCTGTGGCCTTGGAGTTGTGTCAGTATGGGATGTGTCTGTGGCCTTGGAGTTGTGTCAGCAGGGAATGTATCTGTGGCCTTGGCGTTGTGTCAGCAGGGAATGTGTCTGTGGCCTTGGCGTTGTGTCAGCAGGGAATGTGTCTGTGGCCTTGGAGCTGTGTCAGCAGGGAATGTGTCTGTGGCCTAGGAGTTGTGTCAGTATGGGATGTGTCTGTGGCCTTGGAGTTGTGTCAGCAGGGAATGTATCTGTGGCCTTGGCGTTGTGTCAGCAGGGAATGTGTCTGTGGCCTTGGAGCTGTGTCAGTATGGAATGTGTCTGTGGCCTTGGAGTTGTGTCAGTATGGAATGTGTCTGTGGCCTTGGAGCTGTGTCAGTATGGAATGTGTCTGTGGCCTTGGAGTTGTGTCAGCAGGGAATGTGTCTGTGGCCTTGGAGCTGTGTCAGTATGGAATGTGTCTGTGGCCTTGGAGTTGTGTCAGTATGGAATGTATCTGTGGCCTTGGAGTTGTGTCAGTATGGAATGTATCTGTGGCCTTGGAGTCGTGTCAGTATGGAATGTGTCTGTGGCCTTGGAGTCGTGTCAGTATGGAATGTGTCTGTGGCCTTGGAGTTGTGTCAGTATGGAATGTATCTGTGGCCTTGGAGTCGTGTCAGTATGGAATGTGTCTGTGGCCTTGGAGTCGTGTCAGTATGGAATGTATCTGTGGCCTTGGAGTTGTGTCAGTATGGAATGTATCTGTGGCCTTGGAGTCGTGTCAGTATGGAATGTGTCTGTGGCCTTGGAGTTGTGTCAGTATGGAATGTATCTGTGGCCTTGGAGTCGTGTCAGTATGGAATGTGTCTGTGGCCTTGGAGTTGTGTCAGTATGGAATGTATCTGTGGCCTTGGAGTTGTGTCAGTATGGGATGTGTCTGTGGCCTTGGAGTCGTGTCAGTATGGAATGTGTCTGTGGCCTTGGAGTAGAGACTATGTACACACACACACACACACACACACACACACACACACACACACACACACACACACACACACACACACACACACACACACACACACACACACACACACACACACACGGGTACCTGTAGTCCTTACTCGTGGTTGATGTTAGCGTTTCCTACTCTCTGTGGTATAACGCCTGATAAACACTATGTCATTATACCACCACTGTGTGTCTCTGGAGATACTGCTATAAGACTATCTGCACAGACTGCTATGCCAGTTGACCGTGGTTGCTATGATTGCTGTTAGGGCTACACTGAGGTGTCTGTGTCTGTGTGTGTGTGTGTGTGTGTGTGTGTGTGTGTGTGTGTGTGTGTGTGTGTGTGTGTGTGTGTGTGTGTGTGTGTGTGTGTGTGTGTGTGTGTGTGTGTGTGTGTGTGTGTGTGTGTGTGTGTGTTTGTGTGTGTGTGTGTGTGTGTGTGTGTGTGTGTGTGTGTGTGTGTGTGTGCACACAGAGTCTCTGCTTTCCCATCCTGTGAATCGACGATAGCAGTAAGTCTGGTGGGAAATCTATCGGCAGCAGATCTGGAAGATGACAGTTTGTGTGTCAGTGTGGTGTCAGTGTACGCTGAGGTGTCAGTGAATTTGTCTTTTAGGCGCAACCAGCTAGAGTGTGTGTCTGGGTCTGTGTTAGTGTGTGTGTGTTTGTGCGTAATTATGATTAATACCCTTGTTTTGAAAGCCAACAGTTTGTGTGTGGGTGTCGGTCTGTATGAGCATCAGTGCCTTCCATGCCTCATACCCTCCTTGCTGACTAACTGTCATGGTAGTGATGGCTGTTTACTGTTCTGAAACCTGATTCCTTGTCCCTATGGCTTGTGTGTGTGACTGGGTGCACATGCGAGTGTGCGTGTGTGTGTGTGTGTGGGGGGGGGGGGGGGTCTGCCTGTGTGGATTGACTTTGTTTTTGTTTCTTCCGTTCTCCTTGAGATGTCTCTGTGTTGTGTTCCAGACACAACCAGATGTCTGTAGTAACATCTTTGATTTAAATAACAACAATTAGTGTTTGGCTTTAAACCTCCTTTAATTGGCTGTTTTTCTTCACCTTTCAGTTAAAAACTGTCCTGTATCAAAGCAGAAGCACATGTTTTATGGATTGATGTGTAAAAATGTGTCTAATTGGGGTTTTGGTGTTAGTTATAAACTCCTGGGTGAAAGGTCTGTCTTCTGTCTGTCAGTTCTGGGAAAACAAGTTTAAAATGTCCTGTAAAACGGTCATGAAAAACACAGTTGGTGAATTTTCATCGGTGGATCAGGAGAGCTCTCCAAAATGATCCTACACCCACCGTCATCAATTCCTGTCTATGTTCTTGTTTTTGTGGTTTGTGTGTGTGTGTGTTTGTGTCTATGTGAATTATGCTGCATAAATTACAGCTTCTCCATGTTGACTTCAGCACTTTTCTACTTTGATGTGTGTGTGTGTGTGTGTGTGTATATATAAGTTATTCACTCTCTCAGAAACACACACCCTATATCGCACAAAGCCAACGAAGAAAACCTACTGGTTTGATAGTCTTTTTAAATCAGAGGAGATTTCCAAGATCATATTTACAATTAACCAACAGTGAAGACCCCCAGGGAACACGCAAACACACACACACAGGTTGTTCATTAATATATATTTTTTTCATTACAGTTATCTGAGCTCAACATTAATCCTGAATTCTCTTTCCTATCTAATTCTCTCTATCTCTCCGTCCCCCTCTCTCTCCCTCTGACTCAGTTATTAAGACCCACACTTTATTTGACTGATCCACCCTCCTCCTCCATTCCCCACAAACTGAGGCTCCATCACAACATTGGACATATGCTGCATGGGACCTTTGACAAATGGAAGGACTCCCAACTAAAGTTCTTGTTTTGGGAAACCAGGAAAACTTCTGTCAAAAGTAGCTGCTTCCAGTTTGAAGAATAAGAGCAAGGTATCAGTGTGATAAATGGTTCGACAAAGACTCTGTTTTCCCTCAAGTCTTCATATTGTAAATGATGGATACGTGATGGGGATGTTCTCTCTTTGAACATCCTAAGAGACAGAGAGCCTGACAGAATGCTCAGAGAGAGAGGTGACAACAACTGTGATTGATGGGCTTAGATGACTCCAATGTTAGTGTAAACTCCCCTAAATTGGACTGTGTTCTTATCAGGTTACTGTGTTGCTGACCTGGAGAGACAAGATCTGTTTATATGTCTTGTTAAAATGGCTGTGTGTGATGATAGTGCTGTGTGTGTGCGTGCGTTTGTGAGCTGCTGGTGTGCTCTTTCACAGTTTGGCAGAGAGGATATGAGTGGTGATATGATATAGGCTTGTGGGTTAACACTATAACTGGTAAAGCAGTCATTCTGACTGCTCATGAATGTATTTATTTTTTAAGTCCGTTCTTGACTTTTCCTAAAAAAGTATATTTAACACACTGCCTTTGTTAGAATCTTAATATCACAAATAGAACTGGAGTTATAACCAGTTTTAGGAGGGCAAGTCATTTTTGGAATGTTTTTTCCCCTGTTGCACCTCCTTCTTGCGACAGTAGGGCCTTCTCCGCTCCTTCTCCTTACAGTAGAGCCTGCTCCGCTCCTTTTCCCCACAGTAAGGCCTGCTCCGCTCCTTCTCCCGACAGTAGGGCCTGCTCCACTCATTCTCCCCACAGTAAGGCCTGCTCCACTCATTCTCCCGACAGTAGGGCCTGCTCCACTCATTCTCCCCACAGTAGGGCCTGCTCCGCTCCTTCTCCCGACAGTAGGGCCTGCTCCACTCATTCTCCCCACAGTAGGGCCTGCTCCGCTCCTTCTCCCGACAGTAGGGCCTGCTCCACTCATTCTCCCCACAGTAGGGCCTGCTCCGCTCCTTCTCCCAACAGTAGGGCCTGCTCCACTCATTCTCCCCACAGTAGGGCCTGCTCCGCTCCTTCTCCCGACAGTAGGGCCTGCTCCACTCATTTTCCCCACAGTAGGGCCTGCTCCGCTCCTTCTCCCGACAGTAGGGCCTGCTCCACTCATTCTCCCCATAGTAGGGCCTGCTCCACTCATTCTCCCCACAGTAGGGCCTGCTCCGCTCCTTCTCCCGACAGTAGGGCCTGCTCTGCTCCATCTCCCGACAGTAGAGCCTCATCCACTCATTCTCCCGACAGTAGGGCCTGCTCCGCTCATTCTCCCGACATTAGGGCCTGCTCCGCTCCTTCTCCCCACAGTAGGGCCTGCTCCACTCATTCTCCCCACAGTAGGGCCTGCTCCACTCATTCTCCCCACAGTAGGGCCTGCTCCGCTCCTTCTCCCGACAGTAGGGCCTGCTCCGCTCCTTCTCCCGACAGTAGAGCCTAATCCACTCATTCTCCCGACAGTAGGGCCTGCTCCGTTCATTCTCCCGACATTAGGGCCTGCTCCGCTCCTTCTCCCGACAGTAAGGCCTGCTCTGCTCCTTCTCCCGACAGTAGGGCCTGCTCCACTCATTCTCCTGACAGTAGGGCCTGCTCCGCTCATTCTCCTGACATTGGAATGTGCAGTGCCCAGTTGATAATCACCCTGATAATTGCCTCGAAACTGAAACCTAAACTATAGTGAAACATATACCACAGATTTAACAACAGATTAAATAAATGAAGTAAAGTATGATGGGGGAGAATGATGAGCGATGATGAGCGAGGGGAAGCGAAAGATGCACAACTATGTAATCACCGATTGTGAATGAAGAACAGGGCGGGCCATTCTATTGTATTAGTATATTCTAATAATAATCTCAAAATGGTATGGACCCTATATCAGTCTACCGAATCCAAGCACTTTTATCAGTCTACTCTGGCCTACTAGTACACAGTGAGAGCGTGTGTAATTTACAATGGGAAGAAAATAAACACAAATAGATGTACATGCTGCGTTAGCACACCTACAAGATCTGAATGAAAACGACTTAGATGGCGGGGAAGAAATGAATCATGACATCTCGGATTCTTCTGATTCTGAGCCTCAGCCTGAACCTACGCCTCGGAGGCCGAAGCACAAAAAAAGAACGGTGCTCACTGAGCAAGCTGGTGACAATGCTACGGGCTGATTATCAGCACCAAATGTCATCACTGAGAGAGCAGGCCCTACTTCTCAAGCCAAAAATAACATCAGCAATGCACTCACCAGCTTTCGTGATTTATGTGACATGGAAATCAGGGACTGTACTGGGGATGAGGCTCTCAGGAAGTCAGGAGACACTGCCTGGGATCTGTATGTTGATGAGATAGAGGAGTTCATTTTAATCCTGCATGCCCGTGGAGCATTCAGTGGAAAGAGCATGTATATGGAGAGATAATGGTTAGACATATATAGGATACTGTTCTTAGGAGAAACCATGTCGCAGGATGGCTTCAGAAAGATCATGCGTTACCTCCGTTTTGATGACGAAGAAAAGAGAACGCAACGCCTGGAAACAGACAAATCCACTATGGTGTCCTACACCAGGAAACAGACAAATCCACCATGGTGTCCTACACCAGGAAACAGACAAATCCACCATGGTGTCCTACACCAGGAAACAGACAAATCCACCATGGTGTCCTACACCAGGAAACAGACAAATTCACCATGGTGTCCTACACCAGGAAACAGACAAATCCATCATGGTGTCCTACACCAGGAAACAGACAAATCCACCATGGTGTCCTACACGAGGAAACAGAAAAAGTCACCATGGTTTCTGATGCTTGGAAACAGACAAATTCACCATGATGTCATACACCTGGAAACAGACAAATTCACAATGGCGGAAGATGCCTGGAAACAGACAAATTCACCATGGAGTAATACACCTGGAAACAGACAAATTCACCATGGAGTAATACACCTGGAAACAGACAAATTCACCATGGAGTAATACACCTGAATTCAGACAAATTCACCATGGTGTCCTACACCTGAATTCAGACAAATTCACCATGGAGTAATACACCTGGAAACAGACAAATTCACCATGGAGTAATACACCTGGAAACAGACAAATTCACCATGGAGTAATACACCTGGAAACAGACATATTCACCACGGTGTGTGACGCCTGGAAGCATATAAATACACCATGCTGTCCTACACCTGAATTCAGACAAATTCACCATGGTGTCCTACACCTGAATTCAGACAAATTCACCATGGTGTCCTACACCTGAATTCAGACAAATTCACCATGGTGTCTGACGCCTGGAAACAGACAAATTCACCATGGTGTCTGTCACTTGAAAAATACAAATTGACATTGATGTCCTACACCAGGAAACATACACATTCACCATGGTGTCCACGGCCTGGAAACAGTCAAATTCACCATCGTGTCTGATGACTGGAATCATACAAATTCAACATGGTGTCCTACACCTGGAAAGAGACAAATTCACCATGGTGTCCTACACCTGGAAACAGACAAATTCACCATCGTGTCTGATGCCTGGAAAAATACAAATTCACCATGGTGTCGGACACATGGAAACAGTCTAATTCACCATGGTGTCCTACACATGGAAACAAACACATTTATCATGGTGTCTGACTCTTGGAAACGGACAAATTCACCATGGTTTACTACAACTGGAAACAGACAAATTCACCATGGTTTCCAACGCCTGGATACAGACAAATTCACAATGGTGTCTGACACATGGAAACAGTCTAATTCACCATGGTGTCCTACACCTGGAAACAGACAAATTCACCATGATGTCTGACACCTGGAAACAGACAAATTCACCATGGTGTCCTACACCTGGAAACAGACAAATTCACCACAGGGTCCGACGCCTGGAAACAGACAAACTCACCATGGTGTACTACACATGGAAACAGGCTAATTCACCATGGTGTACTACACATGGAAACAGGCTAATTCACCATGGAGTAATACACCTGGAAACAGACAAATTCACCATGGAGTAATACACCTGGAAACAGACAAATTCACCATGGAGTAATACACCTGGAAACAGACAAATTCACCATGGAGTAATACACCTGGAAACAGACAAATTCACCATGGAGTAATACACCTGGAAACAGACAAATTCACCACGGAGTAATACACCTGGAAACAGACAAATTCACCATGGAATAATACACCTGGAAACAGACAAATTCACCATGGAGTAATACACCTGGAAACAGGCAAATTCACCATGGTGTACTACACCTGGAAACAGACAAATTCACCATGGAATAATACACCTGGAAACAGACAAATTCACCATGGAGTAATACACCTGGAAACAGGCAAATTCACCATGGTGTACTACACCTGGAAACAGACATATTCACCATGGAGTAATACACCTGGAAACAGACAAATTCACCATGGAGTAATACACCTGGAAACAGACATATTCACCATGGAGTAATACACCTGGAAACAGGCAAATTCACCATGGTGTACTACACCTGGAAACAGACAAATTCACCATGGAGTAATACACCTGGAAACAGACAAATTCACCATGGAGTAATACACCTGGAAACAGACAAATTCACCATGGAGTAATACACCTGGAAACAGACAAATTCACCATGGAGTAATACACCTGGAAACAGACATATTCACCATGGAGTAATACACCTGGAAACAGACATATTCACCATGGAGTAATACACCTGGAAACAGACAAATTCACCATGGAGTAATACACCTGGAAACAGACAAATTCACCATGGAGTAATACACCTGGAAACAGACATATTCACCATGGAGTAATACACCTGGAAACAGACAAATTCACCATGGAGTAATACACCTGGAAACAGACAAATCGCTTTGCGCGAGACAAATGACACACATCTCCCAGAGAGGAGAGAATTCCAGGTGGCCAGATGCACAAAGAACAGAACCCAAGACACCTGTGTCACCTGCAAGCAACGTGTTTGTGGGAAGTGTGTCAAGCAAGTGAAAGTGGCAAAGATTTGTGTCGACTGTCAGGACAAGGGATAACAGCTAAATGAAGCTGACAATAATTGACTAATTTGGATTTATATTCATTATAATGCCATTATTGCTTTTGTGAAGACTTTCACACGTAGCACTTATAATGATGTTTAGGCTACTGTTTTCATCATTTGACCGCACATTTTGCTGACCATGCGTCTTTGTGGTTGGGGTATTTAAAAAAATATTTTTTAATCTGTATAAAGCATATGGTTTCTGTTTCATAGTTATAACAAAGACACTCCACGAATAAAATGTGTGTGTATTTTTACATATAGCCTACAGTAACATAAATGAATGAAAATGCTATTTTATTTGAAATGGAAGAAAAAATGGTATTGTAATGTTACCTAACACCTTCATGAACACAACCAAATTATTATTTTAGGCAATAGCGTATATGCAATGTATTAATTACACTGTTAGAATGTTGCAGTCAGAATGCTCGTTAGCTTGAAGAGGGGACACTCGAGGCCCAGCGGTCCATACAGTTTAATTTGCTGTTATAATTTACATAAAGATGTGGAAGTCTTAAGTTTCCCCAAGGAAAAACAATACTAACAGCACTCCGCCCAATCATCACATTATCACCTCTTCATCAGAAATGACCTTAACAACCTTTTGGAGGATGTCTAATTGAATGCTAATTAGTCCTGCTGTGATTGGTGGGCAGCCAACCGCCATATTTCTCCTCTTAGCTCAGGATTGATCGGTTTGGCCTCTAATAGCATCTCTCAGTCCATTTCAGCTTAAAGATCAGAGACGAGAAAAATAAAGTCTAACATCTCTAATTTTCTCAATGAGAGATATATTTGTCCCTTGGCAGTCTGTTTGAGGACGGGCTGCCTTCTGAGAATTCGTACTATTGGCCACAATGTGCACAATCACTGGAAAATAAAATCGATGATCTACGATTAAGAATATCCTACCAACGGGACATTAAAAACTGTCATATCTTATGTTTCACTGAGTCGTGACTCATCGATGACACGGATACTATAGAGCTGGCTGGGTATTCCAAGCATTGAAAGGACATAGAAGCTACGTCTTGTAAGACAAGGGGCGGGGGTGTGTGTCTATTTGTAAATAACAGCTAGTGCGCACTTTCTAATATTAAAGAAGTCTTGAGGTATTGCTTGCCTGAGGTAAAGTACCTCATGATATGCTGTAGACCTCTATCTACCAAGAGAGTTCTCACCTATATTATTCATAGCTGTCTATTTACCACCACAAACCGATGCTGCCACTAAGACCGCACTCAACGAGCTGTATAAGGCCATAAGCAAACAAGGTGGCGCTCCTAGAGTCCAGGGACTTTAATGCAGCCAAACTTAAATCTGTTTTACAAAATTTCTACCAGCATGTCACATGTGCAACCAGAGGGTAAAAAACTCTAGACCACCTTTACTCCACACACAGAGACACATACAAAGTTCTCACATACCCTCCATTCGGCAAATTTGACCATAATTCTATCCTAAATGATTCCTGCTTACAAGCAAAAACTAAAGCAGGATATATCAGTGACTTGCTCAATACAGAAGTGGTCAGATGACGCGGATGCTACGCTACAGGACAGTTTTGCTAGCAGAGACTGGAATATGTTCTGGGATTCATCCAATGGCATTGAGGAGTATACCACCTCAGTCATTGGCTTCGTCAATAAGTGCATCGACGACGTCGTTCCCACAGTGACCGAACGTACATATCCCAACCAGAAGCCATGGATTACAGGGAACATCCGTACCGAGCTAAAGGCTACAGCTACTGCTTTTAAGGAGCGGGACACTAATCTGGAGGCTTATAAGAAATTCCGTATGCCCTCAGACGAACCATCAAACAGGCAAATAGTCAATACAGGACTAAGATTGAAACCTACTACACCGGCTCTGATGCATGTCGGTTGTGGCAGGGCTTGAAAGCTATTACAGACTACAAAGGGAATCCCAGCCGCGAGCTGCCAAGTGACACGAGCCTACCAGATGAGCTACATGCCTTTTATGCTCGTTTCGTGGCTAGCAACACTGAAGCATGCATGAGATCACCAGCCATTCCGGACAACAGTGTTAACACGCTCTCGGTAGCCTATGTGAGTAAGACCTTTAAACAGGTCAACATTCACAAAGCCGCGGGGGCCGGATGGATTACCAGGATGTGTACTCAAAGCATGCACGGAGCAACTGGCAAGTGTCTTCACTTACATTTTCAACCTCTCCCTGACCGAGTCTGTAATAACTACATGTGTCAAGCAGACCACCATAGTCCCTGTGCCCAAGGAAGCGAAGGTAACCTGCCTTAATGATTACAGCCCCCTAGAACTCACGTCGGTAGCCATGAAGTGCTTTGAAAGGCTGGTCATGGCTCACATCAACACCATCATCCCGGAAACCCTAGACCCACTCCAATTCGCATACCGTTCCAACATATCCACAGATGACGCAATATCAATTGCACTCTACACTGCCCTTTCCCACCTGGACAAAAGGAACACCTATGTGAGAATGCTATTCATTGACTACAGCTCAGCATTCAACACCATAGTGCCCACAAAGCTCATCACTAAGCTAGGACCATGGGACTAAACACCTTCCTCTGCAACTGGATCCTGGTCTTAGGTGGTAAGGGTAGGCAACAACACATCTGCCACACTGATCCTCAACACTGGGGCCCCTCAGGGGTGTGTACTTAGTCCCCTCCTGTACTCCCTGTTCACCTACGACTGCGTGGCCAAACACGACTCCAACACCATCATTAAGTTTACTGACGACACAACAGTGGTAGGCCTGATCACTGACAACGATGAGACAGCCTATAGGGAGGAGGTCAGAGACCTGGCAGTGTGGTGCCAGGACAAAAACCTCTCCCTCAATGTGAGCAAGACAAAGGAGCTGATCGTGGACTACAGGAAAAGGCAGGCCAAGACAGTTGTGAAGAGGGCACAACTTTTTCCCCCTCAGGAGACTGAAAAGATTTGGCATGGGTCCCCAGATCCTCAAAAAGTCCTACACCTGGACCATCGAGAGCATCCTGACCGGTTGCATCACCGCTTGGTATGGAAACTGCTCTGCATCTGACCTTAGGGTACTACAGACGGTAGTGCGTACGGCCCAGTACATCACTGGGGCCAAGCTTTCTACCATCCAGGACCAATATACTATGCGGTGTCAGAGGAAGGCCCAAAAAATTGTCAAAGACTCCTGTCACATTTTACATTTACATTTTAGTCATTTAGCAGACGCTCTTATCCAGAGCGACTTACAGTAGAGTGCATACATTTTATTACATTTTTTTTTACATACTGAGACAAGGATATCCCTACCGGCCAAACCCTCCCTACCGGCCAAACCCTCCCTAACCCGGACGACGCTATGCCAATTGTGCTTCGCCCCACGGATCTCCCGGTTGCGGCCGGCTGCGACAGAGCCTGGGCGCGAACCCAGCCCAGCCAGTGCGCGAACCCAGAGACTCTGGTGGCGCAGCTAGCACTGCGATGCAGTGCCCTAGACCAACAGTCATAGACTGTTCTTTCTGCTACCGCACAGCAAGCGGTACCGGAGCGCCAAGTCTAGGACCAAAATGCTCCTGCTTCTACCCTCAAGCCATAAGACTGCTGAATAATTATACCTCCCTTCCCCCCTTTGTTTTTTACACTGCTGCTACTCACTGTTTATTATCTATGCATAGTCACTTTACCCCTTCCTAGATGTACAAAATAACTCAACTAACGTGTACCCCCGCACATTGACTCGGTACCGGTACCCCCTGTATATAGCCTCGTTATTGTTATTTTTATTGTGTTACTTTTACTTTACTATTTTTACTGTAGTTTTTTTAGTCAATATTTTCTTAACTCTTTCTTGAACTGCTGTCAGCGATTGGGTGCAGAGATGTAGCGGAGTCAGGCGCAGGACACAGGTTTGAGCAAAACAACTGAGTTTACTCACAAAAAGGCAAGCAATATTCCAATAAGGAAAATACAGACAGAATAACAAAACACACGAACCACTAAGACACCAACAATCACGGACAGAACAGAAAGGTATGCCAGAGGGTTAAATAAGGAACATGATATGGGAATTGAAACCAGGTGTGTGTAATACAGACAAAACAAAACGAAAATGAAACATGGATCGGTGGTGACTAGAAAGCTGGTGACGTCGACCGCTGAACACCACCCGAACAAGGATAGGGGCCGACTTCGACGGAAGTCGTGACAATTGCATTGTTGGTTAAGGGCTTGTAAGTAAGCATTTCACGGTTGTATTCGAAGCATGTGACAAATAAAATTTGATTTGATATCTCACTCTCTCTCTGTCTCTCTGTCTCTCTCTGTCTCTCTCTCTCTCTCTGTCTCTCTCTGTCTCTCTCTGTCTCTCTCTCTCTCTCTCTCTCTCTCTCTCTCTCTCTCTGTCTCACTCTCTCTGTCTCTCTCTCTCTCTCTGTCTCTCTCTCTCTCTCTGGCCTCTTTAAGACATGGCTCATGTTTAATACTTTAATACTGCACTTCTGTTTGTTGGCACCACATAAGAAACATTTGAATAACATCTGGATGCCACTAACTCCTCTTAGCTAGATCTTCTCTCTGTTGTTGTACTCTCTACACGTGGTTCGTCCTGGTGGTGCCAGTGAGCCACTGCCAACCGCATGCTACACCAGGATGAACTCCTCTGAACACACATACAAGTCCATTAAAACCACATATTCTTTGTTCTACTAAATGCATGTTGAAAAAGTCTATGTGTAGCCAAGTTCTTTATGGGGAATCGTATGCTGTGGTTAGTTCATACAATACCAGTACCCACTACCCAGCTCTGCAGGTTCTGAGACCAACTTGGCAGACACACTCCTGCCAATCCACCAACCTGGCAGACACCAGGTCATTGGGTGTGTATGTCTTTGTGCCAGGCTGTTCCATACCATCTGTGTGTGTGTGTGCGTGTGTGTGTGTGTGTGTGTGTGTGTGTGTGTGTGTGTGTGTGTGTGTGTGTGTGTGTGTGTGTGTGTGTGTGTGTGTGTGTGTGTGTGTGTGTGTGTGTGTGTGTGTGTGTGTGTGTGTGTGTGTGTGTGTGTGTGTGTGTGTGTCTCTTGGTGGTGCCAGCCCGTACATGACAGACACAGCAGGCATGGTGGAGTGGCACATTGGCATCAGTCCTGTCCCGGTACCCAGGGTGCATTGAGCCACAGGTGGTAATGCGATTAGGGAAAGGAAAAGGGGGATTTGTTCAGAGGAACATCAAACACAGAAAGATCTATCCCTGTCTGAGGGAGGGAGGGATGGAGAGATGGGGAGGAGGTGTAAGGCTAGTTTATAGGGGAGTGTCTTTCTGTATGTCACTCTCTCCTCCAGTGTGTGTGTGTGTGTGGCTGTAGGCCCAGATTAGCAGTGTCAGTACAGGGCACCCTGTGAGGTTAATGATTGGGATTTAAAGGAGGAGAGCCTTGGGGAGCAGTATCAACATTCTGTTCCACTGACACCAGCCATGTGTGACTGAAATATATTACTGTACTGTAGAAATGTGGACACTTGACTTTTTTACAATGTATATTCTCCATCAACTCAAATAACCTCTTCCATTCTCAACCAGGCTGTGTGTGTGTGAGTGTGTACTGTCACAGGTCAGGTTGTAGTAATGGAGAGCAGAGAGAGGAGGACCCCCTGTTGTGTCCTAGTCCTAGCTGTTTCTTTGATCTCTCAGCTGTGTGTGTGTGTGTGTGTGTGTGTGTGTGTGTGTGTGTGTGTGTGTGTGTGTGTGTGTGTGTGTGTGTGTGTGTGTGTGTGTGTGTGTGTGTGTGTGTGTGTGTGTGTGTGTGTGTGTGTGTGTGTGTGTGTGTGTGTGTGTGTGTGTGTGTGTGTGTGTGTGTGTGTGTGTGTGTGTGTGCATTAGACAACCACGTCAAGCCAGATTGACACGCACTCACACACACATCAAGCTAGAACTGTTCAGGTTTTAATATATCACAACCTTACTATTAATTGCAGGACATCTGTTTCCCTTGGCCCAGCCAGGCGAGCAGGAGACACTTCAGCAGAAGTGTGTGTGTGTGTGTGTGTGTGTGTGTGTGTGTGTGTGTGTGTGTGTGTGTGTGTGTGTGTGTGTGTGTGTGTGTGTGTGTGTGTGTGTGTGTGTGTGTTCTCTCTGCTCCACTGAATCAATAATGAAATAGGTGTGTGTATTTCCTTCCTATACCTTTGTTGTTGGCATCAGTTTGTAGCAAAAGCTCTTTTTTCCACTCCACCTCTCTCGTCAGATCTGATGGAGAGGTGTGCCACTGTGTTCATAGACCTGATGCCTCCGAACATTCAGAAGCTTCAATACCTCTGGTCTGTCTAACCAGCTCAATGTTGAGGCACAGCTACATCAAACAGTCTCAACTTCTATACTAATACATACTGTACAGTTTGTGAGCAGAGCTTTATAGTACTGCAGTGGTTTTGCTCTCTTCTCTCTTGTTGTCTTGGCCTAAGAGTTCCAATGGTCAACTTACCACCGGTGTGATTCACAGGGAGCAAAAGAGATCGTTGCTCGGCTTGTTGTCCTGCGCTGACCCATCATTAGACAACCACGTCAAGCCAGATTGACACGCACTCACACACACATCAAGCTAGAACTGTTCAGGTTTTAATATATAATATAACAACCTTACTATTAATTGCAGGACATCTGTTTCCCTTGGCCCAGCCAGGCGAGCAGGAGACACTTCAGCAGAAGTGTGTGTGTGTGTGTGTGTGTGTGTGTGTGTGTGTGTGTGTGTGTGTGTGTGTGTGTGTGTGTGTGTGTGTGTGTGTGTGTGTGTGTGTGTGTGTGTGTGTGTGTGTGTGTGTGTGTGTGTGTGTGTGTTAGTGATTTGTCCAGGGATATCTTTCTAACTGTCCAGTTGATTATAAAGGTACAAAATGAATCCTAAATGGAGACATCTACTGCCCCCAAACAAGGCTGTCCCATACATAAAGCTCCCCTGTCATGCATAGCTGTAGTTGGCTAATGCCATAAGCCTACCATTGCTGCTCTAACCAGCATGAGAAACTGGTTGACCTCAGAAAGTCCAATTGCACACGCACACACACGCACGCACACACACACACTGGGACCTCGCAAGGGACCAGCATACAGAAGCTAGCGTTATAGAGTCTTATAAGCATTACTTGAAACTACTTGAAACCTTCTTATGCTGAGTCACTTTGTTATAGTTGGAAAGTGATGAGCAAATACTGATTAGAGAGCAGGAGGATCTGTCTCTGTCTTTCTCTCTCTGTCTGTCTCTGTCTCTATCTCTCTGGCTTTCTTTCTGTCAATCTCAATCTCTCTCTGGCTCTCTCTGAGGTGTCAGTGTGATAGAATAGGGTTGTGTCTGATGGCTGTTTGACAGCCTGATTGTTGTCCGTCAGTTAGACTGATCTCCATCACTCCAATATCAGACACATATAACAGCCTACGTCCAACGTGCGCACACACACAGACACACTGGTTTGCGCGCACACAGGCACACTCAGGCTTTGTGCCTTTCAGATCCAATGGTGGATGAAAGCGCACAGTGGGTGAATTCTACCAATCATGAGTGAGCGGCATGTTTTAATGCGATAAGCCTAGTAAACACACACAGACACAGACACACACACACACACACACACTTCTGCCTCTTGAATTTTCACTAAACCATGCTATCCTAAATGTCTCCTGACGGAGAGATCATCAATCTGCTGTCTTGTAAGGAACTGTCACACAGAAAATACCTTATCTCTCCCGGTCTCTATCTCTGTCTCTCTCCCTGTCACTATCTCTGTCTCTCTCCCTGTCTCTATCTCTGTCTCTCTCCCTGTCTCTATCTCTGTCTCTCTCCTGGTCTCTATCTCTGTCTCTCTCCCTGTCTCTATCTCTGTCTCTCTCCCTGTCTCTATCTCTGTCTCTCTCCCTGTCTCTATCTCTGTCTCTCTCCCTGTCTCTATCTCTGTCTCTCTCCCTGTCTCTATCTCTGTCTCTCTCCCTGTCTCTATCTCTATCTCTGTCTCTGTCTCTCACCCTGTCTCTCTCCCTGTCTCTATCTCTGTCTCTCTCCTGGTCTCTATCTCTGTCTCTCTCCCTGTCTCTATCTCTGTCTCTCTCCCTGTCTCTATCTCTGCCTCTCTCCCGGTCTCTATCTCTGTCTCTCTCCCTATCTCTATCTCTGTCTCTCTCCCGGTCTCTATCTCTGTCTCTCTCCCTGTCTCTATCTCTGTCTCTCTCCCTGTCTCTATCTCTGTCTCTCTCCCTGTCTCTATCTCTGTCTCTCTCCCTGTCTCTATCTCTGTCTCTCTCCCTGTCTCTATCTCTGTCTCTCTCATTGGTCTCTATCTCTGTCTCTCTCCCTGTCTCTATCTCTGTCTCTCTCCCGGTCTCTATCTCTGTCTCTCTCCCTGTCTCTATCTCTGTCTCTCTCCTGGTCTCTATCTCTGTCTCTCTCCCTGTCTCTATCTCTGTCTCTCTCCCGGTCTCTATCTCTGTCTCTCTCCCGGTCTCTATCTCTGTCTCTTTCCACTCTCAACAAGAAGGAAGAAGCGTATTGTATAACTTTGTATACATCATGTAAAGATATGTTTGCCTTAACCCCCCCTCTCTTTCTCCTCTCTCTCTCTATCCCGCTCTGTGTAGACACTACTTGTAAGGCGTTTATTGTACAGCTCTGTTTATATCTTGTGCAGATATCTGTATTTGCCTTGAGTCATTCCTAATGTGAAGCTATCCTATCCTCCTTGGGACTGATTATGGCTGAGTTATTATAACTCAGTAAGTAGAGCAAGAACATAGACAATACATTCACCCAGTACACAATCACTTGAACCAGGATGATTATGTTGTTCCTCTTCATCCTCACCATCTCTTTGGTCAATATGACTGAACTACCAGTCTCTCTCCTCTAGTGTTCTGCCTGTAAGGGATTGGGCCTGTAAGGGATGGGGCCTGTAAGGGACGGGGCCAGTAAGGAACGGGGCCTGTTCTGGAGGGGCCAGTAAGGGTTGGGGTCAGTAAGGGATGGGGCCTGTAAGGATTTGGGCCTGTAAGGATTGGGGCCTGTAAGGGTTGGGGCCTGTAAGGATTGGGGCCTGTAAGGGTTGGGGCCTGTAAGGTATGGGGCCTGTAAGGTATGGGGCCTGTAAGGGTTGGGGCCATGTAAGGGATGGGGCCTGTAAGGGTTGAGGCCTGTAAGGGTTGAGGCCTGTAAGGGTTGGGGCCTGTAAGGGTTGAGGCCTGTAAGGGATGGGGCCTGTAAGGGATGAGGCCTGTAAGGGATGGAGCCTGTAAGGTATGGGGCCTGTAAGGGTTGAGGCCTGTAAGGGATGGGGCCTGTAAGGATTGAGGCCTGTAAGGGTTGAGGCCTGTAAGGGATGAGGCCTGTAAAGGATGGGGCCTGTAAGAGTTGAGGCCTGTAAGGGTTGAGGCCTGTAAGGGTTGAGGCCTGTAAGGGATGAGGCCTGTAAGGGTTGAGGCCTGTAAGGGTTGAGGCCTGTAAGGGATGATGCCTGTAAGGGTTGATGCCTGTAAGGGATGGGGCCTGTAAGGGTTGAGGCCTGTAAGGGTTGATGCCTGTAAGGGATGGGGCCTGTAAGGGTTGAGGCCTGTAAGGGTTGAGCCCTGTAAGGGTTGATGCCTGTAAGGGATGGGGCCTGTAAGGGTTGAGGCCTGTAAGGGTTGGGGCCTGTAAGGGTTGAGGCCTGTAAGGGACGGGGCCAGTAAGGAACGGGGCCTGTTCTGGAGGGGCCAGTAAGGGTTGGGGCCAGTAAGGGTTGGGGCCAGTAAGGGATGGGGCCTGTAAGGATTTGGGCCTGTAAGGATTGGGGCCAGTAAGGGTTGGGGCCAGTAAGGGATGGGGCCTGTAAGGATTTGGGCCTGTAAGGTATGGGGCCTGTAAGGGTTGGGGCCATGTAAGGGATGGGGCCATGTAAGGGATGGGGCCATGTAAGGGATGGGGCCATGTAAGGGATGGGGCCATGTAAGGGATGGGGCCTGTAAGGATTTGGGCCTGTAAGGGATGGGGCCTGTAAGGGTTGAGGCCAGTAAGGGATGGGGCCTGTAAGGATTTGGGCCTGTAAGGTATGGGGCCTGTAAGGGTTGGGGCCATATAAGGGATGGGGCCATGTAAGGGATGGGGCCATGTAAGGGATGGGGCCATGTAAGGGATGGGGCCATGTAAGGGATGGGGCCATGTAAGGGATGGGGCCATGTAAGGGATGGGGCCATGTAAGGGATGGGGCCAGTAAGGGATGGGGCCTGTGATCTTGGTTACTGGAAGCTCTGCTTTCGTAATAATAGATTATTAAAACTAGTTAAAAATGTATTAGCAATGAAGGGTGGGAGTTTTAGTGTTGTTTGTGTGTGTGTCCTCCCAGCTCTCTCTCCCAGTTGTCCTATTAAAGTTTCAAGAATCGCTGGGAATTCAATGTAATCAGTAGTGCTGAGCCATCAGGTAATTTCTGTTCAAATAATCAAAATTTTCAGTTTAGTTTTTTCCCCCTCATCAATCTACACACAATACCACATAATGACAAAGTGAAAACTGGTTTTTAGACATTTTTGCTAATTAATAAAAAATAAAACCCCAAAATACTTTATTTACATAAGCATTCAGACCCTTTGCTATGAGACTCGAAATTGAGCTCAGGTGCATCCTGTTTCCATTAATCATCATTGAGTTGTTTCTACAACTTGATTGAAGTCCACCTGTGGTAAACTTAATTGATTAGACATGATTTGGAAAGACACACACCTGTCTATATAAGGTCCCAGAGTTGACAGTGCAAAAACTAAGCCATGAGGTCGAAGGAATTGTCCGTAGAGCTCCGAGACAGGATGGTGTCGAGGCACAGATCTGGGGAAGAGTACCAAAACATTTGTACAGCATTGAAGGTCCCCAAGAACACAGTGACCTCCATCATTCTTAAATGGAAGAAGTTTGGAACCACCAAGACTCTTCCTAGAGCTGGCCGCCCGGCCAAACTGAGCAATCGGGGGAGAAGGGCCTTCGTCAAGGGGGTGACCAAGAACCCGATGGTCAATCTGACAGAGCTCCAGAGTTCCTCTGTGGAGATGGGATAACCATCTCTGCAGCACTCCACTAATCAGGCCATTATGGTAGAGTGGCCAGACGGAAGACACTCCTCAGTAAAAGGCACATGACAGATAATTAGCTTTTTTATTTTACTGGACTGATGTTAGTTACCTGCATCTGATGGTCATGGTGCTTTCAAGACAACTGGCAACTCAGAAAAAAACAATGTTCAATTATGAACTCAGTGAACTTCAGGTCGAAAAGTCGGAGCTATAGAAAGAAGCTTGAGATTTCGATATGGATGACTGCTCAAACCGATTTTATCTAGTCGGATCTCATTTTTTTCAGAGTTCCCAGTTGTCTTGAACGCACTGAACTCTGAGATTTCCGAGTTCCCAGTGATTTTGAACACGGCCTTAGTCTCAGCGGAGGGAGAGCAGCAAAGGGTCTGCCTTTCACGGTCCCTGCTCTCTCCTTTCTTTCCTCCAGTGAGAATGACCAGAGAGAGGGGGCAATGTTACACCTGATGGCGAAACTCGAGTTACATCTGCCTCAGGCACAAATTGATGTTGTTCCTATGTCCAGAGAAACTGAAATACTCCTCGATTTTAAAATATACATGGCGAGCTGCTAATAATTATAAAAACACAGGGCTATAGATACACTTGGATACTCAATCATTGCAGCTGCAGTGCAAGTTGGGAGAAGCAGATTTTATGTTTTGCAATAGTGTTGAATAAAAACAGCGTTGACAGTGCTGAATAAGACTTAGACATGAACTCAGTCACGAAAACAGCAGCTCTTTGCTGTATTCTTTGACAGTCTCTCTCTGGTCATTTTTTAAATAGTTATGAAAAGTGACGTAGGCTAGTATAAAACTTTGCTGTGGCCGCGGTGGTAGAAGCTGCCGGAAGGTACGGTGATTTGAGCTATCCGATTGGCCAGTGAAGTAGACACACTCGATATAGTCACAGATCTCCTGGCCCACCGGTTAGGCGGAGTTTGTCTTTTTAGACAAATTAAATGGTTCAAAATGGGAACACTTTGCCTACCCTGTGCGCAGGGCTTCTGAATCAAGTGCACCTACCGCAACAGCACAATACCAAAAAAATTAGCGCCTGCCTTTATGCTTTTATCGTTGGCTTTCTACAAAAACGTTTTGTGATCGACCGGTTGGGGAACACTGAACTAGATAATTTGTATTCAGGTAGAGTATTTTCAGGTAGAGATACCTCACAAAGAAACTGCTCTCTATGTATCCCCTCTTGATCTCAATTTTTTTCTGTCTCTTATGTAGCAGGCGTAAAAGAAACACAGATCAAACAACTGGCCATGCAATGGATTATGGTCATTATAGTTTTATGCGCTAAACTATGTAGAACATTGGCCTGTTGGAAACTACAACTCCCTACTACATCACCTAGTTTGGTCATGATCATATTTATCTCCAGAGAAACTACAGCAAAATGTGGGCATTTAGCTGACAGAAAAGAAAAAAATGAAATGGAATTCCAATAATTGAACTGACATCGGTCAATTAGTTGTTTAAAAACCAAAAAATAACTGACCTTTCGGGTAATCGCTCAACAATATAAACCAGTAAATCTTAAATGCTTTTATGATCCATTTGATTTTATATTTGTATTATTAATTTCCCCACTTTTCCTATCTCTCTGCCGTTTCTCTGTACATATCACTCCTTCTTTCTCTCCTTTCTTGTTCCCTCTCGCTTTTATCCACTCTCCTCTCTCTGACCTCCCCCTCTCTCTGACCTCCCCCTCTCTCTGACCGCCCCCTCTTCTCTCTCCATAGGCAAGACGATAATGTGATCTCCTTCAAATCAATACACACCTTTAACTACCCAGCCATATCCCCCCCATCTCTCACCGCATCCTCAACCTCTCACCCCCCCATATTTTAGAACCCTTGGAGATAAAACGTTTCTGATGTGGAGATGAGATGAATGGTCAAAATCCAGATGGCACTGGCCAATCAGATTCATCCTTGGCTGAAGCAGAAGAGAGCTCAGCCATTAATGTATGAGATAGGCCTTAGAGATAGCCAATGGGCTTTTCTCTTAAAGAGTTTAAATCAATATATTACATTGACTGTCTGGCTGTCTGACTGAATAACTGAGTGAGTGAGTGAGAGGGCTTTTGAAATACAGGCAGTTTGAACTTCAGTCTCAGGGCCTTTTAACCTTGAAGAACTAACAGGAAGGCCATGAGAGGGCCAGCCATTACACTAGTGGCCCTTTAGCCTTTACTGACCTGTTTCATCTCATATCGCTGGGTTCTTGTCTGTTGGTTGGAGGATATTTTATCCTCGGGCAATGTTATTGCACTGCACTCTCTCGAAGTGTTAATGTTGAACTTATCGTCTCATCCCAACTCTTCACTAGAGTTTAACTCTGCCTTGTAACACCTGCAATTATCTTGTCTCACACAAACTTATTTTTTTATTTTGCGTTTGTCGAGAGCAACAACTAAACCAAGCCTTCTCTTTGGCAGTCCAGAGTGGAGAGGCTCACTGTTCATGTGTTTCTAGCACCCCTGACTTTAGAGGTAGACATACATTAGAGTTCAGGTGAGGTCTAAGGCCAAACTAAAAAGATGGGTTGGAATCTAAATTATCTAGAGTGTTAGTGGATAGATAGACGTTGTCAATTTGGTATTATTGACCTCCTCTCGGCAGTACTTTACTTGGTTTGGTTAGGTTTGTGTAAATGTCTGTCTTCCTCTCTGCAGTACTTTACTTGGTTTGGTTAGGTTTGTGTAAATGTCTGTCTTCCTCTCGGCAGTACTTTACTTGGTTTGGTTAGGTTTGTGTAAATGTCTGTCTTCCTCTCGGCAGTACTTTACTCGGTTTGGTTAGGTTTGTGTAAATGTCTGTCTTCCTCTCGGCAGTACTTTACTCGGTTTGGTTAGGTTTGTGTAAATGTCTGTCTTCCTCTCGGCAGTACTTTACTTGGTTTGGTTAGGTTTGTGTAAATGTCTGTCTTCCTCTCGGCAGTACTTTACTTGGTTTGGTTAGGTTTGTGTAAATGTCTGTCTTCCTCTCGGCAGTACTTCACTCTACTTTGTTTGGTGAGGTTTGGTTTGTGATTCTGCCCTGAATTCTGATACGCACAAAGAAAGGCTACACATCTCCACATCTCCTTCCAACATAATCTGGCCAAGGGTGACAGGGATTTAGTAACTACTTTCTTCCTATCGCTCTCTCCCCATCTCTCTTTCTAATTTCCCTCTCTCCCCATCTCTCTTTCTAATTTCCCTCTCCCCATCTCTCTTTCTAATTTCCCTCTCCCCATCTCTCTTCCTAATTTCCCTCTCTCCCCATCTCTCTTTCTAATTTCCCTCTCTCCCCATCTCTCTTTCTAATTTCCCTCTCTCCCCATATCTCTCTTTCTAATTTCCCTCTCTCACCATCTCTCTTTATAATTTCCCTCCCCTCTTTCCTCTCTCTCATTGTTTTTTCAACTTTGAAATACTCTCTTTTAGATGAACCTCATTCACCGTCGGAGGAAACTCCACACCCAGTCTGGGCATGGGAGGGGAGGTCTGACAGACACAGCCAAGGTGTGGGGGAGGGAGGTGTGGGGGAGGGAGGGATGGAGAAAGAAAGAAGGTGTGGGGAGAGTGAGGGATGGAGAAATAAGGAAGGTGTGGGGAGGGAGGTGTGGGGGAGGGAGGGATGGAGAAATAAGGAAGGTGTGGGGGAGGGAGGTGTGGGGGAGGGAGGGATGGAGAAATAAGGTGTGGGGGAGGGAGGGATGGAGAAATAAGGTGTGGGGGAGGGAGGGATGGATAAATAAGGTGTGGGGGAGGGAGGGATGGAGAAATAAGGTGTGGGGAGAGGGAGGGATGGAGTAAGAAGGTGTGGGGGGAGGGAGGGATGAAGTAAGAAGTGTGGGGAGAGGGAGGGATGGAGTAAGAAGGTATGGGGAGAGGGAGGGATGGAGTAAGAAGGTATGGGGAGAGGGAGGGATGGAGTAAGAAGGTGTGAGGAGAGGGAGGGATGGAGTAAGAAGGTGTGAGGAGAGGGAGGGATGGAGTAAGAAGGTGTGGGGGGAGGGAGGGATGAATTAAGAAGGTATGGGGAGAGGGAGGGATGGAGTAAGAAGTGTGGGGAGAGGGAGGGATGGAGTAAGAAGGTGTGGGGAGAGGGAGGGATGGAGGAAGAAGGTATGGGGAGAGGGAGGGATGGAGTAAGAAGGTGTGGGGAGAGGGAGGGATGGAGTAAGAAGTGTGGGGAGAGGGAGGGATGGAGTAAGAAGGTGTGGGGAGAGGGAGGGATGGAGGAAGAAGGTGTGGGGAGAGGGAGGGATGGAGTAAGAAGTGTGGGGAGAGGGAGGGATGGAGTAAGAAGTGTGGGGAGAGGGAGGGATGGAGTAAGAAGGTGTGGGGAGAGGGAGGGATGGAGGAAGAAGGTGTGGGGAGAGGGAGGGATGGAGTAAGAAGTGTGGGGAGAGGGAGGGATGGAGTAAGAAGGTGTGGGGAGAGGGAGGGATGGAGAAAGAAGGTGTGGGGGGAGGGAGGGATGGAGTAAGAAGGTATGGGGAGAGGGAGGGATGGAGTAAGAAGGTATGGGGAGAGGGAGGGATGGAGAAAGAAGGTATGGGGAGAGGGAGGGATGGAGTAAGAAGGTGTGAGGAGAGGGAGGGATGGAGAAAGAAGGTGTGAGGAGAGGGAGGGATGGAGAAAGAAGGTGTGGGGGGAGGGAGGGATGGAGAAAGCCCACTGACCCTCTTTGTATGTTAATTCTATTACCATATCTACCATAAAGATTTTCTCACTTCTTCCTTTCATTAGAACTATTCATTATGTATTTATGCTTCCATGTAAGTGATAACAATTATCCCCCCCTTTTCCCTCTGTTCCCCAGTGCATATATATTGAAGAAAAAGTCAGGTCTGTGTGCGTGTGCTCAGCATAGATGAGCATATTTCCATACCCCATCACTATTCCCTAGAGGGGAACTCCGGTAGAGAACATGTGCAGGCAGAAGACGAATGGAGGGGAGAGGAGACGTGACATACACACACGCAGTCGCACACATGCACACTCCTGAGCATATGCACACACACAGTCACACACACACAGTCACACACATCCTACCCACACAGTTCCACACACCCGATATCTGGTCTTGCTGTTGGTTTGTCTTGGTAAGCAAATAGAGAGTGGTAGGGAGCAGCGCCCCAGTGTGAGTGTGTGATTGGTTTATGATGGGGTTGAGGACCCCGACCAACATCTTCCTCGATTCCCTTTGATTCAGCTCTGTCCTCTGCTTCCTGTCTGTCTTTCTGTCTGTCTGCTCTGGATTTACACTGTCTGCTTCACAACACCACACATCCATCCCCAGCCTTTTACACTACACTACTCTCCACCATCAATATGATATCTGGACCAGCAATCTGAGTTGTTGTTGTAGTAGTAAAGTCATTTCACCCAGGCTTCTTTCTGTCTGTTTGGCAGACAAGATGAGATGTGTGTGTGTGATTTAAATCCCCTCAAGGAGCACACACACACACCATCTCCATCAGATAAGTAATCAGCATCAGCTCAAAACAGCACTGGCAGTTACAGTTCCTATTGATCAGAAAAGCTCACCTCAGATTGCGTCTGGCTCTAGTCGTCTGCCATGTGCACTATATATACAAAGGTATGTGGACCCCTCAAATTAGTGGATTGTGCTATCTTAGCCACACCCGTTGCTGAAAGGGGTATAAAATCGAGCACACAGCCATGCAATCTAGAATGGCCTTACTGAAGAGCTGTGACTTTCAACGTGGCAAAATCATAGGACGTCATCTTTCCAAGAAGTCAAGTCAATGCCCTGCTAGACCTGTCCCCGGTCAACTGTAAGTTCTGTTATTGTGAAGTGGAAATGTCTAGGAGCAGGCCACACAAGTGGTAGGCCTCACAAGCTCACAGAACGGGACCGCCGAGTGCTGAAGCATGTAAAAATCGTATGTCCTCGGTTGCAACAGTCACTACCGAGTTCCAAACTGCCACTGGAAGCTACGTCAGCACAATAACTGTTCATCGGGAGCTTCATGAAATGGGTTCCCATGGCCGAGCAGCTGCACACAAGCCTAAGATCACCATGTTCAATGCCAAGCGTCGGCTGGAGTGGTGTAAAGTTTGCCATTGGACTCTGGAGCAGTGGAAACGCGTTTTCTGGAGTGATGAACCATGCTTCACCATCTAGCAGTCCGACAGACGAATCTGGGTTTGGCGTATGCCAGGAGAACGACATCTGCCCGAATGCATAGTGCCAACTGTAAAGTTAGGTGGAGGAGGAATAATGGTCTGGGGCCCCTTAGTTTGGGTGAAGGGAAATCTTAGCGCTACAGTGTTCAATGACATTCTAGACGATTTTGTGCTTCCAACTTTGTGGCAACAGTTTGGGGAAGGCCCTTTCCTGTTTCAGCATTACAATGCCCCTGTGGACAAAGCGAGATCCATACAGAAATTGTTTGTCAAGATTGAACTTGACTGGCCTGCACAGAGCCCTGACCTCAACCCCAGTGAACACATTTGGGATGAATTGGAGCGCCGACTGCGAGCCAGGTCTAATGGCCCAACATCAGTGCCTGACCTCACTAACGCTCTTGTAGCGTAAGTAAGTCCCCGCAACAATGTTCCAAAATCTAGTGGAAGGGTCCAGGTTGCCATAGGCAGACCTGGCTATCAAGAGAAGACAGGATATGTGCCCACTGTCCACAAATTGAGGTGTAACTGAGCTGCACTTCCTAACCTCCTGCTAAATGTATGATAACATTAGAGACTCATATTTTCCACAGATCACACAGACCCAGAAATAATTTGAAAACCAATCAAACATCGATAAACTACAATATCTGTTACACCGATAAATCCACGATAATTAGAGAATTTCAATAAGCATTTCTCTACGGCTGGCCATGCTTTCCTCCTGGCTACCCCAACCCCGGCCAACAGCTCCGCACCCCCCGCAGCTACTTGTCCAAGACTCCCCAGCTTCTCCTTCAACCAAATCCAGATTGCAGATGTTCTGAAAGATCTGCAAAACCTGGACCCGTACAAATCAGCTGGGCTAGACAATCTGGACCCTCTCTTTCTAAAATGATCCGCCGCCATTGTTGCAACCCCTATTACCAGTCTGTTCAACCTCTCTTTTGTATTGTCCGAGATGCCTAAAGATTGGAAAGATGCCGCGGTCATCCCCCTTCTTCAAAGGGGGTGACACTCTAGACCCAAGCTGTTACAGACCTATATCCATCCTGCCCTGCCTTTCTAAAGTCTTCGAAAGTGTAACGGCTGTCGTAGTCGTTCTCCTCCTCAGACGAGGAGGAGCATGGATCGGACCAAGATGCAGAGTAGTTAGTGTTCATTATTTAATGAAAAATCAACAAAACACTTCAAAATACAAAACCAACAAACGTGACAAACCCGAAACAGTCCTGTGTGGCCCAAACACAGTCACAGGAACAAACACCCACAAAACACAAGTGAAACCCAGGCTGCCTAAGTATGATTCTCAATCAGGGACAACGATTGACAGCTGTCTCTGATTGAGAATCATACCAGGCCGAACACCAAATCCCAACATAGAAAATCAACCATAGACCAACCCACCCAACTCACGCCCTGACCAACTAAAATAAATACAAGACAAAGAAAAACAGGTCAGGAACGTGACAGAAAGACAAGATAATAAACAGATCACTGACCATTTCGAATCCCACCGTACCTTCTCCGTTGTGCAATCCGGTTTCTGAGCTGGTCACGGGTGCACCTCAGCCATGCTCAAGGTCCTAAACGATATCATAACTGCCATCGATAAAAGACAATACTGTGCAGCCGTCTTCATCGACCTGGCCAACGCTTTCGACTCTGTCAATCACCGCATTCTTATCGGCAGACTCAACAGCCTTGATTTCTCAAATGATTGCCTCGCCTGGTTTACCAACTACTTCTCAGACAGAGTTCAATGTGTCAAATCGCAGGGCCTGTTGTCCAGACCTCTGGCAGTCTCTACCACAGGGTTCAATTCTTGGGCCGACTCTTTTCTCTGTATATATCAACGATGTCGCTCTTGCTGCGAGTGTTTCCTTGATCCACCTCTACGCAGACGACACCATTCTGTATACATCTGGCCCTTCTTTGAACACTGTGTTAATAACCTTTTCTCAATAGGGGGGCGCTGTTTTCACTTTGTAAAAAATCGTGCCCAAATTAAACTGCCTCGTACTCTATTCTAGCTCGTACAATATGCATATTATTATTACTATTGGATAGAAAACACTCTCAAGTTTCTAAAACCGTTTGAATTATATCTGTGAGTAAAACAGAACTCATTTTGCAGCAAACTTCCTGACAGGAAGTGAAAAATCTGAAATCGAGGCTCTGTTCCAGGGCCTTCCTATTAATTTGCCTGAAATCTATGGATATACATGCACTTCATACGCCTTCCACTAGATGTCAACAGGCAGTGGGAGGTGGAATGGGGTGTCTAGCTTGATCTGAGGCCGAACAAGAGCTTTTGGAATGACGTGTCTGGAAATTTCATTGTCTTCGAAGGTGCGAGAAGGAACCCCAGATTGCCTTCTGAAAAGCTTTCGGTATACACGTTAGATATCTCCGGCTCTGATTTTATTTGATAGATGTGTTAAAAACATCATAAAGTAGTTTTTTTCAACCGAGTTGTATTAGTTTATTGAACGTTTATTGCGAGTTTTGGAATTTTCTTTTCATTGCGTCAGGTGAAGTTGGGCACGTTTGCGCCACATGGCTAGCTATGGTTGCTAATTCGTCAGGAGAAGAGGACATTCTAAAACCAAACAACGATTATTCTGGACCAAGGACTCCTTGTACAAGATTCTGATGGAAGCTCAGCAAAAGTAGGAACCATTTATGATGTTATTTCGTATTTCTGTGGAAAATGTTTAGTCCTATTTTCCGTCCTTATTGTGGGCGCTGTCTCGCTATAACGTAAGCTGTATGTCGTACTAAAGTTATTTAAAAAAATCTAACACAGAGGTTGCATTAAGAACTAGTGTATCTTTCATTTGCTGTACAACATGTATTTTGTAGTAAAGTTTATGATGAGTTATTTGATTAGATTAGGTGACTGTCCAAAATATCTCCTGAGAATTTTGTGCATTTTGGCTACGTATTCACATTGTAAAACCACGATTTGTACTGCTAAATATGCACATTTTCGAACAAAACATATATGTATTGTGTAACATGATGTTATAGGACTGTCATCTGATGAAGTTTGTCAAGGTTAGTGAATAATTTAATATCTTTTGCTGGTTTTTGCGATCGCTACCTTTTGCTGCTGATAAATGCGGTTGTGTGTTTGGCTATTGTGGTAAGCTAATATAATGCTATATTGTGTTTTCGCTGTAAAACACTTAAAAAATCGGAAATATTGGCTGGATTCACAAGATGTTTATCTTTCATTTGCTGTACACCATGTATTTTTCATAAATGTTTTATGATGAGTATTTAGGTATTTCACGTTGCTCTCTGTAATTATTCCGGCTGCTTTGGTGATATTTTTTATGGTAGCTGCAATGTAAAACTATGATTTATACCTCAAATATGCACATTTTCGAACAAAACATAGATTTATTGTATAACATGTTATAAGACTGTCATCTGATGAAGTTGTTTCTTGGTTAGTGACTAATTATATCTCTATTTGGTCGGTTTTGTGATAGCTACCTATGCGGTAAAAAAATTGTGAAAATATGCGGTTGAGCTTTTGCTATTGCGGTTAGCTAATAGAAATACATATTGTGTTTTCGCTGTAAAACATTTTAAAATCGGAAATGATGGCTGGATTCACAAGATGTGTATCTTTCATTTGCTGTATTGGACTTGTGATTTCATGATATTTATATGCTAGTATTTACTTGTGGCGCTATGCTAGCCTATGCTAGTCAGCTTTTTACTGATGAGGATGCCCCTGGATCCGGGATGGTGATGAAGTAGAATTAACTAACCTCCAAACGAGCTTCAATGCCATACAACACTCCTTCCGTGGCCTCCAACTGCTCTGAAAAGCAAGTAAAACTAAATGCATGCTTTTCAACCGTTCGCTGTCGGCACCCGCCCGAATCGACTAGCATCACTACTCTGGATGGTTCTGACTTAGAATATGTGGACAACTACAAATACCGAGGTGTCTGGCTAGACTGTAAACTCTCCTTCCAGACTCATATTAAACATCTCCATTCCAAAATTAAATCTAGAATCGGCATCCTATTTCGCAACAAAGCCTCCTTCACCCACGCCAAACATACCCTCGTAAAACTGACTATCCTACCGATCCTCGATTTCAGCGATGTCATTTACAAAATAGCCTCCAACACTCTACTCAGCAAACTGGATGCAGTCTATCACAGTGCCATCTGTTTTGTTGCCAAAGCCCCATATACCACCCACCACTGCGACCTGTATGCTCTCGTCAGCTGGCTCTCGCTACATATTCGTCGCCAGGCCCACTGGCTCCAGGTCATCTATCAGTCTTTGCTAGGTAAAGCTCCGCCTTATCTCAGCTCACTGGTCACCATAACAACACCCACCCGTAGCACGCGCTCCACCATGTATATCTCACTGGTCATCCCCAAAGTCAACACCTATTTTGGCCACCTTTCCTTCCAGTTCTCTGCTGCCAATGACTGGAACGAATTGCAAAAATCGCTGAAGCTGGAGACTTATATTTCCCTCACTAACTTTAAACATCAGGTATCTGAGCAGCTAACCGATCGCTGCAGCTGTACATAGCCCATCTGTAAATAGTCCATCCACTCTACCTACCTCATCCCCATATTGTTTCTATTTACGTTTGTGCTCTTTTGCACACTAGTATTTTTACTTGCACATCACCATCTGCACATCTATGACTCCAGTGTTAAATTGCTAAATTGTAACTATTTCGCTACTATGGCCTATTTATTGCCTTACCTCCTCACGCCATTTGAACACACTGTATATAGACTCTCTTTTTTCTATTGTGTTATTGACTGTACGCTTGTTTATTCCATGTGTAACTCTGTGTTGTTGTTTGTGTCGCACTGCTTTGCTTTATCTTGGCCAGGTCGCAGTTGTAAATGAGAACTTGTTCTCAACTAGCCTAGCAGGTTTATGAAAGGTGAAATACACTGCTCAAAAAAATAAAGGGAACACTTAAACAACACAATGTAACTCCAAGTCAATCACACTTCTGTGAAATCAAACTGTCCACTTAGGAAGCAACACTGATTGACAATAAATTTCACATGCTGTTGTGCAAATGGAATAGACAAAAGGTGGAAATTATAGGCAATTAGCAAGACACCCCCAAAAAAGGAGTGATTCTGCAGGTGGTGACCACAGACAACTTCTCAGTTCCTATGCTTCCTGGCTGATGTTTTGGTCACTTTTGAATGCTGGCGGTGCTCTCACTCTAGTGGTAGCATGAGACGGAGTCTACAACCCACACAAGTGGCTCAGGTAGTGCAGTTCATCCAGGATGGCACATCAATGCGAGCTGTGGCAAAAAGGTTTGCTGTGTCTGTCAGCGTAGTGTCCAGAGCATGGAGGCGCTACCAGGAGACAGGCCAGTACATCAGGAGACGTGGAGGAGGCCGTAGGAGGGCAACAACCCAGCAGCAGGACCGCTACCTCCGCCTTTGTGCAAGGAGGTGCACTGCCAGAGCCCTGCAAAATGACCTCCAGCAGGCCACAAATGTGCATGTGTCTGCTCAAACGGTCAGAAACAGACTCCATGAGGGTGGTATGAGGGCCCGACGTCCACAGGTGGGGGTTGTGCTTACAGCCCAGCACCGTGCAGGACGTTTGGCATTTGCCAGAGAACACCAAGATTGGCAAATTCGCCACTGGCGCCCTGTGCTCTTCACAGATGAAAGCAGGTTCACACTGAGCACATGAGCACATGTGACAGACGTGACAGAGTCTGGAGACGCCGTGGAGAACGTTCTGCTGCCTGCAACATCCTCCAGCATGACCGGTTTGGCGGTGGGTCAGTCATGGTGTGGGGTGGCATTTCTTTGTGGGGCCGCACAGCCCTCCATGTGCTCGCCAGAGGTAGCCTGACTGCCATTAGGTACTGAGATGAGATCCTCAGACCCCTTGTGAGACCATATGCTGACACATGCACATTTGTGGCCTGCTGGAGGTCATTTTGCAGGGCTCTGGCAGTGCACCTCCTTGCACAAAGGCGGAGGTAGCGGTCCTGCTGCTGGGTTGTTGCCCTCCTACGGCCTCCTCCACGTCTCCTGATGTACTGGCCTGTCTCCTGGTAGCGCCTCCATGCTCTGGACACTACGCTGACAGACACAGCAAACCTTTTTGCCACAGCTCGCATTGATGTGCCATCCTGGATGAACTGCACTACCTGAGCCACTTGTGTGGGTTGTAGACTCCGTCTCATGCTACCACTAGATTGAGAGCACCGCCAGCATTCAAAAGTGACCAAAACATCAGCCAGGAAGCATAGGAACTGAGAAGTTGTCTGTGGTCACCACCTGCAGAATCACTCCTTTTTTGGGGGTGTCTTGCTAATTGCCTATAATTTCCACCTTTTGTCTATTCCATTTGCACAACAGCATGTGAAATTTATTGTCAATCAGTGTTGCTTCCTAAGTGGACAGTTTGATTTCATATAAGTGTGATTGACTTGGAGTTACATTGTGTTGTTTAAGTGTTCCCTTTATTTTTTTGAGCAGTGTATATATATTTTTTAAACATGCTGACTAGACCGGGCACGTGCCTGCATCCGCAAATGTGCGCATGTTGATTTTTTTTATCCATCTACACCAGATGTGATCAGGACACGCAGGTTGAAATATCAAAACGAACTCTGAACCAAATATATTAATTCATGGACAGGTCGAAACACATGACACATTCATGGCCATTTAGCCAGCTAGCTTACTGCTGCTAGATAATTTGTCCAGGGATATAAACATTGGGTTTTTATTTTGCCTGAAATGCACAAGGTCCTTTTTTTTCTTAACACCAGCTAACTCTAACAGTAAATCGCCATAATGGCATTGTTGCATCTTCGGTAGAAGAGTTTTGAAATTCCTGAATTTACTGAGACCATGACCTATGTGTACATTTATGAACATACTTTGCTGGTGTAAAACCATATATGAAAACATGATACATATTTTCAAAGCTGGGAAACAGCCCTTTCAAATTATATGACATGCAGTAGCACCACATCAATCAAATGGTAATCTGTTAAGAAAACAACTGCCATTTACACATTTTCCTAATAACTTAGAGCTTATTGAGTCTTATTTATTTTGTAAGGATTGTTCATCTGAAATCAGAATAGTAATACCTTTTACTGTGAATGAATTACAACCGAATATTGTGTGATCAGACACTTTCTTATCCAGATAGTGTATTATGTCTATACTGGACATTCGGAAAGTATTTTGACCCTTTGACTTTTTCCACCTTTTGTTACTTTACAGCTGTGTTCTAAAATTGATTAAATTATTTGTTTTCCTCATCAATCTACACACAATACCCCATAATGACAAAGTGAAAACAGGTTTGAACATGTATGCTAATTAATAAAAAATAAAACCCAGAAATACTCTATTTAAATACTCTATTTACAAGCATTCAGACCCTTTGCTATGAGACTCGAAATTGAGCTCACGTTCATCCTGTTTCCATTGATCATCCTTGAGATGTTTCTTCAACTTATGTAATGAACAGCCAATGTTAACTTGTTTAATGTGAGGCTATGAGAGACAATTGCAAATTAGTCTGACATAATTTATATTCTCTCACCACCACTAGTGACATGGATGTGCTTGATACATGTTGCATCAGAGCTTCTTAAAGCCAAGGGACGTGGTCAAAAGTGCGCACCTCATCTCTGCTGTCACATCCAACCTGATCGATATTTGTTTTTAATGCAGACAGGAGCACAGAATCAGATTACTATGAGTTTTAACGATAGGAGGGAGACGGCACAGTATTCCCTTTGAGACAGGAACCAAAACTCCTCCATAGTGACCCGTGAATGTGTTGTCTGCAGCATTCGGTCACATGACAGCTCGATCAGCTGTTTGATTTCACTTGGCGGCATGTCAACTGAGCCAGGATCACAGTCAAACGGATTTCGCTGATTCAGTCACTCATCTGTATAATTATAATTATTTTGCTTCAGTTCGTTCAGTTTCCCAAATATGTCTGTTACATAGGCAAGGAGACACACTTTTTTTTACATCCATTGTGAATGACAACTGTTCCTCTCTCAAATAGAAACATATTTTCAACACTACGAAATAGAGCATTGTCATGCTGTGATCCCATATCTCCACATAGTTTTGTGAACGGGTGTGCACGATGTAGTTTACATTGGAAGTTACCTGCTGCATATCTCAGAGTTCTGTGCTCACCTCTTTTGCCCCCAGTTGCTCTCTGTGTATCATACAATGTGTCCATATGCAGATCGAGACACATTCATAACTAGAGTACAGAGGCCTGCCCGCGGTCCCACCATAGATTGAGCCCAATCTGTGCAAAAGCCCACAATTCACTCCCATGGAATCTGTTTTTCGTCAATTCTTTAGCCATGCAGAACACTGAACATCACCGGTGCCATTTCATGCTCGGGAATCGCGAGACAAGAACAGTATGTCCTCGTGAATAGCATCCCCGACTTTTAGCAAACAAAATAAAATGAATGGGCATAAAACTCCAAAGAGCTTAATAAGAATTTGTTATTCACTGACTTGCCTAGTTAAATAAAGGTTAAATAAATAAAATTAATTAATTGCGTCATGTGGCCAAGCGGTTTGCTGATGTCAACATTGTGAACAGAGTGCCCCATGGTGGAGGTTGGGTTATGGTATGTGCATGCATAACCTACAGACAAGGAGCACAATTGCATTTTATCAATGGCAACTTGAATGCACAGAGATACAGTGACGAGATCCTGAGGCCCATTGTGAGACCCATTTTTTTTAAAGGTATCTGTGACCCACAGATGCATATCTGTATTCCCAGTCATGTGAAATCCACATATTGGGGCCCTATGCATTTATTTCAATTGACTGATTTCCTTATATGAACTTTAACTCAGTAAAATCTTTGAAATTGTTGAATGTTGCATTTATATTTTTGTTCAGTATAGTTAGGGCAGAGATCTGTATTTAATGACGAGATGCTCATTTCTCCACCCTAACAATGGGAGTCGCTCTCCCAAAGGCAGGAAGGCAGGCCTGCATATTAAGCCCATAGAAAGGCATTGGGTTTATTGTGGACAGATCTAGGCAAGAGGCAAGCCTCTTCCTCTATGGTTAGGGTAGGAGTGGGCAGCTATGTTTTTGTAGTTGCCTAGCAGCATCCAGGACCTTCCTTGTTGTAAAGTCCAGTAAGACAATCTGTATAGTAGAGAATTTGGGCCTAGTTACTGTTGCTAGGCCTAGTTACTGTTGCTTGGCCTAGTTACTGTTACTAGGCCTAATTACTGTTGCTAGGCCTGAAAGTACCTTGTCTTGAACATTATGTCCCTGTTGTATAACAGCTTCAAGAGAATGGGAAGTAAACTTTAACATGGATGGTTATAAAAGGCTTGGCTTTGGGGAAAGAGTTGGAACACATACCAGAAAAGTGATATAGTAGGAGTAATGTAAAACACATAAAAATACATTGTAGTTAGTAGAGGACACACACACACACACACGGGACTCATGTAAAATGCTTGTCAAAGCCTTTGTAATAGTACTGCTAAACAGACTTGAAAGGAGTGTTTGACATTGTGAAATATAGCCTAGTCTCAAGAGCTTTGTTCCTCTGTCCTGTACTTTCTTCACCTGTTAGCAGTAGTTACCTATATGTTGTAATGATAATGAATAATATACAGTACCAGTCAAAAGTTGAAACACACCTACTCATTCAAGGGTTTTTCTTTATTTTTACAATTTTCTACATTGTAGAATAATAGTGAAGACATCAAAACTATGAAATAACACATATGGAATCATGTAGTAACCAAAAAAGTGTTAAACAATTGAAAATGTATTTTAGATTCTTCAAAGTAGCCACACTTCGCCTTGATGACAGCTTTGCACACTCTTGGCATTCTCTCAACCAGCTTCATAAGGAATGCTTTTCCAACAGTCTTGAAGGAGTTCCAACATATGCTGAGCACTTGTTGGCTGATTTTCCTTCCCTCTGCTGTCCAACTCATCCCTAACCATCTCAATTGGGTTGAGGTCGGGTGATTGTGGAGACCAAGTCATCTGATGCAGCCCTCCATCACTCTCCTTCTTGGTCAAATAGCCCTTACACAGCATGGAGGTGTGATTTTGGTCATTGTCCTGGAGAAAAACAAATGATCGTCCCACTAAGCGCAAACCAGATGGGATGGCATATCACTGCAGAATGCTGTGCTAGCCATGCTGGTTAAGTGTGCCTTAAATTCTAAATAAATCACAGACAGTGTCACCAGCAAAGCACCCCCACACAATCACACCTCCTCCTCCATGCTTCACAGTAGGAACCAACAAGTGTGGAGATCATCTGTTCACCTACTCTGCGTCTCACAAAGAAACGGCGGTTAGAACCAAAAATGTCAAATTTGGACTCCAGACCAAAAGCCACATTTCCACCAGTCTAATATGCATTGCTCGTGTTTCTTGGCCCAAGCAAGTCTCTTCTTATTATTGGTGTCCTTTAGTAATTGTCCTTTAGTAATTTGACCACAAAGGCCTGATTCACACAGTCTCCTCTGAACAGTTGATGTTGAGATGTGTCTGTTACTTGAACTCTGTGAAGCATTTATTTGGGCTGCAATTTCTGAGGCTGATTAACTTCTCTAGGGTAGGGGGCAGCATTCTGAATTTTGTATGTAAAGCATGCCCAAATTAAACTGCCTGCTTCTCGGGCCCAGAAGATATGATATGCATATAGAGTTAAAGTTTCCAAAACTGTTAAAATAGTGTCTGTGAGTATAACAGAACTGATTTGGCAGGCGAAAACCTGAGAAAAATCCATTCGGGAAGTAGTTTTTTTTTGGTTTTGTCGTTTTCTATTCAATGCCATTACAGTATCCATTGACTTAGGACTCAAATTGCAGTTCCTATGCCTTCCACTAGATGTCAACAGTCTTTAGAAATAGTTTCAGGCTTGTATTCTGAAAAATGAGGAAGTAAGAGCAGTCTAAATGAGTGGACCCTAAAGTGTCACAGAGCTTTTTCATCCGCGTGACCGAGAGAGTGCCTTTCTTGTTTACATTTTATATTGACGACGTTATTGTCCGGTTGAAATATTATCAATTATTTAGGCCAATAACAACCTGAGGATTGAATATAAACATCGTTTGACATGTTTCTATGAACTTTACGGATACAATTTTGTTTTTGTCTGCCTGTTTTGACTACGTTTGAGCCTGTGGATTACTGAAGAAAACGCGAACAAAACGGAGGTTTTTGGATATTAAGAGACGTTATCGAACAAAAGGAACATTTATTGAGTAAATTAATGTCTGCTGAGTGCAACCATATGAAGATCATCAAAGGTAAGGGATTAATTTTATCTCTATTTCTGACTTGTGTAACTCTTCTACTTGGCTGGTTACTGTTTGTAATGATTTGTCTGCTGGGCTATGTTCTCAAATAATCATAAGGTATGCTTTTGCCGTAAAGCATTTTTAAAATCTGACAACGTGGTTGGATTCACAAGAAGTTCATCTTTAAACCTATGTAAAATATGTTTTGTTTTCGGAATTTTTATAATGAGTATTTCTGTATTTGAATTTGGCGCCCAGCAGTTTCACTGGCTGTTGAAGAGGTGGGACGTTAACGTCTCATGTACCCAAGAGAGGTTAATGAACTTATCCTCTGCAGCAGAGGTAACTCTGGGTCTTCCTTTCTTGTGGCGGTCCTCATGAGAGCCAGTTTCATCAGAGTGCTTGATGGTTTTTGCGACTGCACTTGAATAAACTTTTAAAGTTCTTGACATTTTCCGTATTGTCTGACCTTCATATCTTAACTTCTTTGGGGTAGGAGGCAGCATTTTCACGTCCGGATGAAAAGCGTGCCCAGAGTAAACTGCCTGCTACTCAGGCCCAGATCCTAGGATATGCATATTATTAGTATATTTGGATAGAAAACACTCTGAAGTTTCTAAAACTGTTTGAATGATGTCTGTGAGTATAACAGAACTCATATGGCAGGCAAAAACCTGAGAACAAATCCAACCAGGAAGTTGGAAATCTGATGTTTGTAGGTTTTCAACTCTTTGCTTATCCAAGATACAGTGTCTATGGAGTCATGTTGAACTTCCTAAGGCTTCCACTAGATGTCAACAGTCTTTAGAACCTTGTCTGATGCTTCTACTGTGAAGTGGGGGCGAATGAGAGAAGATTGAGTAAGGTCTCTCCCAGAGTACCACAAGCTGACCATGCGCTGACCATGCGCGTTCATGTGAGAGTTAGCTGCGTTCCATCGCATTGCTGAAGACAAAGGAATTCTTCGGTTGGAACATTATTGAAGATTTATGTTAAAAACATCCTAAAGATTGATTCTATACATCGTTTGACATGTTTCTATGGACTGTAAAGGAACTTTTTGGACTTTTCGTCCTTACTTTCCGCTGGACTTGCACGCGTGTCGTGAGTTTAGATTGTGTATTGAACGCACAAACAACAAGGAGGAATTTGGACATAAATGATGGACATTATCGAACAAAACAAACATTTATTGTGGAACTAGGATTCCTGGGAGTGTATTCTGATGAAGATCATCAAAGGTAAGTGAATATTTATAATGCTATTTCTGACTTCTGTTGACTCCAACATGGCGGATATCTCTTTGGGTTGATTTGTCGTCTGAGCGCCGTACTCAGATTATTGCATGGTTTGCTTTTTCCTTAAAGTTTTTTTGAAATCTGACACAGCGGTTGCATTAACTATGATTGCAATCAACAGAACAAGTCCGTACAGTATCCGGCCAGCATTCAGGTGTTATTATTATCAGCATTATTGTCTGTAATGACTGTTACTCTGTTTGACGCTGTTCAGCTACACACACCATCACCAATACCATCCACCATCACCATCCCCACCACTACCGTCACCAATACTCCAACACCATCACCAGCACCATCACAAACACCATCGCCACCATCACACCCAGGGTAAACAGTGGGTTGTGAAATATATTTAATTCACCATAATTTGTAGGGTAAACAGTGGGTTGTGATATATATTTAATTCACCATAATGTGCAGGGTAAACAGTGGGTTATGACACAGATTTAATTCACCATAATGTGCAGGGTAAACAGTGGGTTATGACACAGATTTAATTCACCATAATGTGCAGGGTAAACAGTGGGTTATGACACAGATTTAATTCACCATAATGTGCAGGGTAAACAGTGTGTTATGACACAGATTTAATTCACCATAATGTGCAGGGTAAACAGTGGGTTGTGATCTAGATTTAATACACCATACTGTGCAGGGTAAACAGTGGGTTGTGATCTAGATTTAATACACCATACTGTGCAGGGTAAACAGTGGGTTGTGATCTAGATTTAATACACCATACTGTGCAGGGTAAACAGTGGGGTGTGATCTAGATTTAATACACCATACTGTGCAGGGTAAACAGTGGGTTGTGTGGATAAAGAGTCTTACAGGCAGGTTGTTTTCTGCTCTTTAGATAATACATATCTGTTCGGCTACAGGTAGCGGCTTTGCATTTTTGAATGTGGTGTGTGTGTGTGTGTGTGTGTGTGTGTGTGTGTGTGTGTGTGTGTGTGTGTGTGTGTGTGTGTGTGTGTGTGTGTGTGTGTGTGTGTGTGTGTGTGTGTGTGTGTGTGTGTGTGTGTGTGTGTGTGTTTGTTGGCAGAAGACATTGAAACGCAACAGGCCAACCACAGCACTCCTTGATCTCACTTCGTTCCCCCTCTCTCTCTCTCTCTGTCTCTCTCTCTCCCCTCTCTCTCTCTCTGTCTCTCTCTCTCTCTCTCTCCATCAATTATCTCTCTCACTCTGTTCTCGCTACATCGTACTTTTCCTCCCCTCCGCATTCATAATGTAAAACAAATTTGAACAAAGCCTGGTGAAATTGAAAAAGCCTCTATCCTGCATCACTCTGGAATGAGTTTATTAGAATCTTAAAGGCGGTACAAAATAGACTTAAAAACCCATTTTCAGGGGGAAATTACTTTTTAAGAAAAGACACATTGTACACATTTGGGGATGATAAGTTGGATGACACAAAGGGGAACCTTCGAGGCAGGAACTGAGTTTTATCAGAGGGAATTGAGGTGTAGTGGGGTGTTTGTTGCCGTCTCACACATTTGTTTCCCAAAGAAAACAAATCAGGCTGAGAATAAACAAATCTTTATATCTGTGCTGTGGTTGGGTGTGTGTGTGTGTGGGAAAGTGTGGGTGTGCTCCCTAAATCATTGGTCTTTTACTGGGGGTAAATGAACACTTACCTATTTTGCTGTAGGCTTGTACAGATTCTGTGTTTGTGTATATGGGTCTTTTTAAACTAGGGTACCAGTGAGGATTACTTACACTGATCAACTTGTTACAGCTGTTGATAAGTCACTGATCATTTATTTTCATGTCATTACATTACGATATAAGGTTGGATCATATATTTAGCATTACAAACTGGTTGGTTCAAGCCCTGAATGCTGATTGGCTGACAACCGTGGTATATCAGACTGTTTACCAAGCGTATGACAAAACATACATTTTTATTGTTCTAATTACGTTGGTAACCAGTTTATAATAGCAATAAGGCACCTCGGGGGTTTGTGGTATATGGTCAATATACCACACCCCCTCAGGCCTTATTGCTGAATGAATCAGTTAAATTAGACATTGTACTTGAACCCTGTAAGAATCTTGGATCTAGCTGTTGGACAGTTTTGTGTATAGAGATCTCAGAAATGCAGTGTAACTACATAGCATTTTGTGTCTCCTTATGTTACAGGGTGGAAACAGTTTTAATAAATAATAATTGCTTTTGAAAAATCGAATGCTTCTAACCAATAGAGTCACCTTACATTGATACTTAAAACCTAAATCAATACAGTCATTAATGTGGCTCTTCAATAAGTATGCATAATACTTGTTGGATGAGCATTTGGTGTTGAGCTGTTTAATTATGGATCATCTGATCCCAGAAGTAATTTTCAGAATGACAGCCAAGTGATGAACAGCTGTTGTGATAGCAGGTAATGCAACAACAGCTCAAATGCTGGAAAAAAGGAATGTCCAGAATATTTTGTTGTCTCATTCATTATGCCGGGGGAAGACAGTTGTGTCTGGATCCACGTTGGATCTAATATCCCTAGCCAATGGATGTTGATCATCTGTTGTTGTCTGCTTGATTTACAGCAGAGTCTAGTTAGATTTAACATAGAAAGCTTCAAGTTACTGAGTTCATGTTTTCATATGTTTTTGTGCCTCAGATTGGACAGCAAGTCTACTGTGTGCAATTGTGTAGGATAGACTATTGTGCAACACCCAATGCTCTTCTAATGAATTATTCTGCATATAATGACAACAAATTACATTATTACATGGCCTAGTGGGTTCACAATATAATCAGGTAATGAAAAAACATGACAAATACACTTTGTTACCATGTTACACCTGCAATTTCTAACCATACAAGGGGCTTGATGCAGCCTACTTGAACTTGAATTCGGAGCTCAGAAAGTACTGGAATTCACCTACCTGGAAAATCTCAAATTTCCTCAATTTGGTGCTTGAAAAGTTATTGTAATTATTGTAGTCTATTTATATGTTCTTCCTTGATTTAATTTTGTATCAGTTTTTGTGAGAGATTGCCACTTTCGTTTGTTTCCCGTTGCTTCATTTGAATGGTGTTGTGCTATTCTGTTGCAGTAAAACCACGTGAGGTTATTATGAGGACAACAACATCTAATGTTGCCTTCAACTTGGCTTTCCATACAAATTCTTCTCCCTGAAAGTCCTTGAATGTGACTTGCCGATGTCTATATGAACCCTGTTTAAAGGACGTATAGTCCTAGACCTATGCTGTTGTATAGCTGGGGTTATGGGTCCATTGGCATGTATTCCTCTGTACATATGTGGAACTGCATAAAAATCACATTTATTTTTGTTTCAAACCATTTTGAAAATGTGGTTTCCAATGTTACACATTGGCCCTCGTTATTTATAGAAAGATGTGTGTGGCTAGGCTTATGTGTGTGTGTGTTTGTATATTCACCAATGAAGGCGTTAGAACAGTGAACAGGTGAGGGGATGATGTGTGTGTGTGTGTGTGTGTGTGTGTGTGTGTGTGTGTGTGTGTGTGTGTGTGTGTGTGTGTGTGTGTGTGTGTGTGTGTGTGTGTGTGTGTGTGTGTGTGTGTGTGTGTGTGTGTGTGTGTGTGTGTGTCAAGTAGCTGCTTTAGTAAAGGATAGGGAGAGGGATCGGAAGAGTGAGAGAGAAGAAAGGATGCCAGATGAGAGAGGATAAGGTTGAAGGATGGATATTTATTGTTTGTTCTAAACCTCACCCATCTCACATGAAATGATGCCTGTGTGTGTGTGTGTGTATGTTTGAGAGAGAGCGAGAGAGAGAGACTGGCCGTACGTAATCTTTGGGGTTCCAACGACTTGTGTGTGGTTGAGGTTAATTCAGCGACACACGCCACAGTTAATCCAGCGACAGGCCTCACATGCAGAGGTACTTACCCATGTTTTGAGAGATACACATGGGGGGGGGGGGGGTTGAAGGTGACAGGCCATGCATACAGAGGTACTTACCCATGTTTTGAGAGATATACATGGGGGGGGGGGGGGGTTGAAGGTGACAGGCCATGCATACAGAGGCACTTACCCATGTATTGGGTAACACATTGGGGTGGTTGAAGGTGACAAGCCATCCATACAGAGATACTTAGTCATGTGTTTTCTGCCTTTGGCCTTTGGTCAACACTAACACACTGAGCTACTGCGATATGTGTATGATGTCCCAACACGAGAGACAGACAACATACAGGGAATATATCTCTGAACGACAGAGATAGATGGGCAGACAGACAGAAAGACAGACATGTATGTGTGTGGGTGCTTCTGCCAAGCACACTAGCTCCAACATCCCTGTCTCTATTGGCCAGCTTTCCGCCTGACCTTTAGACTGTGCCATTGTATTACATTGAATGAAATAGCAGTATGCCCATATTACAAGATAATACCATGTATTTTACACAGCAGGATGACTTACTAAAGACGTCATTTAATGAGTTCCTCATATTGTCATGTCTAACCTCCAATTTAAGGCTGGTACAATTACCATATAATCATGCAACTGAGGATTATGGATGAAGACGGTGATGAAAATAAAATAGAGAGCCAGAGAACAATTAGCCCCAGTCTCAATGCTGGGGGGACGAACGGTTCCTAGGGCAACCAACGGGTGTGTGTGTGTGTGTGTGTGTGTGTGTGTGTGTGTGTGTGTGTGTGTGTGTGTGTGTGTGTGTGTGTGTGTGTGTGTGTGTGTGTGTGTGTGTGTGTGTGTGTGTGTGTGTGTGTGTGTTTGTAGAGTAAGCGTATGTGTGTGTTTGTTCAGTTAGTCTTGTGCAAAGCCCTTCTTATGGTTAGCAAGCCTGGGACTTTGATTACCACTAAAGACATTTTATAGACTCCAGCAGAGAGCCAGAAGAGGACTTACACAGAGTACAATAACATACTATACAATACCATACAATACCAGCCCTATTTGTACCCCTCTCCCCCCTCCTCATTTAGTGGTCTGGTCAGTCTGTCGGTCGGTGGTGGGTTGTCGGTCGGTGGGTTGAATGCTATTGAAACGTAACAGACTGAAAAGTTCCTGAACAGTTTCCAGAGATGTCATAACCAGACAGTGGTGGAATTACTTTTCCTGACTCAACCAGGCTCTGTCTCTCTGTCTCCCTCCCTCTCTCTCTCTCACACACACACACACACACACACACACACACACACACACACACACACACACACACACACACACACACACACACACACACACACACACACACACACACACACACACACACACACACACACAGGATGCAAGCCCACCCTGTGGGTGAAGTCACTATCTGTGATACCCCTAGTCCCATCATATAGTATCAGGCAAATAGGATGAGTCTAGTATGCTGATATTTGTTGCTTGAAGCATTCGTTTTTACTAAACAGTAAGTGCTATATACAGTGGGGAGAACAAGTATTTGATACACTGCCGATTTTGCAGGTTTTCCTACTTACAAAGCATGTAGAGGTCTGTCATTTTTATCATAGGTACACTTCAACTGTGAGAGACGGAATCTAAAACAAAAATCCAGAAAATCACATTGTATGATTTTTAAGTAATTAATTTGCATTTTATTGCATGACATAAGTATTTGATCACCTACCAACCAGTAAGAATTCCGGCTCTCACAGACCTGTTAGCTTTTCTTTAAGAAGCCCTCCTGTTCTCCACTCATTACCTGTATTAACTGCACCTGTTTGAACTCGTTACCTGTATAAAAGACACCTGTCCACACACTCAATCAAATAGACTCCAACCTCTCCACAATGGCCAAGACCAGAGAGCTGTGTAAGGACATCAGGGATAAATTGTAGACCTGTACAAGGCTGGGATGGGCTACAGGACAATAGCCAAGCAGCTTGGTGAGAAGGCAACAACTGTTGGCACAATTATTAGAAAATGGAAGAAGTTCAAGATGACGGTCAATCACCCTCGGTCTGGGGCTCCATGCAAGATCTCACCTCGTGGGGCATCAATGATCATGAGGAATGTGAGGGATCAGCCCAGAACTACACGGCAGGACCTGGTCAATGACCTGAAGAGAGCTGGGACCACAGTCTCAAAGAAAACCATTAGTAACACACTACGCCGTCATGGATTAAAATCCTGCAGCGCACGCAAGGTCCCCCTGCTCAAGCCAGCGCATGTCCAGGCCCGTCTGAAGTTTGCCAATGACCATCTGGATGATCCAGAGGAGGAATGGGAGAAGGTCATGTGGTCTGATGAGACAAAAATAGAGCTTTTTGCTCTAAACTCCACTCGCCGTGTTTGGAGGAATAGAAGGATGAGTACAACCCCAAGAACACCATCCCAACCGTGAAGCATGGAGGTGGAAACATCATTCTTTGGGGATGCTTTTCTGCAAAGGGGACAGGACGACTGCACCGTATTGAGGGGAGGATGGATGGGGCCATGTATCGCGAGATCTTGACCAACAACCTCCTTCCCTCAGTAAGAGCATTGAAGATGGGTCGTGGCTGGGTCTTCCAGCATGACAACGACCCGAAACACACAGCCAGGGCAACTAAGGAGTGGCTCCGTAAGAAGCATCTCAAGGTCCTGGAGTGGCCTAGCCAGTCTCCAGACCTGAACCCAAAAGAAAATCTTTGGAGGGAGCCGAAAGTCCGTATTGCCCAGCGACAGCCCCGAAACCTGAAGGATCTGGAGAAGGTCTGTATGGAGGAGTGGGCCAAAATCCCTGCTGCAGTGTGTGCAAACCTGGTCAAGAACTACAGGAAACGTATGATCTCTGTAATTGCAAACTAAGGTTTCTGTACCAAATATTCAGTTCTGCTTTTCTGATGTATCAAATACTTATGTCATGCAATAAAATGCAAATTAATTACTTAAAAATCATACAATGTGATTTTCTGGATTTTTGTTTTAGATTCCTTCTCTCACAGTTGAAGTGTACCTATGATAAAAATTACAGACCTCTACATGCTTTGTAAGTAGGAAAACCTGCAAAATTGTCAGTGTATCAAATACTTGTTCTCCCCACTGTAGTATATAGTACGATTAGTACACAGTGTGCAGTTTAAATACTGTAAGTAGTAGGCAAGACAGATTTCAGACCTGGACACACACACACATATAATGGATTGCTCACCAGGGACCACATTCCAAAAATGCTCCCCTTGACTCTCATGTGGCATAAACACACACACACACACACACACACACACACACACACACACACACACACACACACACACACACACACACACACACACACACACACACACACACACACACACACACACACACACACACACACACACACACACACACACACACACACACACACACACACACACACACACACACACACACACACACACACACACACACACACACACACACACATAGGTGGTGTAGGGTTCCATGCTGAGTGGATTGTAGAGACATCAAACCGAGATGGCAGATTGAGAGCCAACAGACTCCAATTCCCTACAGTTAATGCAAAGTGGTGTGTGTGTGTGCGTGTGCTTGTGCGTCTGTGTGACCAGCTTTGAGAGCTTATGTAGTTCAGATCAGAATCCAACCCTTCGGATTTGGCAGGAACCATGTTCAGTGTCCTTGAATGTAAGCTGGATACAGAGAGGTGCTGAAACATGTCTGGACTGGAGCGCTCTATTGTATTGAGAGAAATATTGAGACCATTGTAGGAGTACATTATCACTTAGAACAATTCGGCCTGTTGGAATGACATCAACATACATACTGCTGTTATACACTATATTACATACGTCTTTCTGGAATAAAAGGCAGCTCTTCATACACAAACGCATGTGCATACATACAAACACACACACGTGACTCCAATACCCATCAGTGTTGTTCATGATGGTTAGAATTATCAGTAGTTATAGTTTTCTCCTTATTGATGGTTAGAATTAGCATTAGTTATGGTTTTCTCCTTATTGATGGTTAGAATTAGCATTAGTTATGGTTTTCTCCTTATTGATGGTTAGAATTAGCATTAGTTATGGTTTTCTCCTTATTGATGGTTAGAATTAGCATTAGTTATGGTTTTCTCCTTATTGATGGTTAGAATTAGCATTAGTTACGGTTTTCTCCTTATTGATGGTTAGAATTAGCATTAGTTATGGTTTCTCCTTATTGGTGTGGCTGACACGAGCCATACAGTCACAAATCATTGTGTTCAATGCGTCATGGTAGGTGTGTTCATGTGTGTGACACAGACCATGAATCCAGTCAGTATTTTTACAGCGTCAGGGCGTATTACAGAGGCTTTGACAGCGGGTTGTCTCGTTGTTTCCCAGTCTCTCTCTCTCACACACACACACACACACACACACGCACGCACGCACGCACGCACGCACGCACGCACGCACGCACGCACACGCACACGCACACGCAGACACACACACGCACACGCACACAGCTGCGCCCTAGCTCATATTGAGTGTGTAATGATTGCGGTTTGACTAAGATTAAGGAGGATATCATGTGAAATAGAGAGATAATGCTGAAGGTCTCTGTTGTGGTAAGGTTGAAGCAGTGATACATCTGGCTAGTAGTGTGTCTATCATGGTAACACTGTCTAAGTAGTGTGTCTATCATGGTAACACTGTCTAAGTAGTGTGTCTATCATGGTAACACTGTCTAAGTAGTGTGTCTATCATGGTAACACTGTCTAAGTAGTTTGTCTATCATGGTAACACTGTCTAAGTAGTGTGTCAATCATGGTAACACTGTCTAAGTAGTGTGTCTATCATGGTAACACTGTCTAAGTAGTGTGTCTATCATGGTAACACTGTCTAAGTAGTGTGTCTGTCGTGGTAACACTGTCTAAGTAGTGTGTCTATCATGGTAACACTGTCTAAGTAGTGTGTCTATCATGGTAACACTGTCTAAGTAGTGTGTCTGTCGTGGTAACACTGTCTAAGTAGTGTGTCTATCATGGTTATGATATGTCATGGTAACACTGTCTAAGTAGTGTGTCTATCATGGTAACACTGTCTAAGTAGTGTGTCTGTCGTGGTAACACTGTCTAAGTAGTGTGTCTATCATGGTAACACTGTCTAAGTAGTGTGTCTATCATGGTAACACTGTCTAAGTAGTGTGTCTGTCGTGGTAACACTGTCTAAGTAGTGTGTCTATCATGGTAACACTGTCTAAGTAGTGTGTCTGTCGTGGTAACACTGTCTAAGTAGTGTGTCTGTCGTGGTAACACTGTCTAAGTAGCATGTCTGGCGTGGTAACACTGTCTAAGTAGTGTGTCTGTCGTGGTAACACTGTCTAAGTAGTGTGTCTGTCATGGTAACACTGTCTAAGTAGTGTGTCTGTCGTGGTAACACTGTCTAAGTAGTGTGTCTGTCGTGGTAACACTGTCTAAGTAGTGTGTCTATCATGGTAACACTGTCTAAGTAGTGTGTCTGTCGTGGTAACACTGTCTAAGTAGTGTGTCTGTCGTGGTAACACTGTCTAAGTAGTGTGTCTGTCATGGTAACACTGTCTAAGTAGTGTGTCTGTCGTGGTAACACTGTCTAAGTAGTGTGTCTATCATGGTAACACTGTCTAAGTAGTGTGTCTGTCGTGGTAACACTGTCTAAGTAGTGTGTCTGTCGTGGTAACACTGTCTAAGTAGTGTGTCTGGCGTGGTAACACTGTCTAAGTAGTGTGTCTATCATGGTAACACTGTCTAAGTAGTGTGTCTGCCATGGTAACACTGTCTAAGTAGCGTGTCTGTCGTGGTAACACTGTCTAAGTAGTGTGTCTGTCATGGTAACACTGTCTAAGTAGTGTGTCTGTCATGGTAACACTGTCTAAGTAGTGTGTCTGTCATGGTAACACTGTCTAAGTAGTGTGTCTATCATGGTAACACTGTCTAAGTAGTGTGTCTGTCGTGGTAACACTGTCTAAGTAGTGTGTCTGTCATGGTAACACTGTCTAAGTAGTGTGTCTGTCATGGTAACACTGTCTAAGTAGTGTGTCTGTCGTGGTAACACTGTCTAAGTAGTGTGTCTGTCGTGGTAACACTGTCTAAGTAGTGTGTCTGTCGTGGTAACACTGTCTAAGTAGTGTGTCTGTCGTGGTAACACTGTCTAAGTAGTGTGTCTATCATGGTAACACTGTCTAAGTAGTGTGTCTATCATGGTAACACTGTCTAAGTAGTGTGTCTGTCGTGGTAACACTGTCTAAGTAGTGTGTCTATCATGGTAACACTGTCTAAGTAGTGTGTCTGTCGTGGTAACACTGTCTAAGTAGTGTGTCTGTCGTGGTAACACTGTCTAAGTAGCATGTCTGGCGTGGTAACACTGTCTAAGTAGTGTGTCTGTCGTGGTAACACTGTCTAAGTAGTGTGTCTGTCATGGTAACACTGTCTAAGTAGTGTGTCTGTCGTGGTAACACTGTCTAAGTAGTGTGTCTGTCGTGGTAACACTGTCTAAGTAGTGTGTCTATCATGGTAACACTGTCTAAGTAGTGTGTCTGTCGTGGTAACACTGTCTAAGTAGTGTGTCTGTCGTGGTAACACTGTCTAAGTAGTGTGTCTGTCATGGTAACACTGTCTAAGTAGTGTGTCTGTCGTGGTAACACTGTCTAAGTAGTGTGTCTATCATGGTAACACTGTCTAAGTAGTGTGTCTGTCGTGGTAACACTGTCTAAGTAGTGTGTCTGTCGTGGTAACACTGTCTAAGTAGTGTGTCTGTCGTGGTAACACTGTCTAAGTAGTGTGTCTATCATGGTAACACTGTCTAAGTAGTGTGTCTGTCGTGGTAACACTGTCTAAGTAGTGTGTCTGTCGTGGTAACACTGTCTAAGTAGCGTGTCTGGCGTGGTAACACTGTCTAAGTAGTGTGTCTATCATGGTAACACTGTCTAAGTAGTGTGTCTGCCATGGTAACACTGTCTAAGTAGCGTGTCTGTCGTGGTAACACTGTCTAAGTAGTGTGTCTGTCATGGTAACACTGTCTAAGTAGTGTGTCTGTCGTGGTAACACTGTCTAAGTAGTGTGTCTGTCGTGGTAACACTGTCTAAGTAGTGTGTCTGTCGTGGTAACACTGTCTAAGTAGTGTGTCTGTCGTGGTAACACTGTCTAAGTAGTGTGTCTATCATGGTAACACTGTCTAAGTAGTGTGTCTATCATGGTAACACTGTCTAAGTAGTGTGTCTGTCGTGGTAACACTGTCTAAGTAGTGTGTCTATCATGGTAACACTGTCTAAGTAGTGTGTCTGTCGTGGTAACACTGTCTAAGTAGTGTGTCTGTCGTGGTAACACTGTCTAAGTAGCATGTCTGGCGTGGTAACACTGTCTAAGTAGTGTGTCTGTCGTGGTAACACTGTCTAAGTAGTGTGTCTGTCATGGTAACACTGTCTAAGTAGTGTGTCTGTCGTGGTAACACTGTCTAAGTAGTGTGTCTGTCGTGGTAACACTGTCTAAGTAGTGTGTCTATCATGGTAACACTGTCTAAGTAGTGTGTCTGTCGTGGTAACACTGTCTAAGTAGTGTGTCTGTCGTGGTAACACTGTCTAAGTAGTGTGTCTGTCATGGTAACACTGTCTAAGTAGTGTGTCTGTCGTGGTAACACTGTCTAAGTAGTGTGTCTATCATGGTAACACTGTCTAAGTAGTGTGTCTGTCGTGGTAACACTGTCTAAGTAGTGTGTCTGTCGTGGTAACACTGTCTAAGTAGTGTGTCTGTCGTGGTAACACTGTCTAAGTAGTGTGTCTATCATGGTAACACTGTCTAAGTAGTGTGTCTGTCGTGGTAACACTGTCTAAGTAGTGTGTCTGTCGTGGTAACACTGTCTAAGTAGCGTGTCTGGCGTGGTAACACTGTCTAAGTAGTGTGTCTATCATGGTAACACTGTCTAAGTAGTGTGTCTGCCATGGTAACACTGTCTAAGTAGCGTGTCTGTCGTGGTAACACTGTCTAAGTAGTGTGTCTGTCATGGTAACACTGTCTAAGTAGTGTGTCTGTCATGGTAACACTGTCTAAGTAGTGTGTCTGTCATGGTAACACTGTCTAAGTAGTGTGTCTATCATGGTAACACTGTCTAAGTAGTGTGTCTGTCGTGGTAACACTGTCTAAGTAGTGTGTCTGTCATGGTAACACTGTCTAAGTAGTGTGTCTGTCATGGTAACACTGTCTAAGTAGTGTGTCTGTCGTGGTAACACTGTCTAAGTAGTGTGTCTGTCGTGGTAACACTGTCTAAGTAGTGTGTCTGTCATGGTAACACTGTCTAAGTAGTGTGTCTGTCGTGGTAACACTGTCTAAGTAGTGTGTCTGTCGTGGTAACACTGTCTAAGTAGTGTGTCTATCATGGTAACACTGTCTAAGTAGTGTGTCTGTCGTGGTAACACTGTCTAAGTAGTGTGTCTGTCGTGGTAACACTGTCTTGGGTAGAGAGAATCGTTTTGCCTTGTTTCTTGTCGCTGGTCATTGTTTTTGTCATTAGTGCGTGGCAGAGTCAGGGACAGCACATGTGATAGTCATGGAAGAGTGTCTACTTAACGTCTTCTCTGGAACATTCTGTACACACAGAGTCAGGGATGGGGTGGGGAACAGACAGAACGATATGGATGGAGGGAGAGAAGTATATAGAGAGAATCAAAGACAGAAAGTGATGGCTGGAAGAATATAAATAGGTAGTGATGAGAGAAAGAGATGGGGAGATGGAGGAGGGACCACATCAGATGATGAGAGAGAGAGGTTGAGAATGAGCAACAAGGAGAAAGATAGAATCCTAGATCTAGGATGTGGTTAACTGTCTTGCTGTTAAACAGATGAAGAGAGGGGGGAGAGGAAAGAGAGAGGAAAGAGAGAGGAAAGAGAGAGTGAAGAGGGGGAAGACAACAGCATAAAAAAGGAAGAATGTGGGGATCTGCTGTAGACCAGTGAGACATGGAGAAATAGAAAGGGAACGAGAAAGGGAGAGAGAGTACGGTCGGCATCTAGAATCTATAAAGTATGGTTGGACTGTATGAAAGGCTATTATGACACCATCGCCAAACACTGTCTATTAAATCCTCTCTTTTTTCTTCTTTCTCTCTTTCTCTTTTTCTCATTACTCTCTTTTCCTCTTTCCTCCCTCTCTCCCCCCGTTCCTCTCATTTCCATATCCCTTTCTTCTGTCATTCTCCTCCCTCTCTTCCATCTTTCTCTCTATCCAACCAGCCTGTTGTCCAGTTCTGTAAATGAAAGAGGATGTGATGGGAGGAGGAGGATGATAAAAGGATAATTAGTGTGTTACAACAGGAGATATAATGGAAACACAACTAAAGTAAAGGACTGGTACTCTAACTAATGTTGTCCCCTGCTCTCACTGACACACAGACACGCATACAGATGTAGGATCTTAATTTGATCCAGTGTCCTACATCCTGAATATTAATCCTGCAAAAACAGGAAATGTGAATTATTATGTGGATTATTATTATTATGATTATGTTATTGTGTGGATTATAATGAATTTACATTTTTGTAGCGGTTATAAAGCGGAAATTAAGTCTGACATTTTAAAGTGGAAATTACAAACTTCAGAATACTTTTTAAACCTCAAATACACTACAAGGTTTAACTGTCCTGCGTTGCGGGAACATTTTCCTGCAACAGTGTGATCAAATTAAGATCCTACATCTGTAGACACAGTACATACACCAAGTTAATGACATTACCTTCAGTGCCACAATTTTTAAAAACTGAGAAGTTATTTAGGGGGGATTAAGGATAGTCCCCCCTCTCTTTCTTTTTGCACATTTCTCCCTCTCCACTTCTGAAACTAAGCCATGTCTGCTTAACCAATGATAAGCAATTGGAGTGCCTATTCCAGTCTCCTTTAACAAATTAACTTGGCTATCAAACTAATGATATTCTGTTTTCCTCTGCTCCCCTAAAATGGCATCTTCAAGACTGGGAAAAGGGGGACAGGGGAAGAGAAGACTGTGCACGTTGAAATGGGATAAACCATGCTCTCTCTCCCTCCCCTCCCTTCCTCTCCTCCTTCCATCCTCCTTTCCCCTCTCCTGCGGGATAAAATATCATTGCTCTTTCTTGGCACGGGATCAAACGGCGTTCCTTGGGAAATTCATTTGGGATTCTGGCCATTGGCTGTGGAGAAGCACTCAAGCTGGTTGACATCTGTTTTAGTGAATACCTAATGGCTGTGTGTCACCAGAGTCAATCTTTCTCTCTCTTTCTCTCTCTGTCTCGCTCGCTCGCTCTTTCGTGCTCTCTCTTTCTCGCTCTCTCCCTATCATATTATTATTTAGCCACAAGGTTCCCATTACAGTGTTTTACCTCTCCTCCACCTCCTCTTCCTCTCTACCCACAGGGGAAACAATTGATTAGCAACTGGGATATTTGTTAGTGTGGCTTACTCATTCTCTTTTGAGGAGTGTTTTATATGTAACGCCTGTGTTTGTTTTGTTTTTCTTATGTCAGCAGTTTGAATGGTATATAACCAGGTCAGAAATTAAATTCTCTCTTATAATAAAGCTGTAGATGGGTTGGTTGTTTAGCAACAAAACTGACGCATGTGCAAGTATGAGGCAAAACAGACGGGGTTGGCTCTAATGTTTATTGAAAACATGAATAAAGCTGCAAAATGAGCACTTGTCTCTCAAATACATTGTTAAAATTATTGGTTAGCTAGCTAGCAAATTGTTTGCCATATTAGCATAGATGTGAAATAAGTCAAACCACCTCAAAACAAGACATGGCATCAAGAACAAGATCAAATGAGCTGAACCGAGACACTTACGATTTACCACATGACAGGTTCTTGTCATTGTTGCTAGCTATCTGGCCAACCAGAACCATAGCGACACACAGCCTTCTGACCTTTTGAAGCGTGCATCGTTTTAGTGACGTCAGCTAACCCTTCTATGAGAAGAGTGGTTTGTTAGAATCAACTCACTGCACCTCTGCTTCTCCGATTACCATGGGGACAGTGCCCCAGACGATCCTGAACAGGAAAGGGTCATTATTAGGACAATATTAGGACAATATGAGGTCATGAAGGTTCATTAGTGAGATCATGACAGAATGACCTCAGTAGTGAAGGTCATGTAAAATTCAAAACTGATAAACTGACCACTGAAAACTTTTGATTTCTAAAGCTTCAAAGATGTTTAGCAATTGCATAGGAACATGTCAAACTCAAGCCCACTCAATCTGTCCAGCAGGTGGTTTGAGTAAAAAGTATTCATTTTAGATTGACATTGAAATGACTAAAACCAAATTGAAACTGTGTGGAATTGATAATAGACCTACATTTCTAGTCTCTTCACTCTGTCCAGCGTGCTAACAGTCATCTAGTCTCTTCACTCTGTCCAGTGTGCTAACAGTCATCTAGTCTCTTCACTATGTCCAGCGTGCTAACAGTCATCTAGTCTCTTCACTCTGTCCAGTGTGCTAACAGTCATCTAGTCTCTCAACTCTGTCCAGCATGCTAACAGTCATCTATAGTCTCTTCATTCTGTCCAGCGTGCTAACAGTCATCTAGTCTCTTCACTCTGTCCAGCGTGCTAACAGTCATCTAGTCTCTTCACTCTGTCCAGTGTGCTAACAGTCATCTAGTCTCTCAACTCTGTCCAGCATGCTAACAGTCATCTATAGTCTCACTCTGTCCAGCGTGCTAACAGTCATCTATAGTCTCTTCACTCTGTCCAGCGTGCTAACAGTCATCTAGTCTCTTCACTCTGTCCAGTGTGCTAACAGTCATCTAGTCTCTCAACTCTGTCCAGCATGCTAACAGTCATCTATAGTCTCATCACTCTGTCCAGCGTGCTAACAGTCATCTATAGTCTCTTCACTCTGTCCAGCGTGCTAACAGTCATCTAGTCTCTTCACTCTGTCCAGTGTGCTAACAGTCATCTATAGTCTCATCACTCTGTCCAGCGTGCTAACAGTCATCTATAGTCTCTTCACTCTGTCCAGCGTGCTAACAGTCATCTAGTCTCTTCACTCTGTCCAGCGAGCTAACAGTCATCTAGTCTCTTCACTCTGTCCAGTGTGCTAACAGTCATCTAGTCTCTCAACTCTGTCCAGCATGCTAACAGTCATCTATAGTCTCATCACTCTGTCCAGCGTGCTAACAGTCATCTATAGTCTCTTCACTCTGTCCAGCGTGCTAACAGTCATCTAGTCTCTTCACTCTGTCCAGTGTGCTAACAGTCATCTAGTCTCTCAACTCTGTCCAGCATGCTAACAGTCATCTATAGTCTCATCACTCTGTCCAGCGTGCTAACAGTCATCTATAGTCTCTTCACTCTGTCCAGTGTGATAACAGTCATCTAGTCTCTCAACTCTGTCCAGTGTGCTAACAGTCATCTAGTCTCTTCACTCTGTCCAGTGTGCTAACAGTCATCTAGTCTCTTCACTCTGTCCAGTGTGCTAACAGTCATCTATTGTCTCTTCATTCTGTCCAGTGTGCTAACAGTCATCTAGTCTCTTCACTATGTCCAGTGTGCTAACAGTCATCTAGTCTCTCAACTCTGTCCAGCGTGCTAACAGTCATCTAGTCTCTTCACTCTGTCCAGTGTGCTAACAGTCATCTAGTCTCTTCACTCTGTCCAGTGTGCTAACAGTCATCTATTGTCTCTTCATTCTGTCCAGTGTGCTAACAGTCATCTAGTCTCTTCACTATGTCCAGTGTGCTAACAGTCATCTAGTCTCTTCACTCTGTCCAGTGTGCTAACAGTCATCTAGTCTCTTCACTATGTCCAGTGTGCTAACAGTCATCTAGTCTCTTCACTCTGTCCAGCTTGCTAACAGTCATCTATAGTCTGTTCACTCTGTCCATTGAGCTAACAGTCATCTATAGTCTCTTCACTCTGTCCATTGAGCTAACAGTCATCTAGTGTCTTCACTCTGTCCAGCTTGCTAACAGTCATCTAGTCTCTTCACTCTGTCCAGTGTGCTAACAGTCATCTATAGTCTCTACACTCTGTCCAGCATGCTAACAGTCATCTAGTCTCTTCACTCTGTCCAGTGTGCTAACAGTCATCTATAGACTCTACACTCTGTCCAGCATGCTAACTGTCATCTAGTCTCTTCACTCTGTCCAGTGTGCTAACAGTCATCTAGTCTCTTCACTCTGTCCAGTGTGCTAACAGTCATCTATTGTCTCTTCATTCTGTCCAGTGTGCTAACAGTCATCTAGTCTCTTCACTATGTCCAGTGTGCTAACAGTCATCTATTGTCTCTTCATTCTGTCCAGTGTGCTAACAGTCATCTATAGACTCTTCACTCTGTCCGGTATGCTAACAGTCATCGGAATGAAAGTAAGGCAGTCAGGGAGCATTGAAAATGTACATTTTGGACAGCGAGGAAATGTAATCGATTTTGAGTGCGGCCCTTCGGACTTCTGTGAAGACCAAATGTGGCCTGTGGTGAAAATGAGATTGACACCCCTGGCATAGAGCTTTACTTAAGCATCTAAAATGTTGTTTGTGGAATTCACCCCATCCACCGCTCACTCATTCACTCTCAATCACGTACTGAGTCCTTTTTTTTTCTCTAATTTGGAGCTCTTTTTACCTGGATGTTCTGTTTTGGAACATGCCAGAGAGTCTATTTGGTGTTTGTGATGCCTGGCTTGTACATGTTGAAATGATTTCGTAGAAAACTAAATGTATCGTAAAATGATGAGACAGAGTGTTTTTCTATTGAAGTTTTCTCTCTCTCCATATCTCCATGCTCTCTCTCCCCATTCCTCCCACTTCCTCTCCCTCATCTCTCTCTTTCTCACCCTTCTCTTTTCATGAACCCACACCTCTCTCTGGCTAGGGAACTAGAGAAAAAGAGAAGTTTATGGACCAGCCATATAAGAGTAGCCAACAGTGTACAGCCAGACCACAATACCCCTTCCTAATCTCCATCCAGATTGTGTGCATGTCTCTCTGCTTAATGGAACATCAGGAGTCAGCTCCCTTTCTTTCTGAGCCCTACAGAACTCTTCTTATGTGCCAATATCCATGCACTTTCATGGCTGTAACTTTATTGAATTTAGATGGTACGTTATATACATATAATTTGATATTTTAATGTGTGATATTGCTTTCACCAATATCGGATCAATGGTGACCTCCAGGAAGAGAGTAAAGAAATGTGTAGCCTATTGCTGCAGTATTAAAACAGTTACTTATTATGAAGCCATGTGTGGGCTAGAGTCTTACTGCTTAGTTCCAACTCTGCAGCCCATAGATCAACTTCTCACAGCCCAGTTTTCATCCGCTGCATAGAGAAACAGTCTCCATCTCACTGAGCCGCAGCACACAGCGCCCTGGAGAAGGAACATTCACTCTGATTGTGATCACACATCGGAGACATATTTCCTGTAATTACAGCCACACAGTGTAATTGAAGTTTCTGCACTCCGTCATAGTAGTGGGAAAATTACACGCTAGAATATGACTTGTTTCTCCGTTCTCCAGAATTTGTAGTATTTTTTCCCCATCCCTCTCTCCTTCTCCATCCCTCTGTCCTTCTCCATCCCTCTCTCCTTCTCCATCCCTCTCTCCTTCTCCATCCCTCTCTCCTTCTCCATCCCTCTCTCCTTCCCCATCCCTCTCTCCTTCTCCATCCCTCTCTCCTTCTCCATCCCTCTCTCCTTCTCCATCCCTCTATCCTTCTCCATCCCTCTCTCCTTCTCCATCCCTCTCTCCTTCCCCATCCCTCTCTCCTTCTCCATCCCTCTCTCCTTCTCCATCCCCCTCTCCTTCTCCATCCCTCTCTCCTTCCCCATCCCTCTCTCCTTCTCCATCCCTCTCTCCTTCTCCATCTCTCTCTCCTCTATCCCTCTCTCCTTCTCCATCCCTCTCTCCTTCTCCATCCCTCTCTCCTTCTCCATCCCTCTCTCCTTCCCCATCCCTCTCTCCTTCTCCATCCCTCTCTCCTTCTCCATCCCTCTCTCGTTCGCCATCTCTAGGCCCTCTACTCTTTTCTATTTTTACCAATGACCTGCAATGAATGTGGGTCCATATGTATGCTGATGATTCAATCATATATACATCAGCAACCACAGCTAATGAAGTCACTGAAACCCTTAAAGAGTTGCAGTCTGTTTTGGAATGGGTGGCCAGTAATAAACTGGTCCTGAACATCTCTAAAACTAAGAGCATTATATTTGGTACAAATCATTCCCTAAGTTTTATACCTCAGCTGAATCTGGTAATGAATGATTTGACTATTGAATAAGTTGAGGATACTAAATTACTTGGCATTACCTTAGATTGTAAACTGTCATGGTCAAAACATATAGATGAAATGGTTGTAAAGATGGGGAGAGGTCTGTCCGTAATATAGACATGCTCTGCTTTTTTGACACCACACTCCACAAAGCAAGTCCCACAGGCTCTAGTTTAGTCTTCTCTTGATTATTGTCCAGTCATGTGGTCAAGTGCTGCAAAGAAAGACCTAGTTAAGCTGCAGCTGGCCCAGAACAGAGCAGCACGTCTTGCTCTTCATTGTAATCAGAGGGATAATATAAATACTATGCATGCCAGTCTCTCTTGGCTGAGAGTTGAGGAGAGACTGACTGTGTCACTTCTTGTTTTTATGAGAAATATTCATGTGTTGAAAATCATTTTTTGCATAGTCAATTTACACACAGCACTAACAAACACACTTACCCCACCAGACAAGCTACCAGGGGTATTTTCACAGTCCCCAGGTCCAGAACAAATTCAAGGAAACGTACAGTATTATGCAGAGACATGAGTGCATGGAACTCCCTTCCATCTTATATAGCGCAAGTGAACAGCAAACATCGTTTAAAAAAAACAATAAAGCAACACCTCATGGCATAATGACTCTCCCCCATGTGACCTACTTGTTGTGTGTATGTACTGACATGTACAGTGCACTCTATTCAGACCCCTTGACCTTATTTAAAAAAAAATATGTTACAGCCTTATTCTAAAATTTATTAAATCGTTTTTTTCCCTTAATCAATCTACACACAATACCCCATATTGATAAAGCAAAAACAGGTTTTTAGACATTTTTGCAAAAAAAATGAAATATTTAATTTACGTAAGTATTCAGACCCTTTACTCAGTACTTTGCTGAAGCACCTTTGGCAGCGATTACAGCCACAAGTCTTCTTGGGTATGACACTACAAGCTTGGCACACCTGTATTTGGGGAGTTTCTCCCATTCTTCTCTGCAGATCCTCTCAAGCTCTGTCAGGTTGGATGGGGATCGTCACTGCACATCTATTTTGAAGTCTCTCCAGAGATGTTAGATGGGGTTCAAGTCTGTGCTCTGGCTGGGCAACTCAAACACATTCAGAGATTTGTCCCAAAGCTACTCCTGTGTTGTCTTGGCTGTGTGCTTAGGGTCGTTTTCCTTTTGGAAGGTGAACCTTCTCCGCAGTCTGAAGTCCAGAGCGCTCTGGAGTAGGTTTTCATCAAGGATCACTCTGTACTTGGCTCCGTTCATCCTTCCCTCGATTCTGACTAGTCTCCCAGTCCCTGCCTCTGAAAAACATCCCCACAACATGATGCTGCCACCACCATGCTTCACCGTATGGATGGTGCCACGTTTCCTCCAGATGTGACGCTTGGCATTCAGGGCCAAAAAGTTCAATCTTTGTTTCATCAGACCAGAGAATCTGTTTCTCATGGCCTGAGAGTCCTTAAGGTGTAACGGGTGTCGTCGGAAGGATGAGACCAAGGCGCAGCGTTCTTTGAGTTCCACATCATTTATTAACGAAGTGAAACTTTAGAAAAAGACAAAAGAACACAACGACCGAACAGCTTCGTTGTGCAAACTACCTGCATACAAACAAAGAACAAGAATCCCACACAGAAAGAGGGAAAAGGGCAGCCTAAGTATAATCCCCAATCAGAGACAACGATAGACAGCTGCCTCTGATTGGGAACCACACTCGGCCAGAAGAAATAAAGAACATAGAATGCCCTCCCAAATCACACCCTGACCAAACCAAAATAGAGACATAAAATGCTCTCTAAGGTCAGGGCGTGACATTAGGTGACATTTGACAATCACCAAGCCGTCTGTCAAGGGCCTTTTATTGAGGAGTTGCTTCCGTCTCGCCACTCTACCATAAAGGCCTGATTGGTAGAGTACTTCAGTGATGGTTGTCCTTCTGGAAGATTTTCCCATCTCCACATAGGAACTCTGGAGTTATGTCAGAGTGACATTCCCCCGAGGAAGAATCTTGGTGGTTCCAAACTTCTTCTCTTTAAGAATGATGGAGGCCACTGTGTTCTTGGTGACATTCAATGCAGCAGAAATGTTTTGGTACCCTTCCCCAGATCTGTGCATTGACGCAATCCTATCTCGGAGCTCTACGGACAATTCCTTCAACCTCATCCCTTGGTTTTTGCTCTGACATGCACTGTCAACTGTGGGACTTTATATATACTGGTGTGTGCTTTTCCAAATCATGTCCAATCAATTGAATTTACTACAGGTCGACTCCAATCAAATTGTAGAAACATCTCAAGGATGATCAATGAAAACAGGACGCACCTGAGCTCAATTTGGAGTCTCTTAGCAAAGGGGTCTGAACACTTATGTAAATAAGGTATTTCAGTTTTTCTTTTTTTTAAATTTGCAAACATTTCTATAAACCTGTTTTCGATTCATCATTATGGGGTGTTTTGTGTAGATTGACGAGGAAAATATTTTATTTAATCCATTTTAGAATAAAGCTGTGACGTAACAAAATGTAGAAAAAGTCAAGGGATTTGAATACTTTCCGAATGCTCTGTATGTGTAACTGATAGGTACAAACACTACATGTTAATGTTTTTAAATGTCTGTAAATTGTAAAGTATTTTCTTCTGTAATGTATTTTCTGTTATTTGTCGGACCCAAGTATGACTAGCTGTCTCCATTGGTGTCGACTAATGAGGATCTTAATAAATCAAATCAAATCCCTCTCTCCTTCTCCATCCCTCTCTCCTTCTCCATCCCTCTCTCCTTCTCCATCCATCCCTCTCTCCTTCTCCATCCATCCCTCTCTCCTTCTCCATCCTTCTCTCCTTCTCCATCCCTCTCTCCTCCATCCATCCCTCTCTCCTTCTCCATCCATCCCTCTCCCCTTCTCCATCCATCCCTCTCTCCTTCTCCATCCATCCCTCTCCCCTTCTCCATCCATCCCTCTCCCCTTCTCCATCCATCCCTCTCTTCTTCTCCATCCATCCTTCTCCCCTTCTCCATCCATCTATGCTCTAGTTTACGTAGGTAAACAGTCCATTAATGACAAGATGAAACTTGTCGTTTTTTCAGATGTTGTACAAGTGCTGGTAACATTTTTGTCCGTTCTACACTGAATGAATGACATCTCCCCAGTCCCAAAGAAGAGAAATAAAAGGAAACAGAAACTAAGAACTAAGAACAGAAACTGGACCAACATCGCACTGTCCTTCTCACATCTGAACACATACACCATTCCGTCAGGTCTTATCAGTGTCTGCCCACAGGGCACTGCCCAACCCTTCTTGAGACACTAAGACATGGGCGAGAGAGATGTGAGGGGGTGTGGGTGGATGGTGTTGCTTCACAGAAGCACAGTATGTGTTTACAGCTGTGGGGGGGTTGCAACAGTAAACTTTTGAGAAAAACAGACAGGAGATGCTGGAGTGGGCCACTCTGTTCATGTGATTTTTCATAGTGAAACCCAGGTTGTTTTTTGTTGTTGAAGTCTGATTGGTTCTCTGTTTAGGGAAAATTCAGTGGTCAAAAAAGTGAATGAATTAATGAATGCATGAATGAATGAAAAGCCCAAACCGAGCCAAACATTCAGCCCCCTGACAGGTTTTGAGGTGCTGTTTATGATAAATGATCTCACCCCTCTCTTCTGCTCTGTTGGCTAACTGTGTGTCTTTACCGTCGCCCCAACCAGTTGTCTCCCACACAACGGTTGCATCCTAAATGGCATCCTATCCCTTATGTAGTGCACTACTTTTGACCAGGGCCTATTGCACAAAGCCTGCTGAGAGCAGAGACGATGGTGGGCATTCATGTGTTCAGTTATGAGTCCATGGGCTCAGCTTTGAGCAGGCCGGATGACAAGGGTCTGGAATCACCACGGCCATATTCCAGCATGATAAACGACCCCGCTCAACACAAAAGAAATGTGAATCTCATTTTAACGATGAGCACTGGAGCTAGAGGGGGAGCTGGAGCTGGGCATGCTAGGAATGGAAGGCCTCCAGCCAGGTCCTAAATGCTCCAGCAGACCCTCTCTCTCTGTATGAGCCTGCCATAACATCCACAGACTAATTTAATATATGGACAGAAATACTGTTAAATAAAAGAGTGGATGCATTGATGGTGAATTCAACCCGTCTGACAGCGTACATACAATACAGGAACTGTTTGTGTGGGGTATTGACAAAGAAATGGAGAAGCAAAAATGTTCCTTTGTTAAAGTGTATTTGAATCGTAGTTGACCTCGAAAAAGTCTACATTGTTGCTAAAAAGCACTTAAAGGGCAACACTCTGCTCCTTTTCAATAAGTATTTATATCAAAAGATTTATAAAAAGATTTACAAACCTGTTGCTGATAACGGTATTTTAGTACATCTCAGTCTTGGCTTAGTTTCTCAGTGTTAAAGAGAGAACATAGAGTTATTGTGTTTGTACTGAACAGGCATTTCCTGTAACAATGACTGCATCACTACCCGTTCACTGGCCATCCATGTGGCCTGTGTTATTCCATCTCCAGATCATTTCCCTTCTTCGATGTTGAGGACTAGTTACCCATTGAAAGACTCCCTGGGGTATGTTGGATATTTTACATTCAGTTCTATTAGTCCAAGGAAAATGAAGTCTTCTAGTTTTTGTTAACATCTCAATGCTGCAAGTAGTCTGAGACAGAGGCATGGATTTATGGGTGAATGTAAACTAAATGTACTGCAATAAAAATTCTGAGAAAGCGATTCCCTCAGAAGTATAAAATCCTGACTTCCTCTCCTCCTTTCCTAGCGCGCTCCGCCCCTTCCATTTCATTAAGCCTGAAGACAGCTACAGACCAGCAACGTCTCTCCACCGCCTTCTTTTATGCGTTCACCCTTTTCCAGACCTTGAGCCACTTTTCTTTATACATTTCATGCTTAACTCTTTTTTTCTCTCTACCTCAAAAATCATTATTTTCTATTTTCCTGCTGCCTTTGTGTGAGAGGGGATGAAACTCTGCTGCGTGTGTGTTTGTGTGTGTTGGTCTACAGTACTGTACGTACATAGAGCCATTCTACTGGTTCGCTCCTTTCTTCATCCTCCATTGTGGCTTGCTGCTAAAGAGAAGCGCTACACATGGCTGTTGCCTGACTGTCTGTCTGCAGGCTTTGTGATAATAGGGAGCGCTTGTCCTCACAACTATTGTTGTTGTTACTTCTCAGCCTGTCTGGATTATCTGGTCACACTGTGAAGGAGTAGATTAGCTCCACTTCTTTGGCACGTACACTCTCTTTCCTTCCTTCCCTCCTTCCCCCTGCCTGTCTCCTGTGCTAATCCTTGTTGTAGAGTTGAGGCTGTGTCTGGGCCCAGTAAAAGTCCTGAGTAGACGTGTTTCCATTAGGGGCTTAGGCCTGTGTGTTTGGAAGGCCCCCACGTTCCACTGATGTAGTTCCACAGACAGCGTTGTACTGGGAACTCCTTTTTATGACGGACGTCTACAAGCTATTACATCAATAAGAATCATATGTGGGGCCGACTATGTACAAAATGGTGCTTAATGCATTCTGGCTACTACCACACGGGCCACAGACTTGTATGTCAATGGATCTTTTTGTTATTTATTTACATTTACATTTTTTTTTTAACCTTTATTTAACCAGGCAAGCCAGTTAAGAACAAATTCTTATTTACAAACCCTAACCCAGACAATGCTGGGCCAATTGTGCACTGCCCTATAGGACTCCCAATCACAGCTGGTTGTGATACAGCCTGGAATCAAACCAGGGTCTCTACTGATGCCTCTTGCACTGAGATGCAGTGCCTTAGACTGCTGCGTCACTCGGAATCTGTACAGCCACTGTATTCATGTGCTGTAGATTAATACTGTAAAGGTCATGTTGAACAAGGGTCTGAAACAACGTAACATACTAAATCTTTCTATTTCTAAGTGTGGCTAATTTATGTAAGCAATAAGGCTCGAGGGGGTGTGGTATATGGCGAATATACCACAGCTAAGGGCTGTTCTTATGCACAATGCAACGCAGAATGCCTGGATACAGCCCTTAGCCGTGGTATATTAGCCATATACCACAAACCCCCGAGGTCCCTTTTAGCTAAAGCTGAGTTTATATCTAACAGAGCATATTTTTCTCTAAGCAGGAATCAAAGTATTAATGCTGAGCTGTGATCAGGTAGCAGTGCAACAGCACAGACATGGCTTTGAGTAGCACACTCAACTCCTCTGAGGGTACAGGTACTGCTACGCAGATAAAAGCACTTTCTACGCACACACACATCCAACAAAGCACTTTCTACGCACACACACACCCAACAAAACACTTTCTACGCACACATACACCCAACAAAACACTTTCTACGCACACACACACCCAACAAAACTTTTTCTACGCACACACACACCCAACAAAACACTTTCTACGCACACACACACCCAACAAAACACTTTCTACGCACACATACACCCAACAAAACACTTTCTACGCACACATACACCCAACAAAACTCTTTCTACGCACACACACACCCAGCAAAACACTTTCTACGCACACACACACCCAACAAAGCACTTTTTTCTCTAGAAATTGACGGCAGTCCAAGTCCGAGTGATAGTCTCCGCTTGCTGTCTTTGTGATTTCAAACACTGGCCAGGGTTGACAAAGCGCCTGTTCGGAGCTGCTCTGCATCCATTTTGAAAAGGGCTCAGAAAGCCCTTGTACTGAATGGCAGGGATTCGTCTGTAGGGCGAATAGACAGTGACATATTGTACAAAAGTGGAACAATCACCTCGGATAAAAGCATGCTCTGTGAAATTGAATTAAAACCATACTTATCACTGGTGTATCGAATGCTTTAAACACGTTATAGACAGCAAGGTTTTGGATGTATGACTAGATACAGCGAGCTTGCATATTCATGATCTCTTAGGACTGCTTTCCTTCTGATATATATTCTATTGGAATGCTACTGACAATTTCAATATGGAGCATTGGGCTAGTTATTCTCTTCTTGATAGAAAGACACTTTTGTTGTAATCTACTGTTCTGAAAAGAGAGAAAAGCATATCAATCCATGTTATCGGAATCAGTTGGCCAGTAACTGAACAGAACCAGGAAGAATTCTAAGACTCTCCCTCACTTTTGACCTTAGTCCTGAGCCCTCTCTGTGACCCCAGGTCATCACCAGTCATTCTATTATCCTTTTGAAGGTCAGTGTTCACCCCACATGGCCATCGACAGCAGGTGGCTGCTGTTCGTGTGTGTGTGTGTTGTCTGTGCTGCGTGGAGCTTATTTAACTGTGTGTGTGAGCAGAGACAGGTTTATTACTGCTTACCTGGCTCAGTGTGACAGTGTGGTGACAGGGAGTCAAAATACACTCTGACCCCTGGGTGAGACACTACCATGCACCTCTCTCACTCTCTCTCCTTCTCGCTCTCCTTCTCTCTCTCCTTCTCTCTCTCCTTCTCTCTCTCCTTCCCGCTCTCCTTCTCTCTCTCATTCTCTCTCTCCTTCTCTCTTTCCTTCTCTCTCTCCTTCCCGCTCTCCTTCCCGCTCTCCTTCTCGCTCTCCTTCTCTCTCTCCTTCCCGCTCTCCTTCTCTCTCTCCTTCCCGCTCTCCTTCTCGCTCTCCTTCTCTCTCTCCTTCTCTCTCTCATTCTCGCTCCCCTTCTCTCTCTCCTTCTCTCTCTCCTTCTTTCTCTCATTCTCGCTCTCCTTCTCCCTCTCATTCTCGCTCTCCTTCTCTCTCCTTCTCTCTCTCCTTCCCTTTCTCCTTCTCTCTCTCCTTCTCTCTCTCCTTCTCTCTCTCCTTTCCGGTCTCCTTCTCTCTCTCCTTCTCTCTCTCCTTCCCGCTCTCCTTCTCTCTCTCCTTCTCTCTCTCCTTCCCGCTCTCCTTCTCGCTCTTCTTCTCTCTCTCCTTCCCGCTCTCCTTCTCGCTCTCCTTCTCGCTCTCATTCTCGCTCTCCTTCTCTCTCTCCTTCTCTCTCTCCTTCTCTCTCTCCTTCCCACTCTCCTTCTCTCTCTCATTCTCTCTCTCCTTCTCTCTCTCCTTCTCGCTCTCCTTCTCTCTCTCCTTCTCTCTCTCCTTCTCTCTCTCATTATCTCTCTCATTCTCTCTCTCCTTCTCTCTTTCCTTCCCGCTCTCCTTCTCTCTCTCCTTCTCTCTCTCCTTCTCTCTCTCCTTCTCTCTCTCCTTCCCGCTCTCCTTCCCGCTCTCCTTCCCGCTCTCCTTCTCGCTCTCCTTCTCTCTCTCCTTCCCTTTCTCCTTCTCTCTCTCCTTCTCTCTCTCCTTCTCTCTCTCCTTCTCTCTCTCATTCTCTCTCTCATTCTCTCTCTCCTTCTCGCTCTCCTTCTCTCTCTCCTTCCTGCTCTCCTTCTCTCTCTCCTTCCTGCTCTCCTTCTCGCTCTCCTTCTCTCTCTCCTTCTCTCTCTCCTTCCCTCTCTCCTTCTCTCTCTCCTTCTCTCTCTCATTCTCTCGCTCCTTCTCTCTCTCCTTCTCTCTCTCCTTCCCGCTCTCCTTCTCGCTCTCCTTCTCTCTCTCCTTCCCGCTCTCCTTCTTGCTCTCCTTCTCGCTCTCCTTCTCTCTCTCCTTCTCTCTCTCCTTCTCTCTCTCCTTCTCTCTCTCATTCTCTCTCTCCTTCTCTCTCTCCTTCTCTCTCTCCTTCCCGCTCTCCTTCTCTCTCTCCTTCTCCCTCTCCTTCTCTCTCTCATTCTCTCTCTCATTCTCTCTCTCATTCTCTCTCTTACACACAGAGCGACATTCCTCTCTGTTTTATTTTTGGTTCAAAGTGTGTATTATGTTGTTTCCACTACTTAGTTGATGTACTTTGCAGTGTAGATATCTCTCTCTCTCTTTCCTTTTCCTTTTCTCTGTATCTCGGTCTCCCTCTTTCCTTTTTTCTCTCTTCCTCCTCTTTTTTCGATGCCACTCACACGAATCACTCAACTGTGGAGTATTTTTGTTGTCATGGTAACTCCTTTGATGTCCCCTTGTTGGCTATTGGGGGTTGAGGCAGTATTGGGTAGCGTTCTAACAGGTAGTCGAACACAGGGTTCTGGACAATAATTGGCAGAAAGCATTCAAAGCCATGCTATATTCCCTGATATAGTAACACCTATGAAAACTTTTTATTTGATCTTACTGGAAATAAAATATCACTACTCAAACAGGATGCAAGAACAACAGTACAGAACAAGACTCAACTACTCATAACAGTTCAGAAACATATTCCTACACACTAACGTTGAACTTCTAAGTCAAGTTCTAAGTTAAACCATAGTAATGCCTACATTGACCTTACCCCACCAGCTGCATTGCTTTTAGCGAGGGACTTGTGTTTTGGGTTATCATGTCACATGACCTAGATTTGAACCTTTATTTTAAGCCTTTTTCAGAAATGAGAATGACACAAAAAAATGTAGCCAATTGTCTGAGAATGGTGCTGGACCATCTGACATAAAAATAAAAGGGGACAGTTTTTTGAAAAAGCTTGAAATAAAGGTTAAAATCGCAGTCATGTGACATGTTTGTGCCAAACACAGGGCTCTACTCATAGCACCAGGACTACTAGCATTAATAGCATTCATATAACAGAGGTGTTGTGCACACTAAGCCCCTGCTCCATGTATCCCTTCGCCAGGGCCTTTTATCATGGCTTCTCTACATGATTGAAAGAGAGTGGATCACTAATTAATGTCAGCGGGGTGTGGGCATGTGGGAACCAAGGGGAGGCCGTGTGCATCGTTGCCTCTCAATCAGGGGGAATTCTTTAATGTGACACTTACCATGACGTCCTTTATAGATGGTGGATAAATGTAGATAGTTCGCTCAGGCTCTCCCATAGACACCAATACAATAGCACCTGGGTCTGGTCTACCTAGTTCATTGACTTTCATGAAAAATCTCTCTCACTCTCTACCTCTCTACCTCTACCCATACCCCAGACACTTGGGCACACAGTAACAAGCTCTCGAAGGAACCATCACACTCCTCCCTCCATCCGTTAACCCTCGACCTCTGCTCCATGTGCTCATTTGTCACCCTGTATGGTCCCTAATGCTGCAGCACTAAGATGCTCCAGGGAGAATCATGGTCCATGGGACTTAATGGTTCTGCCTCAGCTGCCCAGTTTGACCCATTGGACTGGTGTCTCAGGTTCTACTACTCATGTTTGATGAGATCTGAGTAGGTATTTGTCTTTTTCTCTACTATGAGCACCACAGCTAGAGTGTTGTGTCTCAAGTTCACCATTTTGACCAGAACGGCGCCACTTTTCGCAGACAAACCGAATTAGTGGAGCTTGCTTGCAGTTCAACTCGTAGAGACACAAACATTTACAGTTTAGAATGAACCTGTAATGGCCTATTTACAATGACCGCCTGCCTTTTAGAGTACATGCTTCACGGTCTGGACTGCGTATCAGGTCACCTCATCTGTGGGGGAGAGGGGTTTGGAAAGAGATGGAAACAGCATTAGTTGTGTGGAGAGCAGGGTATTGTTATCTGATGGTCTAGCAATGGTCCTCAATAGCCTTTTCATGGGCACCACTGAGACACATTAAACGGCAGTCAATTTCAAGTAAAGTTTTCCCTCCATTTGGGAAGATCGTTTGCAGTGGAAATGGAAAGAGCGAGAGGGGGGGAGGCACAATGTAATATATAATATATAATGTTATCTATTTGGATTCAGACCAGTGAACTAAAGCTAATGGGGCCAACACATGTTGGGGGTCAGACTCAATCAATACCGGAATATGAGAATATACCCTGTACCCATTCTTGATGCTGCTGTCACAGACTTTCATGTTTTCTTTTACCTTTACCTGTCACAATACTAGGTGTAGCATATGAGAATACTTATCCATGCGGTCTTTGATATGTGAGAGCAAGTGTATCGTATCAAATGAAAAGTGGAGAATCTCACATGGAGACGAAAAGGATGGGATTTGTCTCAGTTCAGATGGAAATGTGTTGTATTATCTCCCAGTGTAGTGGTGTAGTGAAGCGCGCATGTTTTCACTACGCTGTGTGGAGCAGAAGAAAACGACTGCATCTAGAATGGCACCCTATTCTTTGTATAGTGTACTACAGCCCTACTCAATAGGCAGAACACAGGCCGGATCCGGAACCAGAACGGGGTCATTACGGTCCGCGGTTGCTGACAAATAAAATAAACAATTACTATAAAACATTTTGGGAAGGGGATTCGCTTGGGATTCAACTCCTGGTATCATATGAACACACAAAAGACATGGAATTATTTTAGAATTTCAAGAAATTAGCTTTAAAATGGCTAAATGTTTTTATCCCGATGTGGCATTCATGTCACGCCCTGACCATAGAGAGCCCTTGTTTCTCTATGGTGTAGTAGGTCAGGGCGTGACTAGGGGGTGTTCTAGTTTAATTTTTCTATGCTGGTGTTTTGTATGATTCCCAATTAGAGGCAGCTGCTAATCGTTGTCTCTAATTGGGGATCATATTTAGGTAGCTTTTTTTCCCACCTGTGTTTGTGGGATCTTGTTTTGTGTTTGTGGGATCTTGTTTGTGTTTGTGGGATCTTGTTTGTGTTTGTGGGATCTTGTTTTGTGTTTGTGGGATCTTGTTTGTGTTTGTGGGATCTTGTTTGTGTTTGTGGGATCTTGTTTTGTGTTTGTGGGATCTTGTTTGTGTTTGTGGGATCTTGTTTGTGTTTGTGCACCACGTAGTAACGTTTCGTGGTTCGTTTATTGGTTTTGCGTTAAGTTTCACTTTTGAAATAAATATGTGGAACTCAACATCCGCTGCGCTTTGGTCCTGTTCTTACAACAACCGTGAAAATTCAAGACAAAATTATTGCCCAACCTCGGCCTTATGTGTAGAATTGCAGGAAATTAGCTTTAAAACGGATCATTTTTGCCTCGGCCAAGAAGATGAGCGTGAAGAGTTTGAACAGTTTGTGGTCGCATGGGTTGCGAGGTGGGAGTTTGTCATTTATCGGAGTAGTAGCAATATCCATCCGGACCTTTGCTACCTAGGACATTTGTGTGACCGGACCTTCTCAAACAGTATTTGAGTTCCCCTTGTGTACTACATTTGCCCTTGTAATTTGAGACGGAACCAATGTGGACAATGGAATAGTTTTCTGCTCGTGATCCTAATTCTCCAGAGAGAATGGGTGACATGAGGCAGTTTGTGTGGATCTAGGATCAGTTTTGTGTTTTAGATCATAATGAATAGGATGACATGGACAGTAGGGACCTGATCCTAGATCAGTTCTCTAAGACTCTACTCTGAGATGCTTTATGAATACGGGCCCAGAACCTGAAAGGCCCAACCTTCAGAAATCCTGCCCTACAAAGTCAAAATGCAGCAACAACGTCATTTCTTTTACTGCAAAATCTGACTTCAAAGTATGTTTTGGTCTAGACAGACAGCAATTTCTGATACTCCATAATGTATTCTGACCAACTGCCTTGTTCTTGTGTCAGGAAACTAAATACCACATTAATCAGATAATATACCTGGTCATTACAACAGATCAAAACATTTTTGACCAAATTTGTAGTTACTGCGTTTTTCCTTTGTAGGGCAAAATAGAAGACAGTGGAGCGTCATACTGTTTCACTCTAAACTCATGAGAAATCCCCTGAGTGTATTTGATTATATTAAATATGCAGCATCATCCTGACAAAAAGATCAAAGGGTTTTGCTGAAGGTTAATGGGTCAAACATATTGATCGGAACAGTGTTGTGTCTAACCCTCGCCTCATTAGGACCATTTACAGGGAATCATCTGAAAGAGCTTCTCTGATCTTCCTCCAGCCTCCTGTGGAGTGCCTACGCACGCAAGCATGCATACACACGTGCACACACACATAAACACACACACACACACACACATAAACACACACACACACACACACACACTTTAATGAATCAACCGATCACTGCCCGCACCCGCCCGCCCGACTAGCATCACTACTCTGGACGGTTCTGACTTGTGTGGACAACTATAAATACCGAGGCGTCTGGTTAGACTGTAAACTCTCCTTCCAGACTCATATTAAGCATCTTCAATCCAAAATTAAAAGCCAAAATTGCCAAAATTGGCTTCCTATTTCGCAACAAAGCCTCCTTCACTCATGCTGCCAAACATACCCTCGTAAAACTGACTATACCACCGATCCTTAACTTCGGCGATGTCATTTACAAAATAGCCTCCAACACTCTACTAAGCAAATTGGATGCAGTCTATCACAGTCCCATCTGAATTGTCACCAAAGCCCCATATTCTACACACCACTGCGACCTGTATGCTCTTGTTGGCTGGTCCTCGCTACATATTCGTCGCCAGGCCCACTGGCTCCATGTCATCTATAAGTCTTTGCGAGGTAAAGCTCTGCCTTATCTCAGCTCACTGGTCACCATAGCAACACCCACCCATAGCACGCGCTCCAGCAGGTATATTTCACTGGTCAGATCAAATCAAAGTGTATTTGTCACATGCGCCGAATACAACCTTACAGTGAAATGCTTACTTACAGGATCTAACCAACAGTGCAAAAAAGGTATTAGGTGAACAATAGGTAAGTAAAGAAATAAAAACAACACTAAAAAGTCTGTGAAAAATAACAGTATCGAGGCTATATACAGTAGCGAGGCTATAACAGTAGCGAGGCAACATACAGGCACCGGTTAGTCAGGCTGATGGAGGTAGTATGTACATGTAGATATGGTTGAAGTGACTATGCATATATGATGAACAGAGAGTAGCGGTAGCGTAAAAGAGGGGTTGGCGGGTGGTGGGTGGTGCGACACAATGCAGATAGCCAATGTGCTGGGGCAAGGGTTGGCCGGGCCAATTGAGGTAGTATGTACATTAATGTATAGTTAGTGACTATGCATATATGATAAAAAAGAGAGTAGCAGCAGCGTAAAAGAGGGGTGGGGGGGGGCACACAATGCTGTCCGGGTAGCCATTTTATTAGCTGTTCAGGAGTCTTATGGCTTGGGGGTAAAAACTGTTGAGAAGCCTTTTTGTCCAAGACTTGGTACTCTGGTACCGGTAGTAGAGATAACAGTTTATGACTGGGGTGGCTGGGGTCTTTGACAATTTTTAGGACCTTCCTCTGACACCGCCTGGTGTAGATGTCCTGGATGGCAGGCAGCTTAGCCCCAGTGATGTACTGGGCCGTACGTACTACCCCCTGTAGTGCCTTGCGGTTGGAGGCCGAACAATTGGTGTACCAGGCAGTGATGCAACCAGTCAGGATGCTCTCGATGTTGCAGCTGTAGAACCTTTTGAGGATCTGAGGACCCATGCCAAATCTTTTTAGTTTCCTGAGGGGGAATAGGCTTTGTCGTGCCCTCTTCACGACTGTCTTGGTGTGTTTGGACCATTCTAGTTTGTTGGTGATGTGAACACCAAGGTACTTGAAGCTCTCAACCTGGTCCACTACAGCCCCGTCGATGAGAATGGGGGCATGTTCGGTCCTCCTTTTCCTGTAATCCACAATAATTTCCTTAGTCTTGGTTACGTTGAGGGATAGGTTGTTATTCTTGCACCACCCGGCCAGGTCTCTGACCTCCTCCCTATAGGATATCTCGTTGTTGTTGGTGATCAGGCCTACCACTGTTGTGTCTTCTGCAAACTTAATGATGGTGTTGGAGTAATGCCTGGCTATGCAGTCGTGGGTGAACAAGGAGTACAGGAGTACCCCTAGGGGGGCTCCAGTGTTGAGGATCAGCATGGCAGATGTGTTGCTACCTACCCTCACTACCTGGGGGCGGCCCGTCAGGAAGTCCAGGATCCAGTTGCAGAGGGAGTTGTTTAGTCCTAGGATCCTTAGCTTAGTCATGAGCTTTGAGGGTACTCTGAGCTGTAGTCAATGAATAGCATTCTCACATAGGTGTTCCTTTTGTCGAGGTGGGAAAGGGCAGTGTGGAGTGCAATAGAGATTACATCATCTGTGGATCTGTTTGGGTGGTATGCAAATTAGTAGGTCTAAGGTTTTTGGGATAATGGTGTTGATGTGAGCCATTACCAGCCTTTTAATGCACTTCATGGCTACGGATGTGAGTGCTACGGGTCTGTAGTCATTTAGGCAGGTTGCCTTTGTGTTCTTGGGCACAGGGACTATGGTGGTCTGCTTGAAACATGTTGGTATTACAGACTCAATCAGGGTTAGGTTGAAAATATCAGTGAAGACACCTGCCTGATACTCTCATGCATGCCTCAGTGTTGCTTGCCTTGAAGCGAGCATAGAAGTGATTTAGCTCGTCTGGTAGGCTTGTGTCACTGGGCAGCTCGCGGCTTTGCTTCCTTTTGTAGTCTGTGATAGTTTGCAAGCCCTGCCACATAAGACAAGCTTCGGAGCAGGTGTAGTATGATTCAATCTTAGCCCTGTATTGACACTTTGTCTGTTTGATGGTTCGTCGCAGGGCAAAGCAGGATTTCTTATAAGCTTCCGGGTTAGAGTCCCGCACCTTGAAAGCGGCAGCTCTACCGTTTAGCTGAGTGCGATTGTTGCCTGTATTCCACGGCTTCTGGTTGGGGTTTGTACGTACAGTCACTGTGGGGACGACGTCCTCTATGCACTTATTGATAAATCCAGTGACTGATGTGGTGTTCTCCTCAATGCCATCAGAAGAATCCCGGAACATATTCCAGTCTGTGATAGCAAAACAGTGCTGTAGTTTCGCATCTGCTTCATCTCACCACTTTTTTATAGACCGAGTCACTGGTAAACAGTCACGAAAAGTATAGCTGAAACTCTCTAGGCAGGTAGTGTGGCCTGCAATTTATCACAATATACTCTACTTCAAGCGAGGAAAATCTAGAGACTTCCTTAGATTTCGTGCACCAGCTGTTGTTTACAAATATGCACAGACCTCCCTCCCTCGTCTTACCGGAGTGTGCTGTTCTATCTTGCCGGTGCAGCGTATATCCCGCTAGCTGAATATCCATATCATCATTCAGCCACGATTCCGTGAAACATAGGATACTACAGTTTTTGATGTCCCGTTGGTTGGATATTCGTGATCGAACCTCGTCTAATTTATTGTCCAATGTTTGCACGTTGGCGTGTACTATTGACGGTAATGGCAGCTTTCCCACTCGCCTTCTGCGGAGCCTCGTGAGGCATCCCGCTCTGTGTCCTTTGTACCTGCGTCTCTTCCTCTTGCAAATGACTGGAATGTTGGCCTTGTCGGTTGTTCGGAGAATGCCCTGTGCATCCTGCTTGTTGAAAAAAAATCTATGTCTAATCCGAGGTGAGTGATCGCTGTCCTGATATCCAGAAGCTCTTTTTTGCCGTAAGACACAGCTGCAGAAACATTATGTACAAAATAAGTTACAAATAACGTGAAAAAACCCCACATAATAGCACAATTGGTTGGGCGCCCCTAAAACTGCTGTCATTTCTTCCGGCGTCATTTTCTGTTGGCTTTGGTCATTCTCAAACCAACACCTCATTTGGCCGCCTTCCATGCTGCCAATGACTGGAACAAAGTTGGAGACTTACATCTCCCTCTGTCACGCCCTGGCCATAGAGAGGCTTTTATTCTCTATTTTGGTTAGGCCAGGGTGTGACTAGGGTGGGCATTCTAGTTTCTTTTTGTCTATGTTTGTGTGGTTCTCAATCAGAGGCAGCTGTCTATCGTTGTCTCTGATTGGGGATCATATATAAGTTGTCCTTTTCCGTTGGTTTTGTGGGTAGTTAGTTTCTGTTTAGTGTCTGCACCTGACAGAACTCTTCCGTTTTTTCACTTTGTCGTTTTGTTCGAGTGTTTTTTGAGAAATAAAATATCATGAACACTTACCACGCTGCACTTTGGTCCATGTTACACCCTCAATAACTTTAAAACCCCTTTGGGCTAGGGGGCAGTATTTTGACATCCGGATGAAAAGCATGCCCAAATTAAACTGCCTGTTACTCAGGCCCAGAAGCTAGGATATGCATATAATTGGTTGATTTGGATAGAAAACACTCTAAAGTTTGTCTAAACACTCTAATTCGGCCTACCACTGATTTCAATGGCTGGCACTTTTATTATAAGGCAAAATCCTCCGAAATTGCAGTTCCTAGGGCTTCCATTTGATGTCCACAGCCTTTAGAAAGAGTTTCAGGCAGTTTTTCTTTTAAATGAGGGAGAAGTTGTAGTTTTTCTAAGTGGCTCCAATTTTGGCTGTAGTGTTTCCATGCGAATGGACGAAAGAGCGCGTTCTTTTTGTTAATCTCTGGTAAAGACAATAACGATTCTCCGTCTTAAATTTCATCATTTATTTGCGTATTAGAGTACCTAAGGTTTGATTATAAACGTTGTTTGACTTGTTTGGATAAGTTTATTAGTAACGTTTGGGATTCATTTTGTATGCATTTTGAAGGAGGGAAAATGGTGGATTATTGACTGAAGCGCGCCAGGTAAACTGAGTTTTTATGGATATAAAGAAGAACTTTATCGAACAAAAGGACCATTTGTAATGTAAATGGGACCTTTTGGAGTGCCAACAGAAGAAGATCTTCAAAGGTAAGGCATTTATTATATTGCTATTTCAGACTTTCGTGTCGCAACTGCCTGGTTGAAAATGATTTGTCATGCATTTGTATGCGGGGCACTGTCCTCAGATAATCGCATGGTTTGCTTTTGCCGTAAAGCCTTTTTTAAATCTGACACATTGGCTGAATTAGCAAGAAGTTAATGTTTGCGCGTTTTGTTCAGTAATCTACAGGCTCAAACGCAGTCACAACAGGCAGACGAAAAATCCAAATTGTATTCGTAAAGTTCGTTGAAACATGTCAAACGATGTTTATAATCAATCCTCAGGTTGTTTTTAGCCTAAATAATCAATAATATTTCAACCGGACAATAACGTCGTCAATATAAAAGGTAAACAAGAAAGGCGCACTCTCGGTCATGCGCATGAAAAATCTCTGGGACACTGTAGGGTCCACTCATTCAGAGTGGACTTACTCTCTCATTTTTCAGAATACAAGCCTGAAACAATTTCTAAAGACTGTTGACATCCAGCGGAAGCCATAGGAAGTGCAATTTGAGTCCTAAGTCAATGGATACTGTAATGGCATTCAATAGAAAACTACAACACAGCCCATCTGTAAATAGCCCATCCAACCAACCAACTACCTACCACTTCCCATATTTGTTTTTTTGATCTTTTGCACACCAGTATTTCTACTTGCACATCCTCATCTGCACGTCTATCACTCCAGTGTTAATCGCTAAACTGTAATTACTTCGCCACTATGGCCTATTTATTGCCTTACCTCCTTACTTCATTTGCACACACTGTATACAGATTTTTCTATTGTGTTATTGACTACGTTTATTTATCCATTTATCCCATGTGTAACTCTGTGTTTATGTCGCACTGCTTTGCTTTATCCTGGCCAGGTCGCAGTTGTAAATGAGAACATGTTCTCAACTGTCCTACCTGGTTAAATAAAGGTGAAATATATATATCTTTTTTTAAATGAGAGCAGATAGTGGTTCATTGTTGATCAGTGTAAGTGTTAGGAGAAGCACAGTGAATATATGTGAACGGATATGAGCCTGGAGCTGTCATGTTTAACCTATACTGTGTGTGTATCGGTCGGCGTAGAAGTCATAAGCATAGAGCCAGACCCTGTAAGTTTTTAAATCGTCAGGTGATCTAGACCTCTCCTCTCATCCCCCTTTTCTCCGTCTCTTCCTCCCAGGTATGTAGAGATCATCGCTAAGGAGGGGATGAATCTCAAAGAACTCTACCTGGTCTCCTGCAAGATCACAGATCACGGTAAACATCACACTCTATTCCCTCTATTTCTATAACTTCTGCTCTCTCTCTCTCTCAGTACTATTCTATATGAGGAACAGTGTGAGACAGAGAGAGAGGGTGAGACAGAGAGAGAGTGTGAGACAGAGAGAGAGTGTGAGACAGAGAGAGAGTGTGACACAGAGAGAGAGTGTGACACAGAGAGAGAGTGCGAGAGAGAGAGAGTGTGAGACAGAGAGAGAGTGCGAGACAGAGAGAGACAGAGAGAGAGTGCGAGACAGAGAGAGTGCGAGTTGTTGTACTGTGTGTGTATTCTGTTTTAGTTGACCTCAGAAAGGTGACTGTGACTCTTCAGCTCCGGACTCAGATCCTGTACACCCATTTCATGTTTACTGATATTATCTAAATACCTCATCTATAATCCACACACATCATCAGATCTGAACCTAGTGAGCTCTCTCTCCTCTCGACCAACCCAATACAGTAAAGGTTTCATGAATTGTGTTTGCATGTCAAGCTCTTGGTAGCATGGACGTTACTCACACTACTCACTAATTTGTTGGTCTAGTATTTTTCTCCCCAGTGTAAGATCCTATGGTATCTCAGCCTAGTCTGTGGTGGTCAGGGGAACTCTGTGTGTTCATGTGGTAAATCGTTCAGGGGTTTCCCTGCCATGTGTTTCCCCTCTAGCCAAACCATTGTGACTGTAATCACTGAACCACTCCCCTCTAGCCAACCCATTGTGACTGTAATCACTGGACCACTCCCCTCTAGCCAACCCATTGTGACTGTAATCACTTGACCACTCCCCTTGAGTGTTTCTGTGTGTTCATACTGGACCTGAACCGTGCACCGACAACTTGATAAATGACCACCTCTCGCTCTCTTGTTCTCTCTCTCTCTCTCTCTTGTTCTCGTTCTCTCTCTCTGAACAAGATTAATTAGTGATCCCGGATCTTCTCTCTTTATTAATGACCTTTCAGACCATCAGTGACTACTTCAGGTCTCAGGGGTCTGCGTGTATGTATGCATGTTTTTGTGTGTGTGTATTGTCAGGCCTTCCTGTTGTGGCCGGATAGAGATGTCCTCCCTCCTCTCCCAGATCTAATAGAATGATTCCTGCTCCAGCCTTTGATAAATGGAATCCTTCCACCATCTGGCCCCCCAATGGTGGAACAAACTCCCTCACGACGCCAGGACAGCGGAGTCAATCACCACCTTCCGGAGACACCTGAAACCCCACCTCTTTAAGGAATACCTAGGATAGGATAAAGTAATCCTTCTCACTCACCCCCCCCTTAAAAGATTTAGATGCACTATTGTAAAGTGGCCGTTCCACTGGATGTCATAAGGTGAATGCACCAATTTGTAAGTCGCTCTGGATAAGAGCGTCTGCTAAATGACTTAAATGTAAATGTAGACGTGAGGCTTTCCATCTGCCATGCTGGGCCAGTCTGTTCCGCTCATCTTCTACAATAATGATTCTATATTAATGGCTGCCAGGAGAACATTTGAGATGTCTACGAGCCGCTTGTGATCAATTGTTCCATTTCCCCTGGTCATTCGCTTCCTGTGTGTTTAGTTTTTATTAGAAAGAGGGGAAGGGGGGGAGGTGGAGAAGGAGACAATAACAAGGGAAGAAATAGCTTTAGTAATGGAGATTTAGTTACACATTAAACATGTATACTGAACAAAAATATATACAGTAAACGCAAAATGTAAAGTGTTCGTCCCATGTTTCATGAGCTGAAATAAAATATCCCAGAAATGTTCCATTCCACAAAAATGTGACTCACCACCTGGATTCGGTCTTATCTTCTTATGGCTGCAGGGGGAGTATTGAGTAACTTGGAAAAATGTGCCCATTTCAAACGGCCTCGTACTCAATTCTTGCTCGTACAATATGCATATTATTACTATTGGATAGAAAACACTCTCTAGTTTCTAAAACCGTTTGAATTATTTCTCTGAGTGAAACAGAACTCATTCTGCAGCCCACTTCCTGCCAGGAAGTGAGATTTCTGAAATCGAGGTCTCTGTTCAAAGGCTTGCCTATAAATGGGCATGATACGTATTGGTATACATACACGTCATACACCTTCCCCTAGATGTCAAGAGGAAGTGAGAGAAGAAATGAATGGATTATCTTGGTCTGAAGTGGAATAAATCCTCTTGGAATGACGTGTCCGCCATTTCCTGTTTTTTCGAAAGCGCGAAGATGAACCTGGAATCGCCTTCTGGAAAGCCGTCGTTATAGGCGAATACTATCTCCGGCTTTGATTTTATTTGATACATGTTACAATATCATCGTAAAGTATGTTTTTTCAATATAGTTTTATTAGATTATTGAAATTTATTCGGGACGTTAGGCGTGTTGCGTTGTTTGACTTTGTTCACGAAGGAGAGCTTCGCGCCACTGGGCCAGTGTGCTTGCTAATTCAAGAGGGAAGGAGGTCGTTCGAAACCCAAACAACGACTGTTCTGGACAAAGGACCCCTTGTACAACATTCTGATGGAAGATCACCAAAAGTAGGACCCATTTTGGGATGCTATTTCATATATCTGTCGAACTGTGCTATCGCTACCGTTTGCCTTGAATCAATGCTGTTGTGTGTTAGCTATTGTAGTAAGCTAATATAATGCTATATTGTGTTTTCGCTGTAAAACACTTAAAAAATCGGAAATATTGGCTGTATTCACAAGATCTTTGTCTTTCATTTGCTATACACCATATATTTTTCAGAAATGTTTTATGATGAGTATTTAGGTATTTGACGTTGGTGTCTGTAATTACTCTGGTTGCTTCGGTGCTATTTCTGACGGTAGCTGTGATGGTAGCATCAATGTAAAACTGATTTATACCTCAAATATGCACATTTTTCGAACAAAACATAGATTTATTGTGTAACATGTTATAGGACTGTCATCTGATGAAGTTGTTTCTTGGTTAGTTTGGTTGGATCTTGGTTAGTTAGGTTGGCTTTGTGCATGCTACCTGTGCTGTGAAAAATGTCTGTCCTTTTTTGTATTTGGTGGTGAGCTAACATAAATATACGTGGTGTTTTCGCTGTAAAACATTTTAAAAATCGGACATGTTGGCTGGATTCACAAGATGTTTATCTTTCAAATGCTGTATTGGACTTGTTAATGTGTGAAAGTTAAATATTTCGAATAAATATATTTTGAATTTCGCGCCCTGCACTTGAGCTGGATGTTGTCATAAGTGTACCGGTGTCGGGCTTGCAGCCTGAAGAAGTTATCCTGTTGAGGATGGGGGCGCTGTTGTGACTATTTATGCTAATCGTGTAATTTTTGAAACGGCTTCCCACAAAATCCTTGATCGTACAATATGCATATTATTATTATTATTGGATAGAAAACAGTCTATAGTTTCTATAGGAGTTGAAATTTTGTCTCTAAGTGGAACAGAGCCCATTCTACAGCAATTTCCCTGACATGGAGTCAGATTTCAGAAATTTTGGCCCCTGATCTGGAGTCAGTTAAAAGGGCACTGTTATTGCTATGAGTATACGGACACTGCTTACGTCTTCCCCTGGATGCCTTTACGTGATGACGATTTGAATGGGGTCGATTGCGCGTTCACAGGCACTACAAATTAAAAAACCCTGAGGCTAGTCACTCTTTTGGAGCTGCGTCATGCGCCTAGAGGACACCGACCCGCACCTGTTCCAAGCATTAGTGGAGGGAGTAATATTACTCGGGTCATGTTTCTACTCGTTATGGGAGTTAAAAACATCATAAGGTAGTTAATTTAAAGCGTTTTATAGCAATTTATATCCGTTTAGTGCGATTTTGGGACATTTATTTCTGAAACGCTGTGAATTGCTGGGCACGCTTCCAGTTCATCCCGAACGCAGTTGGCATTTCCACATGGCAAGAGGACAGCTTTCCACCAAAAGACGATTGGACCCAAGAAAAGATCCTTTGCCCAAGATACTGATGGAAGAACAGCTCAAAGTAGGACATTTTTATTATGATAAATCGTGTTTCTGTCGAAAAATGTTAGTGGCTTAGGACACCATGTTTTTTGACGTAGCTTCGCTTGGCGCAAACTGTATTGAAAAGTAAGGATAATTTAAAAAATGTAATTCCGCGATTGTATTAAGAATTAAATTGTCTATCAATCCCTGTCCACCCTATATTTTTTAGTCACGTTTATGAGTATTTATGTATAAGAGTAGATCACTGTCTAAGTGGCGCACGGACATTTTCTCACCAGCTGGGCTACATTTCACATTGTCTAACCATGATTTTGGTGGCTAAATATAAACATTTTCGATCAAACTCTATATGGATTGTGTAATATGATGTTACAGGAGTGTCATCTGAAGAATTCTGAGAAGGTTAGTGAAAAAATTAATATATTTTGGCGATGTTGACTTTTATCGCTCACTTTGGCTAGAATCAATGCTGGGCTGCTATGTGCTATGTGCTATGCTAATATAACGATTTATTGTGTTTTCGCTGTAAGACACTTAGAAAATCTGAAATATTGTCTGTATTCACAGGATCTGTGTCTTTCGATTAGTGTATGCTGTGTATTTTTACGAAATGTTTGATGATTAGTAAGTAGGTAAACACGTTGCTCAATGTAGTTTTTCTAGTCCATTTGTGACGGTGGGTGCAATTGTAACCTATGCCATCTACCTGAAATATGCACTTTTTTCTAACAAAACCTATCCCATACCATAAATATGTTATCAGACTGTCATCTGATGAGTTTTTTTCTTGGTTAGGGGCTATAAATATCTTAGTTTAGCCGAATTGGTGATAGCTACTGGTGTTGGTGGACAAATAAAAGATGGTGGATTATGCTAATGTGTTTTTAGGTAATAGATGTACATCTTTACATATTGTGTCTTCCCTGTAAAACATTTTAAAAATCGGACATGTTGGCTGGATTCACAAGATCTGTGTCTTTCATTAGCTGTATTGGACTTTAATGTGTGAAAGTTAAATATTTAAAAAAAAATTTTTTTTTGAATTTCGCGGCACTGGTTTTTCAGTGGGGGTGGGGGGGGAGTGCCGCTAGCGGCACCCTCATCCTAGACAGGTTAACCTCTCTTGGGTAGGGGGCAGTATTTTCAGGTCCGGATGAAAAGTGTGCCCAAAGTAAACTGCCTGTTACTCAGGCCCAGAAGCTAGGATATGCATATAATTGGATTTGGATAGAAAACTCTCTAAAGTTTCTAAAACTGTTAAAATTATGTCTGAGTAGAACAGAACTGATATGGCAGGCAAAACCCTGAGGACAAACCATCCCAAAAAAAAACATTTTCAGCCTACCACTGTTTTCAATGGCTGTCACTTTAATTATAAGGCGAAATCCTCCCAGATTGCAGTTCCTAAGGTTTCCACTAGATGTCAACAGTCTTTAGAAAGAGTTTCATGCTGGTTTTTGGAGAAATGAGGCAGAAGTTGTAGTTTTTCTAGGTGGCTCCCATTTTGGATGTAGTGTTTCTAAGCGCGTGGAAGAGAACGTGTTCTTTGGTATTTTTCTCCGGTAAAGACAATAACGATCCTCCGTCTCAAATTGTATTGTTTATTTACGTATTAGGGTACCTAAGGTTTGATTATAAACGTTGTTTGACTTGTTTGGAAAAGTTTATTAGTAACGTTTGGGATTCATTTTGTATGCATTTTGATGTAGGGAAACTGGGTGGATTATTGACTGAAGCGCGCCAGCTAAACTGAGTTTTTATGGATATAAAGAAGGACATTATCGAACAAAATGACTATTTGTGATGTATCTGGGACCTTTTGGAGTGCCAACAGAAGAAGATCATCAAAGGTAAGGCATTTATTATATCGCTAATTCCGACTTTCGTGGGGCACCTGCCTGGTTGAAATATGTTTTTCATGCTTTTGTATGTGGGGCGCTGTCCTCAGATAATCCCATGGTGTGCTTTCGCGGTAAAGCATTTTTGAAATATGACAAAAAGTCAAAACAGTTCCATTACAGTTCGTAGAACCATGTCAAACGATGTATAGAATCAATCTTTAGGATGTTTTTATCATAAATCTTCAATAATGTTCCAACCGGACAATTCCTTTGTCTTTGGAAATTAAAGGGAACGCAGCTCACTCTCATGGCTGCGCGCGAGACTTAGCTCATGCTATTCTGCCAGACCCCTTAGTCAAACAGCTCTTGTTCGCTCCAAGGTTCTAAAGACTGTTGACATCTAGTGGAAGCCTTAGGAAGTGCAATTGGACCAAATTTTACACCTTATATTGGATAGGCAAAGACTTGAAAACCTCAGATTTCCCACTTCCCGGTTGGATTTTCTCAGGTTTTTGCCTGCCATATGAGTTCTGTTATACTCACAGACATCATTCAAACAGTTTTAGAAATTTCAGAGTGTTTTCTAACCAAATCTACTAATAACACGCATATCTTAGCCTCTGGGCCTGAGTAGCAGGCGGTTTACTCTGGGCACCTTATTCATCCAAGCTACTCAATACTGCCCCCCCAGCCATAAGAAGTTAAAATGAGTGGATTTGGCTATTTCAGACACACCATTGATGACCAATGTATAAAATTGAGCACACAGCCATGCAATCTCCATAGACAAACATTGGTAGTAGAATGGCCTTAGTGAAGAGCTCAGTGACTTTCAATGTGGCACGGTCATAGGAAGCCACCTTTCCAACAAGTCAGTTCGTCAAAGGTCTTCCCTGCTAGAGCTTCCCCGGTCAATTGTAAGTGATATTATTGTCTGTCCTCAGTTGCAACACTCACTACCAAGTTCCAAACTGCTTCTGGAAGCAACGTCAGCACAATAACTATTCACCGGGTGTTAAACTCGCTGCCATTGGACTCTGGAGCAGTGGAAACTCTTTCTCTGGAGTGATGCATCACCATCTGGCATAATACTGAGACTGCATTATAGTAGCTGGGGATTTGAACAAAGCAAATTTGAGAACAAGGCTACCTAAATTCTATCAGCATATTGATTGTAGCACTCGTGCGGGCAATACACTGGATCACTGCTACTCTAACTACCGCGATGCATGCAAAGCCCTCCCCCGCCCTCCCTTCGGAAAATCTGACCACGACTCCATTTTGCTCCTCCCGTCCTATAGGCAGAATCTCAAACAGGATGTAACCATGACAAAAACTATTCAAACGCAGTCTGACCAATCGAAATCCACGCTTCAAGATTGCTTTGATCAAGCAGACTGGGAAATGTTCGGGGCAGCCTCAGAGAATAATATTGATTTATACGCTGATTCGGTGACTGAGTTTATAAGGAAGTACATTGGAGATGTTGTACCCACTGTGACTATTTAAACCTACCCTAACCAGAAACCGTGGATAGATGGCGGTATTCGCGCAAAACTGAAAGCGCGAACCACCGCATTTAAACACGGAAAGATGACTGGGAATATGGCTGAATACAAACAGTTTAATTATTCCCTCCGCAAGGCAATCAAACAAGCAAAATGTCCGTATAAGGAAAAAGTGAAGTCACAATTCAACGGCTCAGACACCAAAAAGAAAACCAGCCATGTCACGGACACCAAAGTCTTGCTTCCAGACCAACTAAACACCTTTGCTCGCTTTGAGGATAACACAATGCTACCAACACGGCCTGCAACAAAGGACTGCGGGGCCTTCTTCTCCATGGCAGACGTGAGTAAGACATTTAAACGTGTTAACCCTCGCAAGGCTTCCGGCCCAGATGGCATCCCTAGCCGCATGCACAGACCAGCTGGCTGGTGTGTTTACGGACACAATCAATCCCTATCCCAGTCTGCAGTCCCCACATGCTTCAAGAATGCCACCATTGTTCCTGTACCCAAGGCAAAGGTAACTGAACTGAACGACCACTTATGTCATCATGAAGTGCTATGAGAGACCTGTCAAGGATCATATCACCTCCACCTTACCTGCCACCCTAAACCCACTTCAATTTGCATACCGCCCCAATAGGTCCACAGACGATGCAATCAACATCACACTGCCCTGTCCCATCTGGACAAGAAGAATACCTATGTAAGAATGCTGTTCATTGACTACAGCTCAGCATTCAACACCATAGTACCCTCTAAGCTCATCATTAAGCTTGAGGCCCTGGGTCTTAACCCTGCCCTGTGCAATTGGGTCCTGGACTTCCTGACGGGTCACCCCCAAGTGGTGAAGGTAGGAAACAACATCTCCTATTCGCTGATCCTCAACACTGGGCCCCCACAAGGGTGCATGCTAAGCCATCCCTGTTCACACATGAATGCATGGCCATGCACACCTCCAACTCAATCATCAAGTTTTCAGACGACACAAAAGCCGTCCCCCTCTCTCCACTGGGATTATCTGCCTCTAACCCTATTACAGGGGCTGAGTCACTGGCTTACTGGTGCTCTTCCATGCCATCCCTAGGAGGGGTGCGTCACTTGAGTGGGTTGAGTCACTGACGTGATCTTCCTGTCTGGGTTGGTGCCCCCCCTTGGGTTGTGCCATGATGGAGATCTTTGTGGGCTATATTCGGCCTTGTCTCAGGATGGTAAGTTGGTGGTTGAAGCTATCCCTCTAGTGGTGTGGGGGCTGTGCTTTGGCAAAGTGGGTGGGGTTATATCCTGCCTGTTTGGCCCTGTCCGGGGGTATCATCGGACGGGGCCACAGTGTCTCCCGACCCCTCCTGTCTCAGCCTCCAGTATTTATGCTGCAGTAGTTTATGTGTCGGGGGCTAGGGTCAGTCTGTTATATCTGGAGTATTTCTCCTGTCTTATCCGGTGTCCTGTGTGAATTTAAGTATGCTCTCTCTAATTCTTTCTTTCTCTCTCTCGGAGGACCTGAGCCCTAGGACCATGCCTCAGGACTACCTGGCATGATGACTCCTTGCTGTCCCCAGTCCATCTGGCCGTGCTGCTGCTCCAGTTTGAACTGTTCTGCCTGCGGCTATGGAACCCTGACCTGTTCACCGGACGTGCTACCTGTCCCAGACCTGCTGTTTTCAACTCTCTAGAGACAGCAGGAGCGGTAGAGATACTCTGAATGATCGGCTATGAAAAGCCAACTGACATTTACTCCTGAGGTGCTGACCTGTTGCACCCTCGACAAACACTGTGATTATTATTATTTGACCCTGCTGGTCATCTATGAACATTTGAACATCTTGGCCATGTTCTGTTATAATCTCCACCCGGCACAGCCAGAAGAGGACTGGCCACCCCTCATAGCCTGTTTCCTCTCTAGGTTTCTTCCTAGGTTTTGGCCTTTCTAGGGAGCTTTTCCGAGCCACCGTGCTTCTACACCTGCATTGCTTGCTGTTTGGGGTTTAAGGCTGGTTTTCTGTACAGCACTTTGAGATATCAGCTGATGTTAGAAGGGCTTTAGAAATAAAATTGATTTGTTTTGGTGGTCTTGATTACCAACAACAACGAGACAGCCTACAGGGAGGATTTGAGGGCCCTCGGAGTGTGGTGTCAGGAAAACAACCTCTCACTCAACATCAACAAAACAAGGGAGATGATTGTGGACTTCAGGAAACAGCGGAGTGAGCATCCCCCTATCCACATCGATAGGACGGCAGTGGAGAAGGTGGAAAGTTTTACGTTCCTTGCCGTACACATCACAGACAACCTGCAATTGTCCAACCACACAGACAGTGTGGTGAAGAAGGCACCACAGCGCCTCTTCAATCTCAGGAGGCTGAGAAAATTTGGCTTGTCACCTAAAACGCTAAAACTTTTACAGATGCACATTTGAGAGCATCCTGTTGGGCTGTATCACCGCCTGGTACGGCAACTGCACTGCAAGGCTCTCCAGGGGGTAATGCAGTCTGCACAACTCATCACCGGGGGCAAATTACCTGCAGTCCAGGACACCTACATTGCTCATCCATATATTTACATGTATATATTATTTCATCTGTTTACTTAGATTTGTGTGTATTAGGTAGTTGTCGTGGAATTCTTAGATTACTGTTAGATAAAAATATTTTTTTATTTAAGTCGCTCCGGATAAGAGCGTCTGCTAAATGTCTCAAATGGAAATGCACACTCAGATTATAATACAAGGCCTGAATTTGTATGCAGCTGTCACGTTCTGACCTTAGTTCCATGGCACGAAGCCTCCAGTGATGATCCATGGCACGAAGCCTCCTTTGATGATCCATGGCACGAAGCCTCCAGTGAGGATCCATGGCACGAAGCCTCCAGTGAGGAGTAATGGCACGAGTTCTCCAATGATGGAAGCTAGGCCGGAGACTCCAGCGTCGCCCTCTAGTCCGGAGCCTCCAGCGACGACCTCTAGTCCGGCGCCTCCAGCGTCGCCCTCTAGTCCGGAGCCTCCAGCGTCGCCCTCTAGTCCGGAGCCTCCAGCGTCGCCCTCTAGCCCCACCTCTTTAAGGAATACCTAGGATAGGATAAAGTAATCCTCCTAACCCCCCCCTCCCCCTTAAAAGAGTTAGATGCACTATTGTAAAGTGGTTGTTCCACTGGATATCATAAGGTGAATGCACCAATTTGTAAGTCGCTCTGGATAAGAGCGTCTGCTAAATGACTTAAATGTAAATGTAAATGTAGTCTGGAGCATCCAGCGTCGCCCTCCGGTCCGGAGCCTCCAGCGACGCCCTTTGGTCCGGAGCCTCCAGCGTCGCCCTCCGGTCCGGAGCAGCCAGAGTCTCCCTCCTGTCCAGAGCTGCGAGAGCCGCCCGTCTGTCCTGAGCTTCCAGAGCCGCCCGTCTGTCCTAAGCTTCCAGAGCCGCCCGTCTGTCCTGAGCTGCCAGAGCCGCCCGTCAGTCAGGAGCTGCCAGAGCCGCCCGTCAGTCAGGAGCTGCCAGAGCCGCCCGTCAGTCAGGAGCTCCCAGAGTCGCCCTTCACTACGGCGCTGCCGGAGTCTCCCATCTATTCGGGGCCTGCTGCATGGGTCCCCAGTCCTCGCCGCTCCAAAGGCGCCACTTAAGCGGGCAAAGGCTATGGTGGAGTGGGGTCCACGTCCCGTGCCAGAGCCGCCACCGCGGACAGACGCCCACCCAGACCCTCCCCTATAGGATCAGATTTTGCGGCCGGAGTCCGTACCTTTGGGGGGGGGGGTACTGTCACGTTCTGACCTTAGTTCTTTTTTTATGTCTTTGTGTTAGGTTGGTCAGGGCGTGAGTTGGGGTGGGTAGTCTATGTTCTTTTTTCTATGTTATTGTATTTCCGTGTTTGGCCTGGTATGGTTCTCAATCAGAGGCAGCTGTCGATGGTTGTCTCTGATTGAGAATCATACTTAGGTAGTCTGTTTCCCCCATTTTGGTTGTGGGTGTTTGTTTCCTGTTCAGTGTTTTTTGTTTCACCTTTCAGGACTGTTTGTTTGTCAAGTGTTTTCGTATTTTATAAAAAAATATGACCACTTACCACGCTGCACCTTGGTCCTCCTCTCCTTCTCCAGACGACAATCGTTACAGTAGCTTTAGAAAGCTCTTACTGTACCACACACACACACACACACACACACATCCTTGCCGCATCCTCCTTAAACACACACAGACACACACAGTCCTAACACAATTCATCGGGTTTTTATGTTTCTGACAGTTCTCTTACAGAAATAGTTTTTCTATATTTTTTTTCCTCTCTTGTTTTGCAATAATTGATTTGAGCATTACCAAATACATGTTCAAGGGCATCCCACAGAATCAACTAGGGATGTAAAATCTTTGATGAGAGCATCCTTAAATACATAGCCATGTTTTTCACCACCAATAGGTTTATTTTGCCAAAAACAAAGGTAGTTGCATTTTACTTTAAGAAACAATGTCTTCTAACGCCCTAGTGTGTGTGTGTGTTTGGAGCCTGTCTCTCATTTACCTTGGGGAGTTCTATAGAGTGCTGTTGACTGCTTGATGCCTAGTTTGACCAGTACAATGAGGCCTGATGATGGTATTAGCCACTCAGAATCCTGAGTTGAAAGACATTAACCATAAAACAGCCTTTCTTCCCTCAGCCCATGGCCAACAGCCGTGACCCACAGAACCCATCTTCCCCTGACCCTGGAAAAATGATAGAGCAATATCACAGAGAAACATTCATAAAGCGCTGTGTTTTGTCCTGGAGGGAGAAATGAAAATAAAATGTTGAACAGAGCCTAGAAAACAAGATAATTTAACTGAGACACACACATAAACACACACTCAGCTGAGTACAGAGTCGTAAAGTCTGTTATTATCTCTCCAAATCAATGGTATATTAATGCCAGGGGGAGAAAACCCTGCCTGCAATAAGAGACACACTATAGAGAAATAGCTCTTTATTACGACCACATTGGGTAGGATAGGAAGGTGTGAGGGGGGTTTCTGTGGATATGGGGAAGAGACAAGCTAGTGTGTGTGTGTGTGTGTGTGTGTGTGTATACCATTACCAAGAAGCCTGAAAGAGAGAGGGGAAGCCAAGGCAGAAACACTGAGTCTCCTGAACTGGACTAGACTGGACTAACAGAGCCTAAAAGACACCTTTTAAGGTTTGTTAAGAGATGATGGGGTTGAGGAGAGAACACACACTTTTAAGTTACATAAAACTGTTGGTATGCATTGGGTTTGGATCTGGGCAATAACAATATTAGATATGTTCAGTAACTTTCAATCATCATGCCAATGTAAGCATTTTAAAAGGTTTCTCCAACTGACAGAAAATATACAGTTGTACTGGAGTTGAACATGAGGGGTGATGATGCAGAGGTGTGGAAGGACTGAACCTTCATATAAACTCTCACACACACACACACACACACACACACACACACACACACACACACACACACACACACACACACACACACACACACACACACACACACACACACACACACACACACACACACACACACACACACACACACACACACACAGAGAGAGAGAGAAGCAGGTAGACAAACAGACAAACACACAGACAGACAGAGAGGCAGGCAGGCTGACAGAGAGGCAGGAAGGGATACAGACAGACAGGGAGGCAGACAGACAGAGAAACAGGCAGACAGGCAGTCAGTATCTACCTTTAGATGAGGTGACATGCGGTTGGCATTATTTACTCTCACCAGAAAACCCAAATGAGCGAACAGGTAACTAACTACATGATCTGTATTTATAATCTTTTTTGTCTCCAGCATAAGAAAACTCATAACGATGTGAGACACTAAGGTTTACCACAGTCGTTAATACAGTCGCTAACAACGTCTAGCTAGAATATGTGTAGTACACCTGTAGCTGATATCGCAGAAAAACTGACATTTTTTAAAAGTCACTGACAAAATAAAAATGTGTTGTTCACATCATATGAAGATACGAACTACTAAATGTATACAGTTGAAGTCAGAAGTTTACATACATTTAGGTCGGAGTCATTAACTTCTTAGTGATCCTTTCGCGCGCCTATCCCGTTAACCGGATTGATTTGACAACACCCAGTGAATTAGCAGCGCGCCAAATTCAAAAACAGAAATACTCATAATAATAATTCATAAATCATACAAGTGTTATACATGGGTTTAAAGATGAACTTCTTGTTAATCCAGCCATTTGTCAGATTTCAAAAAGGCTTTACGGCGAAAGCAAACCATACTATTATCTGAGAACAGCACCCCATCAAACATACACATGAAAATCATAATTCAACCCGCCAGGCGCGACACAAAGTCAGAAATAACATATAATTCATGTCTTACCTTTGAAGATCTTCTTCTGTTGGCACTCTAATATGTCCATTAACTTCTTGGAACTATAGGGGGTGCTGTTCCGCATTAGTTTATTTTGGTCTCCAAATTAAACTGCCTCGTGCTAAATTCTTGATCGTACAATATGCATATTATTGTTATTATTGGATAGAAAACACTTTCTAGTTTCTATAGCCGTTGGAATTTTGTCTCTGAGTGGTACAGAACTATATCTACAGCACTTTTCATGACAGGGGTCAGATTTCAGAAATTTTTACCCCTGATCTGGAGTCTGTTTTTAAGGTGACAGTGAATGCTATGAAGAAACCGACACTGCCTACGTCTTCCTCTGGGTGTCTGTACGTCATCACGTTTTGAATGGAATCGATTGCACAATCACAGCCACTATAAAAGAACAAAACGTAGAGGTACCTCCCTTTCTCGTCGCGCGCCTGAAGCGTGAAGGACATCGGACTTGCCTCATTCCAAATCGTTGTTTAGCCAGCAATATTTCTCTGGTCATGTTTTTACTCGTTATAGTTGTTAAAAACATCATAATGTAGTTAATTTGAACCGTTTTATAGCAATTTATATCCGTTTAGTGCGATTCTGAGGAATTTCTTTGTCGTGCACTTTCTAGCTTTGGGAACGTTTCGGGGTCTCGGTCGTTGTTAGTGGACATTTCGAAGGACAGAGGACATCTATCGACCAAAAGAAGATTACAACATAGAAAGGATACATTGCCCAAGAATCTGATGGAAGAACAGCTCAAAGTAAGCAATATTTAATATGATAAATCGTTGTTCTGTCGAAATATTTTAAATGCATATTTCGCCATTTTGTTTGTTATCGCGTCACTTGGCGAACCCTGTATTGAAAAGTAAGGATAATTTAAAAAATGTAAGTCAGCGGTTGCATTAAGAACTAATTTGTCTTTCGATTCCTGTCAACCCTGTATTTTTTAGTCAAGTATATGATTAGCTTTCAATTAAACTAGATCACTCTGAAAGATGACGTCAGACATTTTGAGGCTTGATTTCCTAGTATTTTCATTGTGTAACCACGGTTTTGTATGGCTAAATATGCACATTTTCGAACAAACTGTATATGTATGTTGTAAAATTATGTTACAGGAGTGTCATCGGAAGAATTCTGAGAAGGTTAGTGAAAAAATTAATATATTTTGGCGGTGATTTCGTTATAGCGCTCTTTGGCTGGAATCGATGCTCTGGTAACGTTTTCACATGTGGTATGCTAACTTATCGATTTATTGTGTTTTCGCTGTAAAACGCTTAGAAAATCTGAAATATTGTCTGGAATCACAAGATCTGGGTCTTTCCATTGCTATGCTTTGTCTATTCTTATGAAATGTTTTATTAAGAGTAAATTGGTCATACACGTTGCTCTCTATAGTAATTCTAGTCGTCTTGTGATGGTCGGTGCAATTGTAAACTGTGATTTCTACCTGAAATATGCACTTTTTTTCTAACAAAACCTATCCTATACCATAAATATGTTATCAGACTGTCATCTGAAGAGGTTTTTTCTTGGTTAGTGGCTATCAATATCTTAGTTTAGCCGAATTGGTGATAGCACCTGAAGTAGTAAGAAACTGATGGAGTTAGAAAAGTGGTGTATTTTGCTAACGTGTTTAGCTAATAGATTTACATATTTTGTCTTCCCTGTAAAACATTTTAAAAATCTGAAATGGTGGCTTTATTCACAAGATCTGTATCTTTCATCTGGTGTCTTGGACTTGTGATGTAATGATATTTAGATGCTACTATCTACTTGTGAAGCTATGCTAGCTATGCTAATCAGTGTGTGGGGGGGTGGGGGGTGATCCCGGACCCGGGGTAGAGGCTCGTTAGAGGTTAAACATCACAAATGGTCCTTTTGTTTGGATTAATTCTGTCGTTATATCCCCAAAATGTCCATTTATTTGGCACGTTTGATTCTGAAAATACACCGGTTCCAACTCGCACAACATGACTACAAAGTATCTAATTAGTCACCTGTAAACTTGATCCAAACATTTCAAACAACTTTCCTAATCCAACTTTAGGTATTTTTAAACGTAAATAATCAATCAAATTTAAGACAGAATAAACTGTGTTCAATACCGGACGAAAACAAAGTGGAGCGAGCTTTCAGGTCGTGCGCCCCAACCACAACAGAACACTAGACTCGACCCTCGTTCTGAACAGCATTACATCTTAATTTCTCAAAGGAAAAACATCAACCAATTTCTAAAGACTGTTGAGATCTAGTGGAAGCGATAGGAACTGCAAGCAAGTGCCTTAGAAATCTAGATCCACATAGAAACCTCATTGAAAAGAGAGTGACCTCAATAAAATACATTTCCTGGATGGTTTGTCCTCAGGTTTTCGCCTGCCAAATATGTTCTGTTATACTCACAGACATAATTTTAACTGTTTAAGAAACTTTAGAGTGTTGTCTATCCAAATCTACCAATTACATGCATATTCTAGCTTCTGGGCCTGAGTAGCAGGCAGATTACTTTGGGCATACTTTCATCCGGACGTGAAAATAGTGCCCCCTAGCCTTAAGAAGTTGTTTTTCAACCACTCCACAAATTTCTTTCTTCCAACAATTGTTTACAGACAGATTATTTTACTTATAATTCACTGTATCACAATTCCAGTGGGTCAGAAGTTTACAAACATTAAGTTGAATGTGCCTTTAAACAGCTTGGAAATTTCCAGAAAATGATGTCATGGCTTCAGAAGCTTCTGATAGGCTAATTGACATAATTTGAGTCTATTGGAGGTGTACCTGTGGATGTTTTTCAAGGCCTACCTTCAACCTCAGTGCCTCTTTGCTTGACATCATGGGAAAATCAAAAGAACTCAGCCAAGACCTCAGAAAAAAAATTGTAGATCTCTACAAGTCTGGTTCATCCTTGGGAGCAATTTCCAAATGCCTGAAGATACCAAGTTCATCTGTACAAACAATAGTATGCAAGTATAAACACCATGGGACCACGCAGCCGTCATACCGCTCAGGAAGGAGACGCGTTCTGTCTCCTAGAGATGAACGTACTTTGGTGCGGAAACTGCAACAGAACAACAGCAAAGGACCTTGTGAAGATGCTGGAGGAAGTATCTATATCCACAGTAAAATGAGTCCTATATCGACATAACCTGATAGACCGCTCAGCAAGGTACAAGCCACTGCTCCAAAACCACCAGACTACGGTGTGCAACTGCACATGGGGATAAAGATCGTGCTTTTTAGAGAAATGTCCTCTGGTCTGATGAAACAAAAATAGAACTGTTTGGCCATAATCACCATCGTTATGTTTGGAGGAAAAAGGGGGAGGCTTGCAAGCCGAAGAACACCATCCCAACCGTGAAGCACAGGGGTGGCAGCATCATGTTGTGGGGGTGATTTTCTGCAGGAGGGACTGGTGCACATCACAAAATAGATGGCATCATGAGAAAGGAAAATGATGTGGATATATTGAAGCAACATCTCAAGACATCAGTCAGGAAGTTAAAGCTCTATCGCAAATGGGTCTTCCAAATGGACAATGACCCCAAGCATAATTCCAAAGTTGTGGAAAAGTGGCTTAAGGACAACAAATTCAAGGCATTTGAGTTGCCATCACAAAGCCCTGACCTCAATCCCATAGAAAATGTGTGGGCAGATCTGAAAAAGCGTGTGTGAGCAAGGAGGCCTTACAAACCTGACTCAGTTACACCAGCTCTGTCAGGAGGAATGGGCCACAATTCACCCAACTTATTGTGGGAAGCTTGTGGAAGGCTACCCGAAACGTTTGACCAAAGTTAAACAATTTCAAATGCAATGCTACCAAATACTAATTGATTGTATGTAATCTTCTGACCCACTGGGAATGTGATGAAATAAATAAAAGCTGAAATAATTCGTTCTCTCTACTATTATTCTGGCATTTCACATTCTTCAAATAAAGTGGTGCTCCAATCTGACCTAAAACAGGGAATGTTTACTAGGATTAAATGTCAGGAATTGTGAAAAACTGAGTTCAAATGTATTTGGCTAAACCTCCGACTTCAACTCTGTCTTTAGAAAATAAACATGTTTTTATATTTGCATCATCCACACTGCTCTGCCTCTGTCAAACTCAGTAATTGAGAGATTGTAAAACCAGTGGAGATTGTATGGATTTACATTACCCCCTAGGTCGGTGTGTAGGGGAAACAAATATTTAAGCATGATCGCACACACACAGAGAGACAGACGTCATCAGGAGAGCAGCGGCCCACACTATTCCTGTGAGCCTACCAGAGGGGAGTGGCAGAGAAACAACATCTCTCAACATCTAGGACGCTTAAAGTCTACCCTTCAGATGAAAGAGAGAACAGAAAGAGGGATGGAGTGGGCGAAGGAGAGAGAGGGATAAGGATGGTATGGAGAGGAGCGGGTGGTAAGGGGGAAGCAGGAGGAGAATTCAAACAACGTGACATAATGATTGAATGAAAGAGAACAGAGGGAGAAAAAGAGACTGAGAAAGCAAGAGAGGTGCGTTTATGGTATGCATACAGATGAACACACACACACGAGTGAGAGAAGGGCTTCCTATTTTTATGCGCCACAGAGGGCAGTCCTTATCAGGGTCCTCTAAAGAGGACAGATAACATGCATTAGTCCACATCACCACAACAAGATAATGCCAGCCACACACAGAGCAAATCACACAAACACACACACAGACAGACGCACGTACAGACGCACGGACAGACGCTTTCACACTCTCTTCTCGCACTTCCAGATGCACATAATCAGGGAGAAATGACTGGGTAGCCTACTGGTTAAGAGTGTTGGGCCAGTAATCTAAAGGTTACTGGTTCGATTCCCAGAGCCGACTATGTGAAAAATCTGTTGATGTGCCCTTGAGCAATGATCTTAACCCTAATTGCGCCTGTTAGTCGCTTTGGATAAGAGCGTCTGCTAAATAACTAAAATGTAAATGGCAGAGAAAGAGGGATACCTAGTCAGTTGTACAACTGAATGCATTCAACTGACATGTCTTCCTCAGAGAGGTGCGGGGGGCTGCCGTCATTGGCTCCCGGGGAGCAGTTGTTGGAGGTTAACTGCCTTGCTTAGTTGCAGAATGACAGCTTGTCAGCTCGGGGATTCGATCCAGCAACCTTTCGGTTAATGGCTCCTACCCCCCAGGATACCTGCCAGGGATGTTTACCAAAAGTTAGTATAGAGAGAGAGGTCTCAAGGTCTTCTTGCTGGGAAAAAGTAGACAGCAGCATATTATTCCAGAGCAGGTAGAAGAGGGTTGCAGGGTTGAAGTTCAGTTCAGACAAACACTCAAGGTCTTCTTGCTGGGTACTGATCTCTCTTGCTAGGGCAGCGATCACCAGCCCTGGGTTTGGGCCTGCTCTTAATGATACACTGTGTAACGTTTAAAAGTACAGTGGCAAGAAAAAGTATGTGAACCCTTTGGAATTATCTGGATTTCTGCATAAATTGGTCATAAAATTTGATCTGATATTCATCTAAGTCACAACAATAGACAAACAGAGTCTGCTTAAATTAATAACACACAAACTATTGTATTTTTCTTGTATATATTGAATACATAATTTAAACATTCACAGTGTAGGTTGGAAAAAGTATGTGAACCCCTAGGCTAATGACTTCTCCAAAAGCTATCAGGAGTCAGCTAACCTGGAGTCCAATCATTGAGACGAGATTGGAGATGTTGGTTAGAGCTGCCCTGCCCCATAAAAAACACTCTCAAAATGTGAGTTTGCTATTCACAAGAAGCTATGCCTGATGTGAACCATGCCTCGAACAAAAGAGAAGACCCAAGATTAAGAATTGTTGACTTGCATAAAGCTGGAAAGGGTTACAAAAGTATCTCTAAAAGCCTTGATGTTCATCAGTCCACGGTAAGACAAATTGTCTATAAATGAAGATAGTTCAGCACTGATGCTTCTCTCCCTAGGAGTGGCCATCCTGCAAAGATGACTGCAAGAGCACAGCACAGAATGCTCAATGAGGTAAAGAAGAATCCTAGAGTCTAAGCTAAAGACTTACAGAAATCTGTTCCACAACACTACTGGCAAAATATTCTGTGGACAGATGAAACTAAAGTTGATTTGTTTTGGAATGAACACACAACACTATGTGTGGATAAAAAAAGGCACAGCACACCAACATCAAAACCTCATCCCAACTGTAAAGTATGGTGAAGGGAGCATCATGGTTTGGAGCTGCTTTGCTGCCTCAGGGCCTGGTCAGCTTGCTATCATCGACGGAAAAATGAATTCCCAAGTTTATCAAGACATTTTGCAAGAGAATGTAAGGCTATATGTCCGCTGATTGAAAATCAACAGAAGCTGTGTGATGCAACAGGACAACTACCCAAAACACAGAAGTAAATCAACTACAGAATAGCTTCAACAGAAGAAACTACGCCTTCTGGAGTGGCCCAGTCAGAGTCCTGACCTCAACCCAATTGAGATGCTGTGGCATGACCTCATGAGAACGGTTCATACCAGACATCCTAAGAATATTGCTGAACTGAAACAGTTTTGTAAAGAGGAGTGGTCCAAAATCACTCCTGCCCGTTGAGCAGGTCTGATCCACAAGTACAGAAAATGTTTGGTTGAGGTTATTGCTGCCAAAGGAGGGTCAACCAGTTATTAAATCCAAGGGTTCACATAGTTTTTCAACCCTGCACTGTGACTGTTTACATGGTGTGTTCAATAAAGAAATGACAACGTATAATGTTTGTATGTTATTAGTTTAAGCGGACTGTGTCTATTGTTGTGACCTAGATGAAGATCAAATAACATTTTATGACCAATTTATGCAGTAATCCAGGTAATTCCAAAAGGTTCACATACTTTTTCTTGCCACTGTAACTGTAACAGAGATGGAACACACACCAAAAGATTCCCCTGAATAACCTTTCTATTTGCAGCAATACAAGCACAGAAATGGATACTCAAACTCTAGTGACTCTCTGGCAAATTCTCCCCTGTCCACTTCCATTACAGAGACAGACAGAGGAGGAGTGATCGACACATGGGATTGGCAGAGAGAGAGAGAGAGAGAGAGAGAGAGAGAGAGAGAGAGAGAGAGAGAGAGAGAGAGAGAGAGAGAGAGAGAGAGAGAGAGAGAGAGAGAGAGAGAGAGAGAGAGAGAGAGAGAGAGAGAGAGAGAGAGAGAGAGAGGTAGAGAGAGAGAGAGAGAGAGAGAGAGAGAGAGAGAGAGAGAGAGAGAGAGAGAGAGAGAGAGAGAGAGAGAGAGAGAGGTCTTACAAGCGTTCTCATCAGTGTCATGTTTCCACAGACCAATGAAGAAACATCAAACACACCATGCATGCATTCACCTACACACACAATACCATTATGGGCTTTTGAGTGAGACATCTGACGGCAGATGTCAGCTGGATATTGATGTGACATGATAGTCGTCAGGTCAGGCATTGAGCTGCAGGTCTTAAGTGCAGAGGGTCACTCAGAGAGACGATGAGAGATCCATCCGAAGCATGTCTCTGGTTCTAAACATCAGTTCCAGAGGACAAGAATGTACCTAGCACTCAATAAACTATGTCAGTTCAACACAGAGCATGTACCTAGCACTCATAAAACTATGTCAGTTCAACACAGAGCATGTACCCAGCACTCATAAAACTATGTCAGTTCAACACAGAGCATTTACCCAGCACTCAATAAACTATGTCAGTTCAACACAGAGCATTTACCCAGTACTCAATAAACTATGTCAGTTCAACACAGAGCATGTACCCAGTACTCAATAAACTATGTCAGTTCCAAGCAGAGCATTTACCCAGTACTCAATAAACAATGTCAGTTCAACACAGAGCATGTACCTAGCACTCATAAAACTTTGTCAGTTCAACACAGAGCATTTACCCAGCACTCAATAAACTATGTCAGTTCAACACAGAGCATTTACCCAGCTCCCTTCACAACAGTGTCTTTTACTAATACTGCGGCTCCCTCCACAACAGTCTCTCCTGCTGCTCCCTCCACAACAGTCTCTCCTGCAGTTCCCTCCACAACAGTCTCCCCTGATGTTCCCTCCTCAACAGTCTCTACTACTGTTACCTCCACAACAGTCTCAACTACGGCTCCCTCCACAACAGTCTCAACTACTACTCCCTCCACAACAGTCTCAACTACGGCTCCCTCCACAACAGTCTCTACGACTGCTCCCTCCACAACAGTCTCAACTACGGCTCCCTCCACAACAGTCTCTATGACTGCTCCCTCCACAACAGTCTCAACTACTGCTCCCTCCACAACAGTCTCTATGACTGCTCCCTCCACAACAGTCTCTACGGCTAATCCTTCCACAACAGTCTCAACTAATGTTCCATCCACAACAGTCTCTACTACTGTTCCCTCCACAACAGTCTCTCCTGCTGTTCCCTCCACAACAGTCTCAACTACTGTTCCCTCCACAACAGTCTCTACTACTGTTCCCTCCACAACAGTCTCTATGACTGCTCCCTCCACAACAGTCTCAACTACTGTTCCCTCCACAACAGTCTCTACTACTGTTCCCTCCACAACAGTCTCAACTACTGTTCCCTCCACAACAGTCTCTACTACTGTTCCCTCCACAACAGTCTCTATGACTGCTCCCTCCACAACAGTATCTACTACTGTTCCCTCCACAACAGTCTCTACTACTGTTCCCTCCACAACAGTCTCTACTGCTGCTCCCTCCACAACAGTCTCTCCTGCTGTTCCCTCCACAACAGTCTCTACTACTGTTCCCTCCACAACAGTCTCAACTACTGCTCCCTCCACAACAGTCTCTACTACTGCTCCCTCCACAACAGTATCTACTGCTGCTCCCTCCACAACAGTCTCTCCTGCTGTTCCCTCCACAACAGTCTCTACTACTGTTCCCTCCACAACAGTCTCTCCTGCTGTTCCCTCCACAACAGTCTCTCCTGCTGTTCCCTCCACAACAGTCTCTCCTGCTGTTCCCTCCACAACAGTCTCTCCTGCTGTTCCCTCTACAACAGTCTATACTACTGTTCCCTCCACAACAGTCTCTACTACTGTTCCCTCCACAACAGTCTCTCCTGCTGTTCCCTCCACAACAGTCTCAACTACTGTTCCCTCCACAACAGTCTCTACTACTGTTCCCTCCACAACAGTCTCTATGACTGCTCCCTCCACAACAGTCTCAACTACTGTTCCCTCCACAACAGTCTCTACTACTGTTCCCTCCACAACAGTCTCAACTACTGTTCCCTCCACAACAGTCTCTACTACTGTTCCCTCCACAACAGTCTCTATGACTGCTCCCTCCATAACAGTATCTACTACTGTTCCCTCCACAACAGTCTCTACTACTGTTCCCTCCACAACAGTCTCTACTGCTGCTCCCTCCACAACAGTCTCTCCTGCTGTTCCCTCCACAACAGTCTCTACTACTGTTCCCTCCACAACAGTCTCATCTACTGCTCCCTCCACAACAGTCTCTACTACTGCTCCCTCCACAACAGTATCTACTGCTGCTCCCTCCACAACAGTCTCTCCTGCTGTTCCCTCCACAACAGTCTCTACTACTGTTCCCTCCACAACAGTCTCTCCTGCTGTTCCCTCCACAACAGTCTCTCCTGCTGTTCCCTCCACAACAGTCTCTCCTGCTGTTCCCTCCACAACAGTCTCTCCTGCTGTTCCCTCCACAACAGTCTATACTACTGTTCCCTCCACAACAGTCTCAACTACTGTTCCCTCCACAACAGTCTCTACTACTGTTCCCTCCACAACAGTCTCTACTACTGCTCCCTCCACAACACTCTCCTGCTGTTCCCTCCACAACAGTCTCAACTACTGTTCCCTCCACAACAGTCTCTACTGCTTCTCCTTCCACAACAGTCTCAACTACTGCTCCCTCCACAACAGTCTCTACGACTACACCCTCCACAACAGTCTCAATTACTGCTCCCTCCACAACAGTCTCTCCTGATGTTTCCTCCACAACAGTCTCCCCTGCTGTTCCCTCCACAACAGTCTCTACTACTGTTCCTTCCACAACAGTCTCAACTACTGCTCCCTCCACAACAGTCTCTCCCGCTGTTTCCTCCACAACAGTCTCTCCTGCTGTTCCCTCCACAACAGTCTCTATGACTGCTCCCTCCACAACAGTCTCTCCTGCTGTTCCCTCCACAACAGTCTCTACGACTGTTCCCTCCACAACAGTCGCTCCTACTGTTCCCTCCATAACAGTCTCTCCTGCTGTTCCCTCCACAACAGTCTCTCCTGCTGTTCCCTCCACAACAGTCTCTCCTGCTGTTCCCTCCACAACAGTCTCTCCTGCTGTTCCCTCCACAACAGTCTCTCCTGCTGCTCCCTCCACAACAGTCTCTACTACTGTTCCCTCCACAACAGTCTCTCCCGCTGCTCCCTCCACAACAGTCTCTACGACTGCTCCCTCCACAACAGTCTCTACGACTGCTCCCTTCACAACAGTCTCTCCTGCTGTTCCCTCCACAACAGTCTCTCCTGCTGTTCCCTCCACAACAGTCTCTCCTGCTGCTCCCTCCACAACAGTCTCTACTACTGTTCCCTCCACAACAGTCTCTCCCGCTGCTCCCTCCACAACAGTCTCTACGACTGCTCCCTCCACAACAGTCTCTACGACTGCTCCCTTCACAACAGTCTCTATGACTGCTCCCTCCACAACAGTCGCTCCTGCTGCTCCCTCCACAACAGTCTCAACTACTGTTCCCTCCACAACAGTCTCTCCCGCTGTTCCCTTCACAACAGTCTCTACTGCTTCTCCTTCCACAACAGTCTCTATGACTGCTCCCTCCACAACAGTCGCTCCTGCTGCTCCCTCCACAACAGTCTCAACTACTGTTCCCTCCACAACAGTCTCTCCCGCTGTTCCCTTCACAACAGTCTCTACTGCTTCTCCTTCCACAACAGTCTCTATGACTGCTCCCTCCACAACATTTTCTACGACTGCTCCCTCCACAACAGTCTCTCCTACTGTTCCCTCCACAACAGTCTCTACTGCTTCTCCTTCCACAACAGTCTCAACTACTGCTCCCTCCACAACATTCTCTACTGCTGCTCCCTCCACAACAGTCTCAACTACTGCTCCCTCCACAACAGTCTCTACTACTGCTCCCTCCACAACAGTATCTACTGCTGCTCCCTCCACAACAGTCTCTCCTGCTGTTCCCTCCACAACAGTCTCTACTACTGTTCCCTCCACAACAGTCTCTCCTGCTGTTCCCTCCACAACAGTCTCTCCTGCTGTTCCCTCCACAACAGTCTCAACTACTGTTCCCTCCACAACAGTCTCTACTACTGTTCCCTCCACAACAGTCTCTATGACTGCTCCCTCCACAACAGTCTCAACTACTGTTCCCTCCACAACAGTCTCTACTACTGTTCCCTCCACAACAGTCTCAACTACTGTTCCCTCCACAACAGTCTCTACTACTGTTCCCTCCACAACAGTCTCTATGACTGCTCCCTCCACAACAGTATCTACTACTGTTCCCTCCACAACAGTCTCTACTACTGTTCCCTCCACAACAGTCTCTACTGCTGTTCCCTCCACAACAGTCTCTACTGCTGCTCCCTCCACAACAGTCTCTCCTGCTGTTCCCTCCACAACAGTCTCTCCTGCTGTTCCCTCCACAACAGTCTCTCCTGCTGTTCCCTCCACAACAGTCTCTCCTGCTGTTCCCTCTACAACAGTCTATACTACTGTTCCCTCCACAACAGTCTCAACTACTGTTCCCTCCACAACAGTCTCTACTACTGTTCCCTCCACAACAGTCTCTACTACTGCTCCCTCCACAACAGTCTCTCCTGCTGTTCCCTCCACAACAGTCTCAACTACTGTTCCCTCCACAACAGTCTCTACTGCTTCTCCTTCCACAACAGTCTCAACTACTGCTCCCTCCACAACAGTCTCTACGACTACACCCTCCACAACAGTCTCAATTACTGCTCCCTCCACAACAGTCTCTCCTGATGTTTCCTCCACAACAGTCTCCCCTGCTGTTCCCTCCACAACAGTCTCTACTACTGTTCCTTCCACAACAGTCTCAACTACTGCTCCCTCCACAACAGTCTCTCCCGCTGTTTCCTCCACAACAGTCTCTCCTGCTGTTCCCTCCACAACAGTCTCTATGACTGCTCCCTCCACAACAGTCTCTCCTGCTGTTCCCTCCACAACAGTCTCTACGACTGTTCCCTCCACAACAGTCGCTCCTACTGTTCCCTCCATAACAGTCTCTCCTGCTGTTCCCTCCACAACAGTCTCTCCTGCTGTTCCCTCCACAACAGTCTCTCCTGCTGTTCCCTCCACAACAGTCTCTCCTGCTGTTCCCTCCACAACAGTCTCTCCTGCTGCTCCCTCCACAACAGTCTCTACTACTGTTCCCTCCACAACAGTCTCTCCCGCTGCTCCCTCCACAACAGTCTCTACGACTGCTCCCTCCACAACAGTCTCTACGACTGCTCCCTTCACAACAGTCTCTATGACTGCTCCCTCCACAACAGTCGCTCCTGCTGCTCCCTCCACAACAGTCTCAACTACTGTTCCCTCCACAACAGTCTCTCCCGCTGTTCCCTTCACAACAGTCTCTACTGCTTCTCCTTCCACAACAGTCTCTACGACTGCTCCCTCCACAACAGTCTCTCCTACTGTTCCCTCCACAACAGTCTCTACTGCTTCTCCTTCCACAACAGTCTCAACTACTGCTCCCTCCACAACATTCTCTACTGCTGCTCCCTCCACAACAGTCTCAACTACTGCTCCCTCCACAACAGTCTCTACTACTGCTCCCTCCACAACAGTATCTACTGCTGCTCCCTCCACAACAGTCTCTCCTGCTGTTCCCTCCACAACAGTCTCTACTACTGTTCCCTCCACAACAGTCTCTCCTGCTGTTCCCTCCACAACAGTCTCTCCTGCTGTTCCCTCCACAACAGTCTCAACTACTGTTCCCTCCACAACAGTCTCTACTACTGTTCCCTCCACAACAGTCTCTATGACTGCTCCCTCCACAACAGTCTCAACTACTGTTCCCTCCACAACAGTCTCTACTACTGTTCCCTCCACAACAGTCTCAACTACTGTTCCCTCCACAACAGTCTCTACTACTGTTCCCTCCACAACAGTCTCTATGACTGCTCCCTCCACAACAGTATCTACTACTGTTCCCTCCACAACAGTCTCTACTACTGTTCCCTCCACAACAGTCTCTACTGCTGCTCCCTCCACAACAGTCTCTCCTGCTGTTCCCTCCACAACAGTCTCTACTACTGTTCCCTCCACAACAGTCTCAACTACTGCTACCTCCACAACAGTCTCTACTACTGCTCCCTCCACAACAGTATCTACTGCTGCTCCCTCCACAACAGTCTCTCCGGCTGTTCCCTCCACAACAGTCTCTACTACTGTTCCCTCCACAACAGTCTCTCCTGCTGTTCCCTCCACAACAGTCTCTCCTGCTGTTCCCTCCACAACAGTCTCTCCTGCTGTTCCCTCCACAACAGTCTCTCCTGCTGTTCCCTCTACAACAGTCTATACTACTGTTCCCTCCACAACAGTCTCAACTACTGTTCCCTCCACAACAGTCTCTACTACTGTTCCCTCCACAACAGTCTCTACTACTGCTCCCTCCACAACAGTCTCTCCTGCTGTTCCCTCCACAACAGTCTCAACGACTGTTCCCTCCACAACAGTCTCTACTGCTTCTCCTTCCACAACAGTCTCAACTACTGCTCCCTCCACAACAGTCTCTACGACTACACCCTCCACAACAGTCTCAATTACTGCTCCCTCCACAACAGTCTCTCCTGATGTTTCCTCCACAACAGTCTCCCCTGCTGTTCCCTCCACAACAGTCTCTACTACTGTTCCTTCCACAACAGTCTCAACTACTGCTCCCTCCACAACAGTCTCTCCCGCTGTTTCCTCCACAACAGTCTCTCCTGCTGTTCCCTCCACAACAGTCTCTACGACTGTTCCCTCCACAACAGTCGCTCCTACTGTTCCCTCCACAACAGTCTCTCCTGCTGTTCCCTCCACAACAGTCTCTCCTGCTGTTCCCTCCACAACAGTCTCTCCTGCTGTTCCCTCCACAACAGTCTCTCCTGCTGTTCCCTCCACAACAGTCTCTCCTGCTGCTCCCTCCACAACAGTCTCTACTACTGTTCCCTCCACAACAGTCTCTCCCGCTGCTCCCTCCACAACAGTCTCTACGACTGCTCCCTCCACAACAGTCTCTACGACTGCTCCCTTCACAACAGTCTCTATGACTGCTCCCTCCACAACAGTCGCTCCTGCTGCTCCCTCCACAACAGTCTCAACTACTGTTCCCTCCACAACAGTCTCTCGCGCTGTTCCCTTCACAACAGTCTCTACTGCTTCTCCTTCCACAACAGTCTCTATGACTGCTCCCTCCACAACATTTTCTACGACTGCTCCCTCCACAACAGTCTCTCCTACTGTTCCCTCCACAACAGTCTCTACTGCTTCTCCTTCCACAACAGTCTCAACTACTGCTCCCTCCACAACATTCTCTACTGCTGCTCCCTCCACAAAAGTCTCTACTACTGTTCCCTCCACAACAGTCTCTACTGCTTCTCCTTCCACAACAGTCTCAACTACTGCTCCCTCCAATACAGTCTCTACAACTGCTCCCTCCACAACAGTCTCTCCCACTGTTCCCTCCACAACAGTCTCTCCTGCTGTTCCATCCACAACAGTCTCTCCTGCTGTTCCCTCCACAACAGTCTCTACTACTGCTCCCTCCACAACATTCTCTACTACTGCTCCTTCCACAACAGTCTCTACTACTGTTCCCTCCACAACAGTCTCTACTACTGCTCCTTCCACAACAGTCTCAACTACTGCTCCCTCCAATACAGTCTCTCCTGCTGTTCCCTCCACAACAGTCTCTCCTGCTGTTCCTTCCACAACAGTCTCTCCTGCTGTTCCCTCCACAACAGTCTCTACTACTGTTCCCTCCACAACAGTCTCTACGACTGCTCCCTCCACAACAGTCTGTCCTGCTGTTCCCTCCACAACAGTCTCTACGACTGCTCGATCCACAACAGTCTCTCCTGCTGTTCCCTCCACAACAGTCTCTACTACTGTTCCCTCCACAACAGTCTCTACGACTGCTCCCTCCACAACAGTCTCTCCTGCTGTTTCCCTCCACAACAGTCTCTCCTGCTGTTCCATCCACAACAGTCTCTCCTGCTGTTCCCTCCACAACAGTCTCTACGACTGCTCCCTCCACAACAGTTGCTCCTGCTGTTCCCTCCACAACAGTCTCTACAACTGCTCCCTCCACAACAGTCTCTCCTGCTGTTCCCTCCACAACAGTCTCTCCTGCTGTTCTCTCCACAACAGTCTCTACGACTGTTCCCACCACAACAGTCTCAACTACTGCTCCCTCCACAACAGTCTCTCCTGCTGTTCCCTCCACACAGTCTCTACTACTGTTCCCTCCACAACAGTCTCTACGACTGTTCCCTCCACACCAGTCTCTACGACTGTTCCCTCCACAACAGTCTCTACGACTGTTCCCTCCACAACAGTCTCTATGACTGTACCCTCCACAACAGTCTCTACTACTGCTCCCTCCACAACAGTCTCAACTATTGCTCCCTCCACAACAGTCTCTATGACTCCTCCCTCCACAACAGTCTCAACTATTGCTCCTTCAGCAACAGTCTCTACTACTGTTCCCTCCACAACAGTCTCTACTACTGCTCCCTCCACAACAGTCTCAACTACTGCTCCCTCCACAACAGTCTCTACGACTGCTCCCTCCACAACAGTCTCAACTATTGCTCCCTCCACAACAGTCTCAACTACTGCTCCCTCCACAACAGTCTCTACTGCTGGTTGCTCTACAACAGTCTCTCCTGCTGTTCCCTCCATAACAGTCTCTACGACTGCTCCTTCCATAACAGTCTCTACTGCTGGTTGCTCTACAACAGTCTCTCCTGCTGTTCCATCCACAACAGTCTCTACTGCTGGTTGCTCTACAACAGTCTATCCTGCTGTTCCCTCCACAACAGTCTATATAACTTCTCCCTCCACAACAGTCTTTATTACTGCTCCTTCCACAACAGTCTATATTATTGCTCCCTCCACAACAGTCTCTACTGCTGTTCTATGAATGAATGTGAATGTTTGTCTGTTTGTGTGGTTGTAGTCTCTAACGTCTCCCACAGCAGAGTAGTTAGAGAGAGGAAGTGTGTGTCATTGCTGTAAATCTAGACAGACCAGGACTGCTTTACCCTGTCGTCAACACAATTACTGACCAGATGACATGACACAAGGCCTGTGTGTCTGTGCCAGTGTGCTTGTGTGTGCATGTGTGTGTGTGTGTTGGACTAAGCAGTGCAACATATCTCCTTCGCATAGAGTTGATCAGGCTGTTGATTGTGGCCTGTGGCCCACTCATCTTCAATGGCTGTGCGAAGTTGCTGGTTATTGATGGGAATTGGAACACGCTGTCATACATGTCGATCGAGAGCATCCCAAACATGCTCAATGGGTGACATGTCTGTTGGGTATGCAGGCCATGGAAGAACTGGGACATTTTCAACTTCCAGGAATTGTTTAACGACATGGGGCCTTGCAATATCTTGCTGAAACATGAGGTGATGGCGGTGGATGAATGGCACGACAAGATCGCATCACGTTATCTCTGTGAGTTCAACTGCAGCCAGGTCAAGACCCTGGTGAGGACAACGAGCACGCATTTGAGCTTCCCTGAGAAATTCTTCAGTTTTGCAAACCCACAGTTTCATCAGCTGTCCAGGTTGCTCGTTTGAGACGATCCCGCAGATGAAGAAGCCGGATGTGGAGGTCCTAGGCTGATGTGATTACACGTAGTCTGCGGTTGTGAGGCCAGTTGGACGTACTGACAAATTCTCTAAAACGACGCCGGAGGCAGCTTATGGTAGAGAAATTAACATTCAATTCTCTGGCAACAGCTCTGGTGGACATTCCTGCAGTCGGCATGCCAATTGCACGCTCCCTCAAAACTTGAGACATCTGTGGCATTGTGTTGTGGTACAAAACTGCACATTTTAGAGTGGCCTTTTATTGCCCCCAGCACAAGGCGCACCTGTGTAACGATCATGCTGTTTAATCAGCTTCTTGATTTGCTACACCTGTCAGCTGGATGTATTATCTTAACGAAGGAGAAATGCTCACTAAGAGGGATGTAGACACATTTGTACACAGAATTTGAGAGAAATAAGTTGTGACCCAATTCAGCAAACTAGGCATATGTCTCAAGCCACGACTTTACAGGAGAGCCATTTGAACTTTTTGAATTTTTTTTAAAATCAAAATGTGTTTTTTGACAGCAATGCCTTTTCGAACATGTGAACGTTCATGTGCCTTAATTTAACAACCAATGTGCATGCCATCTGTAAATACGAATGAAATTGTTAAATTACAAGACTTGTTGGTTAAGCCACAGAAAAAGCAACCTTCCCACTAGCCATGATTGGCTGAGATAATGAGTGGACTGGACATGCCGAGAGAGGTGTTTGGATTGGTCTGCCATAGAAGCTTGTCAGTCTGTGTTGGTAATCCTGTCGAAAGCGGCTTTTTTGTTAAGTATTGTGTAGTGGAGCTGCATAAGTGTTGCTCTCCACTTTCTGGAGGATCAACTTTTGAAATCAGTGGAATTAGAGTATGATAGCTAAAGAGATGGAGAAAACACCTGTCTCCGGATGACATCTTCAATCTAAGGGCAACCGTGAAATGGCATTCCTGACAGGGAGACGCGTCCATCATGCATGATGATGTATACAGGTAAGATAGTCTAGCGTTAGCTAGCTACATTTTCAGATATTACAAGTTTTCTAATTTTGACAGAAAGTGTTTTTATTTCAAGCTAAAGTGTACTGTTAGCTAGCTAGCTAACGTTAGCTGGCTGGCTCCCTAGCTAACGTTGTGATTCGTTTCACAGAGCGTTTTGCTGTTCTAGTTAGAGCCTAATGTTAGATAGCTAACATTGAACATGGTTGGTTAGCTCCCAGCACTGTGGCATTGTTGGCACTGTTCACTGTTGTTTAACTAGCTAACGTTAGCTGGCTGGCTTGTTAGCTAATGTTACATGACGTGTGTACAACACCCGTTGAATATGGCCAGTGTCAGTAAACGTCTGCAAAAAAGCATAATGAAATTGTTGCCAGCAGAGCTGGTTAGGCTGTTTTCATGTTATCCAGAGGTAAACAAATCATTGTACAGAGTGTCAAGTGTGCGCTTCGAGAGTGAAACGAGATGGGTGGGGCTAAAGCTTAAGAGGGTGTGAACGATGCTGAATGGGTGTAGACAAAGAGCTCTTCACTAGATAGCAAAACATTCAATGGCGATTTTCTCAAAAGTGAGTTTACAAGCTGATCAACTTTCAAAGCAGAATAACTTCCCATTGTTCCTCGAATGCAGTGTATGATATACCATTTTGTAGCTCTGAGTCTCTCCTTTTATCTCATGTAAAAAAACACAACTTCAATTTTTGCTACTTAAGGAGGGAGGAGAAGGTGGAAAAGAGTTTCCTAGGGTTAGAGGCAGATGCTTGACATTTTGAGTGATAGAAAGCGGCTTTGGTAGTGGATACAGAATAAGACAAGGTAGAGAGGAGAGAGTGGAAGGATGAAGGATCCCTGTTCTGTAAGCATGCAAGGAGTCACTCAGCCACGGAGCAGGAGGGGAAAGCCGAGCTGGGAGGGAGGAAAGGCGACAGTGCGAGTCATAGGATTCTGAAAGGGAGGAGAGTAGGGTTGAAGAGGCAGAATCAGGAGACTTGAGGGAGAAGGATTTAGCAAAAGGGAGAGATGATAGGACAGAAGAGGAAAGAGTAGTGGGAGAAAGAGCTAAGATTGCGACATCGCATGACCATCTGGGTAGGGGCTGAGTGGTTAGGGTTGGAGGAAAGGGAGACAGAAAACGGAACAAAGTAGTGATCAGAGACCTGGGGGGGTTGCAGTGAGATTAGTTGGCGGACAGCCTCTAGTAAAGATGAGGTCAAGCGTATTGCCTGCCTTGTGAGTGGGAGGGGACTGGGAAAGGGTGAGGTCAAGAGGCAAGGAGGGGAAAGAGAGAGTTGTAAAGAAATTAATCGAAGTCAGACATCTGGAGGTAGACGTCGCCAAGTACGAAGAGCAGTGAGCCATCGTCAGTAAATGAGCTCATCAAGGTGTCAAGCTCATTGAGGAACTCTCCAAGGGCACCTGGTGGGCGATAGATGACAACAATGTTAAGCTTGAGTGGACAAGTGACAGTGACAGTAGAATTCAAATGAAGAGATGAACAGGTGAGAGAGGGAGAAAACAGAAAATCTCTACATAGGAGAAATGAGTAGCCCTGTGCCACCACCGTGATGACCAGATACTCTCTGACTATGAGAGAAAACGTAGTTACTGCTACACTGGAGTAGCTGTGTTCTCTGGGGTGATCCATGTCTCAGTCAGGGTCAAAAATGTTAAGGGACAGAAAGGCAGCATAGGCTGAGATGAACTCTGCATTCTTGACCACAGATCGGCAGTTCCAAATGCTGCCAGAGACCAGGAATTCCACATGGATTGTGCTTGCAGGGAACACTGAATTAGAAGGGTTGCAGCCACGTGGAGGGAATCGTCTGTAAAGCCTACAAGGAGAGGAGCAAACTGGGATAGAAACACACACGTAGTTGCCAAAGCTACAAAAGAGCAAAATGAGATCTGAAAATAACTAGGTAGGATACTCAAGTGAGAGAGTGGTGTGGAGCCTTCCTCTCTTTCCTTGAATTACTTGGCAGAACCGTCTTTGTTTCGATGACAGTCTTAGTTTTGCGACAAGACCGCTGGTGATACAACTGCCACTTACAGCTGCCACTGAGAAGACAGGGGAGACTGAATTACTAATACTAGTTGCTTTGCAAAGGTGAGGAGCACAGCTCCTGGTACTAATTGCTGATTGCCTAGGAGAGGAGAAACCACTCCCCCTCAATACAGACACTGATTACCAAAACAACAACAGTCACAAGTTGCCTTGCCCCTTAATCCTGGTTTGTGTGTCAACAATCATCTGCAGGTTAATAGCAGTCAGCAGTTCACACACCAGTAGGCTACTGGGAAGACAGGCAGCACTAAAAGTAGATGGCCCTAGCTAGCAAAAAGACAACAACAGATAGACAAAAATGATACTCATCACTCCTGGAGATATCTAGTGTAGCTATAGAATGAAGCATTTTCATGCATTAGGTGGTATTTGGAGATTTGGGGCAGGAGTAGAAATTGAATTTCATAGATTGTCCTCTTCTCTCTCTAGTGTTGAGCTCTGTGTTACAGGCACTGTTTGATTTTGAAAGGAGAAAAGCACACACTTAGACACCAACACACTTACTCAGACAATATTTCATTACACACTTTGCTTAACTTTGGAAAAGATGCTTAAGCCTCTGCTATTTCTGGCTTAAATCTCCCCTTGGAGGATAGCAGAGGATTGTTCTGGAGATTGAGGCCGTCACTTTTAATAATACCCCAGGTCTTATTTGTGGGAACTCATATTGGTCTCTCTCTCTCTCTCTCTCTCTCTCTCTCTCTCTCTCTACTCGCTCTCTCTCTCTACTCGCTCTCTCTCTCTACTCGCTCTCTCTCTCTACTCGCTCTCTCTCTCTCTCTCTCTCTCTCTCTCTCTCTCTCTCTCTCTCTCTCTCTCTCTCTCTCTCTCTCTCTCTATCTAATAAGTGTACCCTCAGGACACAATAATGTGTGTGGGTCTGCTTTATTGCTAGCTATGAGGTTCACATTTAGAGAAGAGGCCCCGGCGTACTCTTATTACACCCATGGTGACGAATATGGACAATTTCTTTTTTTAATCACTTTGCTGTGTGTGTGTTTGGAGCCTGTCTCTCATTTACCTTGGGGAGTTCTATAGAGTGCTGTTGACTGCTTGATGCCTAGTTTGACCAATACAATGAGGCCTGATGATGGTATTAGCCACTCAGAATCCTGAGTTGAAAGACATTAACCATAAAACAGCCTTTCTTCTCTCAGCCCATGGCCAACAGCCGTGACCCGCAGAACCCATCTTCCCCTGACCCTGGAAAAATGATAGAGCAATATCACAGAGAAACATTCATAAAGTGCTGTGTTTTGTCCTGGAGGGAGAAATGAAAATAAAATGTTGAACAGAGCCTAGAAAACAGGATAATTTAACTGAGACACACACATAAACACACACTCGGTTGAGTACAGAGTCGTGTGTTTGTCTGTGTGTGTTAGACCAGAGGAATCTGGGATAGCGAGGAGATTGCACAGATATTTCATGTGGTGCGGGATGAGACACAACTCCAATCCCTTCTATAGGACAACTGGTATTGAGCAGGACCTGAGCAGGAGTAAGTGTCTGCTATAGCTTAGAGCTGAACACACTGACTTAACAAGAACCTCTCTAATGGATTTACACACCTCTCTTCACCTCCCCATTCTCTTTCTTTCTTTTTCTTCTTTCTTTCTCTTGCTCTCTCTTGAAAACTGAATTGCTGACATACAAAACATTTTTGGACTATAGCAACAATGAAACAAGTACCAACATGGAGTTTTCCTTTAAGACTCCATAATGTTTCATCTGTAGGTGCTACAGTGCAATCATTAGTCTCATATGCAGAACACAGTATCAGACAGTATAATACAGTATCAAACAGTAGAACACAGTATTAGACAGTAGAATTAAGTATTAGACACATTATCAGACGGTAGAACACAGTATCAGACAGTAGAACATAATGTCAGACAGTACAACACAGTGTCAGACAGTAGAACACAGTGTCAGACAGTAGAACACAATGTCAGACAGTACAACACAGTGTCATACAGTTGAACACAGTGTCAGACAGTAGAACACAGTGTCGGACAGTAGAACACAGTGTCAGACAGTTGAACACAATGTGCCAAACAGTAGAACACAGTGCCAAACAGTAGAACACAGTATCAGACAGTAGAACACAGTGTCAAAGAGTAGAACATAGTATCAGACAGTAGAACATAGTATCAGGCAGTAGAACACAGTGTCAGGCAGTAGAACACAGTGTCAGACAGTAGAACACAGTGTCAGACAGCAGAACACAGTGTCAGACAGCAGAACACAGTGTCAGACAGCAGAACACAGTGGCAGACAGCAGAACACAGTGGCAGACAGTAGAACACAGTGTCAGACAGTAGAACACAGTATCAGACAGTAGAACACAGTGTCAGACAGCAGAACACAGTATCAGACAGTAGAACAGTGTCAGACAGTAGAACACAGTATCAGACAGTAGAACACAGTGTCAGACAGTAGAACACAGTGTCAGACAGTAGAACACAGTATCAGACAGTACAACACAGTGTCAGACAGCAGAACACAGTGTCAGACAGTAGAACACAGTGTCAGACAGCAGAACACAGTATCAGACAGTAGAACACAGTGTCAGACAGCAGAACACAGTATCAGACAGTAGAACACAGTGTCAGACAGTAGAACACAGTGTCAGACAGCAGAACACAGTATCAGACAGTAGAACACAGTGTCAGACAGCAGAACACAGTATCAGACAGTAGAACACAGTGTCAGACAGCAGAACACAGTATCAGACAGTAGAACACAGTGTCAGACAGCAGAACACAGTATCAGACAGTAGAACACAGTGTCAGACAGCAGAACACAGTATCAGACAGTAGAACACAGTGTCAGACAGCAGAACACAGTATCAGACAGTAGAACACAGTGTCAGACAGTAGAACACAGTATCAGACAGTAGAACAGTGTCAGACAGTAGAACACAGTATCAGACAGCAGAACACAGTGTCAGACAGTAGAACACAGTGTCAGACAGTAGAACACAGTGTCAGACAGCAGAACACAGTGTCAGACAGTAGAACACCGTGTCAGACAGTAGAACACAGTGTCAGACAGCAGAACACAGTATCAGACAGTAGAACACAGTGCAGGCCTATTATACACTTCAGCTGATCAATAGTACAGATAGGATGAGATCAGCCTACTGAACTTACACTCTGTGTTTGTGTGCATTTGTGTGAGTGCGTGTGCATGCGTACAGTGATCCAGCAATAGGACACCCAGCAGTGGATCTCGCTCTCTCTCGGAATACCATGGAGGTTCTAGAAGCTATTACATAGAATCATGAAGAGAACACATGAGAACTGTCTTCCTGTCCACATGCAGGGCAGAAATTACAAGCACAAAATAGTGTAGTGTCGTGGTAATGGTGGGTTTATATTAGTAATGATTTGCTGGCTGGTGTTTAGTCACTTGTGTTGTGTTTCTCCCTCGCTCTTTTCCCCCTCTCAACATGTTTATTTAAAAAAAAATGTTTTTACTGAGTTACAGTTCATACCAGGAAATCAGTCAATTGAAACAAATAAATTAGGCCCTAATCTATGGATTTTACATGACTGGGAATACAGATATGCATCTGTTGGTCACAGATACCTTAAGGGTCAGTATCTGGTGTGGCCATCATGTGCCTCATGCAGCACGACACATCTCCTTTGCATAGAGATGATCAGGTTGTTGATTGTGGCCTGTGGAATGTTGTCCCACTCCTCTTCAATGGGTGTGCGAAGTTGCTGGATATTTGCAGGAACTGGAACACGCTGTCGTACACAGCAATCCAGAGCATCCCAAACATGCTCAATGGGTGACATGTCTGGTGAGTATGCACGCCGTGGAAGAACTGGGACAATGTTAGCTTCCAGGAATTGTGTACAGATCCTTGTGACATGGGACTGTGCATGATCATGCTGAAACTAATGCTGAAACTTTGTTCATTCAAATCTCCATTGATAAAATGCAATTGTGTTCATTGTCCCTAGCTCATTCCTGCCCATACCTTAACCCCACCGCCACCATGGGGCACTCTGTTCACAACGTTGACATCAGCAAACCGCTCATCCACATGACGTAATACACGCTGTCTGCCATCTGCCCGGTACAGTTGAAACTGGGATTCATCCGTGAAGATTACACTTCTGTAGCGTGACAGTGGCCATCGAAGGTGAGCATTTGCCCACTGGAGTAGGTTACAACGTCGAACTGCAGTCAGGTCAAGACCCTGGTGAGGATGATGAGCACGCAGATGAGCTTCCCTGAGACATTTCTGACAGTTTGTGCAGAAATGATTCGGTTGCGCAAACCCACAGTTCATCAGCTGTCCGGGTGGCTCATCTCATACCATCCCGCAGGTGAAGAAGCTGGATGTGGAGGTCCTGGGTTGGCGTGGTTACATGTGGTCTGAGGTTGTGAGGTCAGTTGGACGTACTGCCAAATTCTCTAAAACGACACTTATGGTAGAGAAATGAACATTCAATTATCTGGCAACAGCTCTGATGGAGATTCCTGCAGTCAGTATACCAGTTGCACGCTCCCTCACAACTTCATCCCACACATCTGTGGCATTGTGTTGTGGTACAAAACTGCACATTGTAGAGTGGCCTTTTCTAGTCCCGAGCACAAGGTGCAACTGTGTAATGATCATGCTGTTTAATCATCTTCTTGATATGTCACACCTGTCAGGTGGATGGATTATTTTGGCAAAGGAGAAATGTTCACTAACAGGAATGTAAATACATTTGTCCGCCACATTTTGGAGAAATAAGCTTTGTATGAGTATGGACCATTTCTGGGTCTTTTATTTCAGCTCATGAAACCAACACTTTACGTGCTACGATTATATTTTTGTTCATTATACATTATAGGTTATTGAATCCCATGATTCATTTAAAAGAAAATATATGGAATGCTTGTGCCATTTGCACAGTAGAGCCTATACTGCTCACATCCATCCATCCATCCATATCTATAGAGAATCAGTGTGTTTTCATGTGCATGTGTGTGCATTCACACATGTTTTTGTGTGTCCTAGCGCGTGCGTGTGTGTGTGTGTGTAACATCAGGTGTGAGCAGAGCCATGCATGCGGACCCTGGATATGAGGAATTAGGTATTCATCTCCATACTCCAATGGCTGGATGTTAGTTACAAAGCCTGTCTAGCTAACTGACTAATGTAGCAGGAGGACTCCACAGGCCCACATACTGCACCCTACACACGTGTGTGTAAGGCCTGTGTGAGTGTGCGTGCGTGTGTGTTTGTGTTTGTATGTGTGCTCGGGCACGTGTTAGGTGGTTGGCAGCACATGCACATGCTCTGCATGTCTAAGATGTCAGTGTTATTTTGTTGATGCAATACATTATAACGACTACTATTTGTACACGACATCATATGGAATAGAAAATGTCTGTTAACTTGAGTACAGGGTTTCTCTCCAGCTCTGTAGATCACTGGTCCTTTGATTTAATAGAGATAGTAATTCGTTTGACAGACGGCTTGGATTGCCCTGAGGCCTGCTTTACCTACACTGTTGCTAATCTCAAACTCCTCTACCCCCCCCCCCCCATTATCTTGCTGTAACCTGTTGCTTCCCTCCTTCCTTTCTCATCTCCTCTCTCCTCTCCTCCTCTAATATCTCCCTCATATGTGAAGACTCATTTACAGAGCTGACTTAATCAGATGTGCCCCAACGAGAGCGGTATGTTAGAGCTGTGTGTTTGTGTGACAGAAAGAGAGAACGTGTGTGGCCTGCAGATAGCAAGGCTTAGCAGAAGGGGACTGTACTGTAAGCCCTCAATTATATGCCCGGCAGATTGATACTGCATTGAGACACGGATGGATGGGTGTGTGTGTGTGTGTGTGTGTGTGTGTGTGTGTGTGTGTGTGTGTGTGTGTGTGTGTGTGTGTGTGTGTGTGTGTGTGTGTGTGTCAGATAGAGAGAGATGTATAGTGCCTGTGAGACTATACATGTTTCTTAGTGTTTTTGTCATAGTCCTTTCTGAGAAATGAAAGTACTCTTCTTCTCTCTACAGCTGACTATATTGACTTGTCTCTTCCAGCAGAGAGAATAACACAACAAATTCTGTTCTCTCACTCCTTCTCTCTCACTCTGTCTCTCTCACTCCTTCTCTCTCACTCTGTCTCTCTCACTCTGTCTCTCTCACTCCTTCTCTCTCACTCTGTCTCTCTCACTCTGTCTCTCTCACTCAGTCTCTCTCACTCTGTCTCTCTCACTCTCTCTCTCTCTCTCTGTCTCAATTCCATGGGGCTTCATTGACATGGGGAACATGTTTACATTGCCAAAGCAAGTGAAGACTCAAATTATGAACAAAAAACGATTAGAAATTAACAGTAAATATTGCACTCAAAAAGGTGGGGAAAGTGGAAGAAGCTTTTTCAAGCACTCCCTTGAATGCTGTGGCCACCCTTTCCTGCTGTGCTCTCAGGTCGTTTGTGCCTGTATGAATTAGGATGTGGCTGGGTGACCCTAGTTGGTCCTCAGACAGCAGATCTAGGGCGTGCTGGGTGTTTGGGGAAATGTAAATGTTCTTCTATGTATTTCCCATTCGAGTCCATAAGGAGTACAATCTGTGGCTTTGATGTGTCCTTAACGGGTGTCCAATGGTTTTCATAAGGGCTGCTAGGAGTGGGTGAGGGCTGCTGGGTTGGTGGTTCTTAATTTATCTTTTCTGCTGGGGTGTCGAGACTGCGGTCAGGGTCTGATGTGACATGTTCTGTTGTGGTGTCGAGGCTGCGGTCAGGGTCTGGGCTGCTCTGCTGCGGTGTTGAGGCTGCGGTCAGGGTCTGGGCTGTTCCGCTGGGGTGTCTAGGCTGTGGTCAGGGTCTGGGCTGTTCCGCTGGGGTGTCTAGGCTGTGGTCAGGATCTGGACTGTTCTGCTGGGGTGTCGAGGCTGTGGTCAGGGTCTGGGCTGTTCCGCTGGGGTGTCTAGGCTGTGGTCAGGATCTGGACTGTTCTGCTGGGGTGTCGAGGCTGTGGTCAGGGTCTGGGCTGCTCTGCTGCGGTGTTGAGGCTGTGGTCAGGGTCTGGGCTGTTCCGCTGGGGTGTCTAGGCTGTGGTCAGGATCTGGACTGTTCTGCTGGGGTGTCGAGGCTGTGGTCAGGGTCTGGGCTGCTCTGCTGCGGTGTTGAGGCTGTGGTCAGGGTCTGGGCTGTTCCGCTGGGGTGTCGAGGCTGTGGTCAGGATCTGGGCTGTTCTGCTGGGGTGTCGAGGTTCTGGTCATGGTCTGGGCTGTTCTGCTGGGGTGTCGAGGTTCTGGTCATGGTCTGGGCTGTTCTGCTGGGGTGTCGAGGTTCTGGTCATGGTCTGGGGTGGGATGTTCTGCTGGCTTCGCTGGGGGAGTGGCCAGCTCTTTCATGGGTTGTTCTCTGTCGCACTTCATCTTTCTCTCCTCCTCATTCAGCTTTCTCTCCTCCTCTAGGGTTTTTATCTTCTCCTGCCGCTGGTTCCTCCTCTTTCCTCTCCTCTTCTTTGTCCTGTTGAAGTTGTCTCACCACAGTCCAGAGTGCTGACATCTCTGTCCCCCTCCCGGTCTCTGGGTCTAGTTGAGGGGGTATTGTTATGCTGGACTGTTGTCTGGGTCTGTGCTGACTGGAGTGTGACGACTTACTGCAGATGTCTGAGGCACTGCATCTCAGTGCAAGATGCGTCACTACCGTCCCTGGTTCGAATCCAGGCTGTATCACATCTGGCTGTGATTTGGAGTCCAATAGGGCGGCACACACCTGGCCCAGCGACGTCCGGGTTTGGCCAGGGTAGGCCTTCATTGTAAATAAGAATTTGTTCTTAACTGACCTGCCTAGTTAAATTTAAAAAACACTGTTCGAGTTCCACCTGCCTTACCTCCAGCTGGGTGAATTCATCCCTCATTTCAATAAGGTACTAGTGCTCTGTGCTGGGGGGGGGACTCTCCTCTTGGGGTTGTTCATCTGTGGGGGTGTGGACCGACTCACTTGGCATGGGTGAAGAGCTTCTCCTGCTGTACGATCTTTTTGATTCTGTAAAAGTATTTTTGGACGTGTTTGAAGTTTCCCTGCACCACCACTGTTCCAACCTTGAACAAATTGAGGCTGTCTCAGTCTGTGTCCTCGTGTTCCAGTATTCTGAGTTTCCACCCTGGGCCAATACCCTGGCTCTTGACAGAGGGGTAGCGTGCTCTTATAGCACTGTTCCATCCCAGGGGATTTTGCGTTTGGAAAATTAAGTTGCTCATTTTCCCAGTCTTTTAACAGTCTGCAAATAGTGTCTCCGGATTGTCCCTGAGGAGCATCTGTTTGTACTCTTTTCTGAACTATGATAGGCTCTGCACTGGGAGGTGCAGAAAAAAATGAACAGTAAAGCCATTTCAAATGTTAAATTATGGCTATGTATAATGTTGTAACAATGTTCAAATAGTTGAAGTACGAAAGAGAAAATAAATAAACAGATAAATATAGTTTGTTATTACAATGGTGTTTGTTCTTTAGTGGTTTCCCTTTCTTGTGGCAACAGGTCACAAAATCTTGCTGCTGTGAAGGCACACTGGTGGTATTTCACCTAATAGATATCGGAGTTTATCAAGATTCTATTTGTTTTCAAATTCTTTGTGGGTCTGTGTAATCTGAGGGAAATATGTGTCTCTAATATGGTCATACATTTGGCCAAAGGTTAGGAAGTGCAGCTCGGTTTCCACCTCATGATGGGGTGGAAACATAGCCTGTCTATCTCTTGAGAGCCATTCATTTTGGGTCAGTCACAGTGGTCAGGTATTCTGCTACTGTGTACTCTCTGTTTAGGGCCAAATAATATTCCAGTTTGCTACATTTTTTGTTGATTCTTTCCAATGTGTCAAATAATTAACTTTCTGTTTTCTCATGATTTGGATGTGTCTCATTGTATTGCTCTCCTGGTGCTCAATGAGGTCTTTGTGTTTGTGCGCAGAGCCCCATGACCGGCTTGCTTAGGGGACTTTTCTCCAGGTTCATCTCTCTGTAGGTGATGGCTTTGTTATGAAAAGTTTGGGAATCGCTTCCTTTTAGGTGGTTGTAGAATTTAACAGCTCATTTCTGGATTTTGATAATTAGGGGGTATCGGCCTAGTTCTGTTCTGCATGCATTATTTGGTGTTTTACGTTGTACACAGAGGATATTTTTGCAGAATTCTGCATGCAGAGTCTCAATTTGGTGTTTGTTCCATTTTGTGAATTCTTGGTTGGTGAGCAGACCCCAGACCTCACAACCATAAAGGGCAATGGGTTCTATAACTGATTCAAGTATTTTTAGCCAGATCCTAATTGGTATGTCAAATTGTATGTTCCTTTTGATGGCATAGAAGTCCGTTCTTGCCTTGTTGTCAGATCGTTAACCTTTCTGAACCACCCATCCCGGATCCGGGATAATTGTCATCCGAAACGCTGACTAGCATAGCGTAGCATAGCGCCACAGGTAAATAATATTACTAGAACATATTCATATTCATAAAATCACAAGTGCAATATTGCAAAACACAGCTTAGCCTTTTGTTAATCCATCTGTCGTCTCAGATTTTGAAATTAGCTTTACAGTGAAAGCAATACAAGCGTTTGTGTAAGTTTATCGATCGCTCGACAAAACAATAAGTACACCTAGCATCAAGTAACTTGGTCACGAAAATCAGAAAAGCAATCAAATTAATCGTTTACCTTTGATGATCTTCGGATGTTTTCACTCACGAGACTCCCAGTTAGACAACAAATGTTCCTTTTGTTCCATAAAGATATTTTTTATATCCAAATACCTCCGTTAGTTTGATGCGTTATGCCCAGGAATCCAACGGAAAGAGCGGTCAGGACAACGCCGACAAAAATTCCAAATTATATCCATAATGTCCACAGAAACATGTCAAACGTTTTTTATAATCCATCCTCAGGGTGTTTTTCAAATATCTATTCGACAATATATCAACCGGGACAGTTGGCTTTTCACTAGGACCAGGAGTAACAATGGCTGCCTTTCCCTTTTGCGCACAACTCACTCTGAGAGCCCCCACCTATCCACTTACGCAATGTGGTCGTTCACGCTCATTCTTCAAAATAAAAGCCTGAAACTATGTCTAAATGCTGTTGACACCTTAGGGAAGCCATAGAAAAAGAAGTGTGGTTGATATCCCTTTATATGGGCAATAGGGATGCATAGGAACAGAGAGGTTTCAAAAACAGGGAAACTTCCTGATTGGATTTTCCTCCGGTTTTCGCCTGCAATATCAGTTCTGTTTAACTCACAGACAATATTAAGACAGTTTTGGAAACTTTAGAGTGTTTTCTATCCTAATCTGACAATTATATGCATATTCTAGTTTCGGGGGCTGAGAAATAGGCAGTTTCAAATGGGTACGTTTTTTAGCCAAAAATGAAAATACCGCTCCTAGTCTTAAGAAGTTTTAACAGCTTTGTGGAAGTTACCTGTGGTGCCCATGTTAAGGCCAAGGTATGTATCGTTTTTTGTGTGCTCTAAGGTAATGGTGTCTAGATGGAATTTGTATTTGTGGTACTGGCGACTGGACCTTTTTTGGAACACCATTATTTTGGTTTTACTGAGATTTACTGTCAGGGCCCAGGTCTGGAAGAATCTGTACAGAAGATCTAGGTGCTGCTGTATGGCCTCCTTTGTTGGTGACAGAAGCACCAGATCATCAGCAAACAGTAAACATTTGACTTCAGATTCTAGTAGGGTGAGGCCGGGTGCTGTACCCTCGCCAATTCATTGATATATATGTTGAAGAGTGTGGGGCTTAAACTGCATCCTTGTCTCACCCCACAGCCCCGTGGGAAGAAAATGGTGTATTGTTTGCCACTTTTAACAGCACACTTGTTGTTTGTGTACATAGATTTTATAATGTCATATGTTTTTCCACCAACACCTCTTTCCATCAATTTGTATGGCAGACCCTCATGCCAAATTGAGTCAAAGGCTTTTTTGAAATCAACAAAGCATGAGAAGACTTTGCCTTTGCCTTTGTTTTGGTTTGTTTGTTTGTCAATTAGGGTGTGCAGGGTGAATACATGGTCTGTCGTACGATAATTTGGTAAAAAGCCAATTTGACATTTGCTCAGTACATTGTTTTCACTGAGGAAATGTATGAGTCTGCTGTTAATGATAATGCAGAGGATTTTCCCATGGTTGCTGTTGATGAATATCCCACAGTAGTTAATAGGGTTATTTTGTGGATTGGGGTGATCAGTGCTTGGTTCCAAATGTTGGGGAAGATGCCAGGGCTAAGGATGATGTTAATAAAGAGTTTAAGTATAGGCAATTGGAATTTGTTGTCTGTATATTTGATAATTTCATTGATGATACCATCAACACCACAGGCCTTTTTGGGTTGTAGGGTTTTTATTTTGTCCTCTAGTTCATTCAAGGTAATTGGATAATCCACTGGGTTCTGGTAGTCTTTAATAGTTGATTCTAAGATTTGTATTTGATCATGTTTTTGCGGTTTGTTCTTTGTTATAGAGCCAACAAGATTGGAGAAGTGGTTTATCCATTCATCTCCATTTTGGATAGATAATTCTTTGTGTTGTTGTTTGTTTAGTGTTGTCCATTTTTCCCAGGAGAGGTTAGATTCTATGGATTCTTCAATTACATGTAGCTGATTTCTGACGTGCTGTTCATTCATTTTCCATAGTATATTTCTGTATTGTTTTAGTGATTCACCATAGTGAAGGCATAGACTCAGGTTTTCTGGGTCTCTATGTTTTTGGTTGGACAAACCATTTGTCATTGTTGATCGTTTTCCATTTGAGATTTTTTGATTTGATAGGGAAGCTAAGAGGTCAAATATACTGTTAAGATTTTCTACTGCCAAGTTTACACCTTCACTATTACAGTGGGATGTTTTGTCCAGGAAGTTGTTTAAAAGGGATTGAATTTATTGTTGCCAAATTTCCACACTGCATTCCTTCCATCTATAGCATTTCTTAATATTTCAAATTTCCTATGGCTTTGATGCCTCATGATTGAGTATTGCTCTGTTCAAGTAGACTGTGATTTTGCTGTGATCTGACAAGGGTGTCAGTGGGCTGACTGAACGCTCTGAGTGATCAAATAGTCTACAGTATTACTGCCAAGAGATGAGCTATAGGTGTACCTACCATAGCAGTCCCCTCGAAGCCTACCATTGACTATATACATACCCAGCGTGCAATAGAGCTGCAGGAGTTGTGACCCATTTTTGTTTGATATGTTGTCAAAGTTGTGCCTAGGGGGGCTTATGGGGAGGGAATGCTGTCACCTCCAGGCAGGTGTTTGTCCCCCTGTGTGCTGAGGGTGTCAGGTTCTTGTCCGGTTCTGGCATTTAGGTCGCCACAGACTAGTACATGTCCCTGGGCCTGGAAATTATTGATTTCCTCGCAAGGATGGAGAAGCTGTCTTCATTAACCTCTAACGAGCCTCTACCCCGGGTCCGGGATCCCCCCCCATCCCCCCACACACTGATTAGCATAGCTAGCATAGCTTCACAAGTAGATAGTAGCATCTAAATATCATTAACCTGTTATGGCTGCAGCCCGACACCGGTACACCTATGAAAACATCCAGCTCAAGTGCAGGGCGCGAAATTCAAAATCTATTTTTTTTTAATATTTAACTTTCACACATTAACAAGTCCAATACAGCATTTGAAAGATAAACATCTTGTGAATCCAGCCAACATGTCCGATTTTTTAAATGTTTTACAGAGAAAACACCACATATATTTATGTTAGCTCACCACCAAATAAAAAAGAGGACAGACATTTTTCACAGCACAAGTAGGATGCAAGTAGCATGCACAAGCCAACCTAACTAACCTAGAACCAACCTAAATAACCTAGAAAAAACTACCTCAGATGACAGTCCTATAACATGTTACACAATAAATCTATGTTTTGTTCAAAAAATGTGCATATTTTAGCTATAAATCAGTTTTACATTACTGCTACCATCATAGCTACAGTCAGAAATCGCACGGGAGTAGCCAGAGAAAATACAGACACCAACGTCAACTACTAATTACACATCATAAAACATTTCAGAAGAATATATGGTGGATAGCTAATGAAAGACAAAGATCTTGTGAATACAGCCAATATTTCAGATTTTTGAAGTGTTTTACAGCGAAAACACAATATATCGTTATATTAGCTTACTACAATAGCTAGCACACAGCAGCATTGATTCTAGTCAAACGGTAGCGATAGCACAGTTCGACAGATATATGAAAAAGCATCCCAAATTGGGTCCTTATCTTTGTTGATCTTCCATCAGAATGTTCTCCAAGGGGTCCTTTGTTCAGAACCGTCTTTATTTGGATCCAGAACGAACGATTTCCCTCTTGAATTAGCAAGCACACTGGCCGTGCGGCGCTAACCTCTCCTTCTTGACAAAATTCTTGCGTCGCATCACGTCTAAAGTCCAGAATAAATTTCAATAATATAATTAAACTATATTGAAAAAACATACTTTAGGATGATATTGTGACATGTATCAAATAAAATCGAAGCCGGAGATCATATTCACCTTTAACCTTTAGGGGCCACGGGTGCCGCTAGCGGCACTCCTCCCACATTCCACTGAAAAGGCAGAGCGCGAAATTCAAAAAAAATATTTTTTTTAAATATTTAACTTTCACACATTAACAAGTCCAATACAGCTAATGAAAGACACAGATCGTGTGAATCCAGCCAACATGTCCAATTTTTAAAATGTTTTACAGGGAAGACACAATATGTAAATATATTAGCTAAACACCTTAGCAAAAGACACCATCTTTTCTTTGTCCACCAACACCACTAGCTATCACCAATTCGGCTAAACTAAGATATTGATAGCCACTAACCAAGAAAAAACCTCATCAGATGACAGTCTGATAACATATTTATGGTATAGGATAGGTTTTGTTAGAAAAATGTGCATATTTCAGGTAGATATCATAGTTTACAATTGCACCCACCGTCACAAATCGACTAGAATAAATACATAGAGCAACGTGTCTTACCTAATTACTAATCATCAAACATTTCGTAAAAATACACAGCATACACTAATCGAAAGACACAGATCCTGTGAATACAGACAATATTTCAGATTTTCTAAGTGTCTTACAGCGAAAACACAATAAATCGTTATATTAGCATAGCAGCTGTGCAAACATTACCAGAGCATTGATTCTAGCCAAAGAGAGCGAAAACGTAAACATCGCCAAAATATATTAATTTTTTCACTAACCTTCTCAGAATTCTTCAGTTGACACTCCTGTAACATCATATTACAACATACATATAGAGTTTGTTCGAAAATGTGCATATTTAGCCACCAAAATCATGGTTAGACAATGACAAAAGTTGCCCAGCTGGTCAGAAAATGTCGTGCGACATATTAGACAGTGATCTAGTCGTATACATAAATACTCATAAACGTGACTAAAAAATATAGGGTGGACAGCGATTGATAGACAATTTAATTCTTAATACAATCGCTGATTTACATTTTTTAAATTATCCTTACTTTTCAATACAGTTTGCGCCAAGCGAAGCTACGTCTAACAAAATGGCGTCATAAGCGATTAACATTTTTCGACAGAAACACGATTTATCATAATAAATTGTTCTTACTTTGAGCTGTTCTTCCATCAGAATCTTGGGCAAAGAATCCTTTCTTGGGTCTAATCGTCTTTTGGTCGAAAGCTGTCCTCTTGCCATGTGGAAATGCCCACTGCGTTCGGCATGAACTGGAAACGTGCCCAGAGGTTGAAAGTGTCTCAGAAATAAATGTCCCAAAATCGCACTAAACGGATATAAATTGCTATAAAACGGTTTAAATTAACTACCTTATGATGTCTTTAACACCTATTACAAGTAAAAACATGACCGGAGAAATATTACAGGCTACACTAATGCTTGGAAAAAGAGCAGGTCGGTGTCCACCGCGCGTCCGGCGCAGCTGGAAAAGAGTTCCTACCTACACGTTTTTTTGTTTTATAGTGGCTGTGATTGCGCAATCGACACCATTCAAAGCGTCATCACGTAAAGACATCCAGGGGAAGACGTAAGCAGTGTCTGTATCCTCATAGCATTCACGGGGACCTTTAAACTGACTCCAGATCAGGGGCCAAGATGTGTGAAATCTGACTCCATGTCAGGGAAATTGCTGTAGAATGAGTTCTGTTCACTCAGAGACAAAATTTCAACGGCTATAGAAACTAGAGACTGTTTTCTATCCAATAATAATAATAATATGCATATTGTACGAGCAAGAATTGAGTAGGAGGCCTTTTTGAAATGGGCACCTTTTTCTATGGCTACTCAATACTGCCCCTTGAGCCCAAAGAGGTTAACCTCTAACGAGCCTCTACCCCGGGTCCGGGATCACCCCCCATCCCCCCACACACTGATTAGCATAGCTAGCATAGCTTCACAAGTAGATAGTAGCATCTAAATATCATTAAATCACAAGTCCAAGACACCAGATGAAAGATACAGATCTTGTGAATAAAGCCACCATTTCAGATTTTTAAAATGTTTTACAGGGAAGACAAAATATGTAAATCTATTAGCTAAACACGTTAGCAAAATACACAATTTCTTTGTCCACCATTTTTTCTCTCCACCAGTAGCTATCACCAATTCGGCTAAACTAAGATATTGATAGCCAATAACCTATAAAAAACCTCATCAGATGACAGTCTGATAACATATTTATGGTATAGGATAGGTTTTGTTAGAAAAAAGTGCATATTTCAGGTAGAAATCACAGTTTACAATTGCACCGACCATCACAAGACGACTAGAATTACTATAGAGAGCAACGTGTATGACCAATTTACTCTTAATAAAACATTTCATAAGAATAGACAAAGCATATCAATGGAAAGACCCAGATCTTGTGATTCCAGACAATATTTCAGATTTTCTAAGCGTTTTACAGCGAAAACACAATAAATCGATAAGTTAGCATACCACATGTGAAAACGTTACCAGAGCATCGATTCAAGCCAAAGATTAATCATCGCCAAAATATATTAATTTTTTCACTAACCTTCTCAGAATTCTTCCGATGACACTCCTGTAACATCATTTTACAACATACATATACAGTTTGTTCGAAAAGGTGCATATTTAGCCATACAAAACCGTGGTTACACAATGAAAATACTAGGAAATCAAGCCTCAAAATGTCTGACGTCATCTTTCAGAGTGATCTAGTTTAATTGAAAGCTAATCATATACTTCACTAAAAAATACATGGTTGACAGGAATCGAAAGACAAATTAGTTCTTAATGCAATCGCTATGTTAGATTTTTAAAATTAACGTTACTAGACATATAGTGTGCGTTGCAGCCAGACCAGTGCCTGCAAAAGTGGCGCGCAAACACTATGACATTTTTCCACATAAATACGTAATAACATCATAAATAGTTCCTACTTTTGGACGAGCTTCCATCAGTATCTTGGGCAATGTGTCTTTTCTTCAAAAGAATAGTTGCTTTGTTGTAAAACGTCCTCTTCACCTTTGGAACTAGCTGCTACCATTAGCTATGTCGCACACACATGTCCAAATCCTCAAACTAGATACAAAGGAAATTCAGAAAAATAGCACTATACTCGCATAAACTGATATAAATCGGTTTCAAATAACATCGTTATGATGTTTCTAACACCTATATTTAATTAAATTACAGACGGATACATCTCTGGTCGATAACTGAGAGTTCCAAAATTTCATCCTGACTTCTTGTCAGGCGCCATGACGAACGAGACAAAGAAAGGTACTCTCGTTCCATCCGGCTTTATAACCTCGGACAGCTACGCAGACAGACCATTCCACTTCTCATTGGTTACTGACATCCAGGGGAAGGCGGGTGCAGTTCAATTCCAGCCATAGGATATACACAGGCTTTAAAACTGAACCCAGATCAGAGGATAATTCTCAGACCTTCGCAAGTCATGTCAGGATTTTTGCTGTAGAGGGAGTTCTGGGTCACCCACAGACATAATTAAAACGGTTTTAGAAACTAGACAGTGTTTTCTATCCAATATTAGTAAGGATATGCATATTGTACGATCAAGAATTGAGCAATAGGCCGTTTAATTTGGAGACCAAAATATGCTAATGCGGAACAGCACCCCCTATAGTTGCAAGAAGTTAACGAGGATTTTCCAGGAGCCGAGTCCAGGTCCTACTTCGCGCCCAGAAAAAAATATAAAGTGCGCAACTCTCACTCCAAGAGGTTGTGTTCAATCCCAGGACGAGATAATCAAGTCATTTCTGCTCTCGCTTCCGCATGACACCCAGGGGAAGGCTTATGACGTGTTTCTACAGTCCTAAGTGACATGCCCTTTTATAGACAAGCTCTTGAAGAGAGACATCGCTTTTGGAAATCTCACTTCCGGATAGGAAATGGGCTGTAAAAAGAGTTCTGTTCCACTTAGAGAAATAATTCAAACGGTTTTAGAAACTAGAGACTGTTTTCTATCCAATAGTAATAATAATATGCATATTGTACGAGCAAAAACTGAGTAAGAGGCCGTTTGAAAATGGGCACATATTTCCAGTTTTTCAATACGCCCCCTGCAGCCATAACAAGTTAAAGTATGGGGATTCTAGTGGGGGGATATAGGTAGCACAGAGAACATTTTTCTCTGTTAAGATAATTTCCTTTTGAACTTCTAGCCAAATGTAAAATGTTCCTGTTTTCATTAATTTACTAGTGAGTTAGGTCTGCTCTATACCAAATTAGCATACCCCCTGAGTCCCTTCCTTGTTTCACACCTGGTAGTTTGGTGGATGGGACTACCAGCTCTCTGTAACCTAGAGGACAACCAGTGGGTCCATCTCCTCTATACCATGTTTCTTGTAGGATGACAATGTCTGTATTCAGATTTCTTTGATGAAGTCCAGGTTCCTGCTCTTTAGGCCAAAGGCAGATGACCTCAGGCCTTGGATATTCCAGGATGAGATAGTGAGGGCTTTGTGTTCCATAAAGTGTCCAATGTTGTTGGTCATGTGGTTTGGCCTCAGGCCAGTAAATGTGAGCAGAGCCTGCTGAGAATCTGGCACATGCCATTGGCTTGGGCTAGTGTAAGAGTGGGGGTTGGGCCTGGTTTCCCGCTCACGGCCTGGGCATATATGTGACTTTCCATGTTGAGGCTCTCTTTGCGGGAGTGGGGGGAATGGGATGGGCAGGAGGGGAATAGGTCTGATCTGAGGGGGCCTAAATGGGGTGTGGGCGTGGTTGACTTGGGGGGGGGGGGGGTGTATGTGAATGGTGGTAGTGTGGTCTGGATGTAGGTCCTCTCGACGTGACTCCTCTATATGTATTGGTCCGGGCTGGGGGGTCCCGCTGGTCTGGGAGAGTGTCTCGCTGGTCTGGGCAGGGTGTATATTGATCTGTTGCTCCTGTGTGAAGTGGTGGGGCTGCGTTTGAGAGCAATGTCCTTTAGGGTTCGAGCGAAGATGGGCACTGCTGCCTTGTATAGGTGGACCTGGTCGTAAAGTCTGTTCAAGTCCAGGGTGGAGGTGTGGAACACATTTGGTTTTGAGGCACATTCACTCTCTCTGTCTGTCTCCCTCTATCTCTCTCGCTCTCTCTTTCGCTGTCTCTCTCGCTTTCTACTTCTCTCTCTCTCTGTATTTCTATCGTTGTCTCTGTCTCTCTCTTTTTCTAGTCTAGTACACAGTGCTGAGTCATTGTAGTCCTCATCCACAGCTCGATTAAACTGTACAATGTTCATTTGAAATATTTGGTTTTATATAGAAACTGTGCGCAGAAGTAAACAACGTATATCCTACTGGGCAGCACAGATAGAGGGTCTTGCTGCTGTTGCTTTGTTCAAACAGCAAAGTGTTGCTTTGTTCAAATAACAATCTGCTTGTTGTTGATATTGTGACCTTGAGTACAGAGTTAACTCCGTCACTGCTGATATAGCCCCATAACCTTGCCCAGTTACTTGTGCAGTACACTACTCTTGGCTCATGCTGCTTCCATATTAACCCTTATTATGATATCTATGGGTCCACTATTAACCTCTTCACTGCTCTGGTACTCCCCCATAACCCTCCCATGGACAAAGGTACTACTACACCTCACTATTCTGTTGGCTTATTGTGAACCTCCATATTAACCCTCTATGGGGCTTCAGAGTGAACTGACGTATCCCCATAACCCTGCTCAGGCCCTGGAGCTAGACAAAGCAGGCCTTTCACACACACTTCCAGGAAAACTGGCATCAAGGGGCCAAGCACTGCCTTTATTAGTCTATGGAATATCTCATAGGACCCTTGTTTTACAACATACACACAGTTATTAGTGGATATTAGTCTACATAAGGAGAAAGGCCCCATAGGCCCCTATCTAACAACAAACAACACCCTGGATAACTCTGACAAACACAATGTGTTATGGCTACGGGACCATCTAGCCTGTGAACCAGAATGGAAGAGGCAGCACATTCAGGCTCTTTAGTGTGTATCTCTAGAAGTATGACATGGTCAATGTTTCCATCCTTACCCTTTATGGGGATGGACATCTTAGCTTTCTTGTAAAATCTATATGGTTTCATACCTAGAAAACACACCTGCATGTTCAGTGCTTTCAGAAAGTATTCTCTTTAGAGGAAACCCATTTTATTTATTTTTTATTTTTATTTCACCTTTATTTAACCAGGTTGGCCAGTTGAGAACAAGTTCTCGTTTACAACTGAAACCTGGCCAATATGAAGCAAAGCAGTGCGACACAAACAACAGAGTTACACATAAACAAAGGTACAGTCAATAACACAATTGAAAAATCTATGTAAAGTGTGTGCAAATGTAGAAGAGTAGGGAGATAAGGCAATTGTCTCCCGGGTGGCGCAGTGGTCTAGGGCACTGCATCGCAGTGCTAGCTGCGCCACCAGAGTCTCTGGGTTCGCGCCCAGGCTGGGCTGGGTTCGTGCCCAGGCTCTGTCGCAGCCGGCCGCAACCGGGAGATCCGTGGGGCGACGCACAATTGGCATAGCGTCGTCCGGGTTAGGGAGGGTTTGGCCGGTAGGGAGGGTTTGGCCGGTAGGGATATCCTTGTCTCAGTATGTAAAAATGTAATAAAATGTATGCACTCTACTGTAAGTCGCTCTGGATAAGAGCGTCTGCTAAATGACTAAAATGTAATGTAAATGTAATAAATAGGCCATAGAGGTGAAATAATTACAATTTAGCATTAACACTGGAGTGATAGATGTGCAGATGATGATTTGCAAGTAGAGATACTGGGGTGCAAAAGAGCAAGAGGGTAAGTAATAATATGGGGATGAGGTAGTCGGGTGTGCTATTTATAGATTGGCTATGTACAGGTACAATGATCGGTAAGCTGCTCTGACAGCTGATGCTTAAAGTTAAAGAGGAAGATATAAGACTCCAGCTTCAGTGATTTTTGCAATTCGTTCCAGTCATTGGCAGCATAGAACTTGGAAGGAAAGGCGGCCAAAGGAAGTGTTGGCTTTGGGGATGACCAGTGAAATATACCTGCTGGAGCGTGTGCCATGCTCACTGAGTGTGTACATAGTCAAAGCTATCCTTAATTTTGGGTCAGTCACAGTGGTCAGGTATTCTGCTACTGTGTACTCTCTGTTGGGGTGCAAATAACATTCCAGTTCACTCGTTTTTTTTGTTGATTCTTTCAAATGTGTCAAGTAATTATCTTTTTGTTTTCTCATGATTTGGTTGGGTTTAATTGTGTTGCTGTCCTGGGGCTCTGTGGGGTCTGTTTGTGTTCGTGAGCAGAGTCTCCGTCCCAGCTGGCAGAGGGGACAAACATGCATGTACAGTGCCTTCAGAAAGTATTCACACCCGTATACTTTTTCCACCTGTTGTTGTGTTACAGCCTGAATTTAAAATGTAGTAAATTTAGATTTTTTTGTTACTGGCCTACACACAATACTCCATAAAGTCAATGTGGAATTATGTTTGTAGAAATGCTTACAAATTCATAAAATATGAAAAGCTGCGACGTCTTGAGTCCATCAGTATTCAACCCCTTTGTTATGGCAAGCCCAAATAAGTTCAGGTGTAAAAATGTGCATAGTAAGTCACATAATAAGTTGCATGGACTCACTCTGTGCGCAATATTAGTGTTTAATATGATTTGTTTAATGAATACCTCATCTCTGTACCCCACACATACAATTATCTGTATGGTCCCTCAGTCGAGCAGTGAATTTGAAACACAGATTCAACCACAAAGACCAGGAGGTTTTTCAATGCCTCGCAAAGAAGGGCACCTATTGGTAGAGGGGTAAAAAATAAAAAACAGACAATGAATATCTCTTTGAGCGTGGTGAAGTTATTAATTACACTTTAGATGGTGTACACTACATTACCAAAAGTATGTGGACACCTGCTCATTCCAAAATCATGGGCACTATAATGGAGTTTGTCCCCCCTTTGTTGCCTCCACTCTTCTGGGAAGGCTTTCCACTAGATGTTGGAACATTGCTGTGGGGACATGCTTCCATTCAGCCACAAGAGCATTTGTGAGGTCGGACACTGATGTCTGGCGATTAGGCATGGCTCAGAGTTGTCATTCCAATTCATCCCAAAGGTGTTCGAAGGGGTTGAGATCAGGGCTCTGTGCAGGCCAGTCAAGTTCTTACACACTGATCCAACAAACCACTTCTGTATGGACCTCGCTTTGTGCGTGCACCGGGGAATTGTCATTTTGAAATAGGAAAGGGACTTCCCCAAAGTAATGCCACAAAGTTGGAAGCACAGAATCTTCTAGAATGTTATTGTATGCGGTAGCGTTAAGATTGTCCTTCACTGGAACTAAGGGGCGTAGCCTGAACCATGAAAAACAGCCCCAGACCATTATTCCTACTCCACCAAACTTTACAGTTGGCACTATGCATTGGGGCAGGTAGCATTCTCCTGCCATCCGCCAAACCCAGATTCATCCGTCGGACTGCCAGATGGTGAAGCGTGATTCATCACTCCAGAGAGCGCGTTTTCACCACAAAGTGTTATGTTTGGGGAAAATCCAATAAAGCACATTACTGAGTACCACTCTCCATATTTTCAAGCATAGTCATGGCTGCATCATGTTGTGGATATGCTTGTAATCGTTAAGGACTGGGGAGTTTTTCAGGAAAAAGAATCTACTGAATGGAGCTAAGCACAAGCAAAATCCTAGAGGAAAACATGGTTCTGTTTGCTTTCCACCAGACACCAGAAATTAATTCACCATTCAGCAGGAATAATCTTAATAAATCTACTTGAAAACCTATGGCAAGACCTGAAAATGGTTGTTTAACAATGATCAAAAACCAAAACATTGAAGACACTACAAGTTTGCATTTACTGCTGTAACAACATACTGGTCAAATTAAGATCTATATGTGTCCATTTCCTTTCATATAAACACTGAAAACTGGCCTTGTAAAGAATCATTCCTGCCTGGCTTTTAAAGTACATTCATTTCTGAGTCCTTGGTTAGAATACACCATGTCTGTAGCTACACTAAGCTCTCTCTCTATGATCACTTCTCTCCTGTATAATTATTTTGCAGCTTGTCTTGCAGTATTACTTAACGACCTTGATTTAAACAGAATGGATGATTTGGAGTGTATTTTTATCACAGGATTCCTTCTTTTCACTTTGTCATACAGGCCAGTAATGTGGAATGCAATGTTGTTGATCCTCTGTATTTCCTTAGCTTTGTGGTGGCAGCATCATGTTATGAGTATGCTTGTCACCGACAGGGGCATAGTAGTTTGTCAGGATCAAAATAAATATGAAAGGAGCAAAGCCCAGGTAAAAAGTTAGAAGAAACCCTGCCTCAGTCTTCTGAATATCTAACCCTCAGATATAGTTTTTTCCCCCAGCGAGACAGTTACTTAAATGTAAATGCCAAAGACACACCAGAATGGCTTTTCAATAGGTGTTGAGTGTTCCTAAATGGTCCTTTCTCAGTCCTGACTTACATATGCTTGAAAATCAGAGAAAAGGTTGAGGTCCATCAAGGTCCATCAATGATTCCCAACCAAATTTCTGAGCTTGAGCATTTTTGACAAAAATAATACATGCGTGTTGCCCTAAGAGATGTGCGAAGCTGGTAGAATCTCATTCAAAATTATTCACAGCTGCAATGGCTGCCAAATGTACTTCCACCAATTATTAACTATGGGGTGTGAAGACATCTTTATTAAAACAATATATATATAAACTCAGCAAAAAAAGAAACGTCTTCTCACTGTCAACTACGTTTATTTTCAGCAAACTTAATTAACATGTGTAAATATTTGTATGAACAAAACAAGATTCAACAATTGAGACATAAACTGAACAAGTTCTACAGACATGTGACTAACAGAAATGGAATAATGTATCCCTGAACAAATGGGTGGTCAAAATCAAAAGTAACAGTCAGTATCTGATGTGGCCACCAGCTGCATTAAGTACTGCAGTGCATCTCCTCTTCATGGACTGCACCAGATTTGCCAGTTCTTGCTGTGAGATATTACCCCACTCTTCCACCAAGACACCTGCAAGTTCCCGGACATTACTGGGGGGAATGGCCCTAGCCCTGGGATTGAGATCCGGGCCCTTCGCTGGCTATGGCAGAACACTGACATTCCTGTCTTGCAGGAAATTATGCAGAGAATGAGCAGTATGGCTGGTGGCATAGTCATGCTGGAGGGTCATGTCAGGATGAGCCTGCAGGAAGGGTACCACATGAGGGAGGAGGATGTCTTCCCTGTAACGCACAGCGTTGAGATTGGCTGCAATGACAACAAGCTCAGTCCAATGATGCTGTGACACACCGCGACAGACCATGACGGACCCTCTACCTCCAAATTGATCCCGCTCCAGAGTACAGGCCTCGATGTAACGCTCATTCCTTCGACGATAAACGCGAATCCGACCATCACCCCTGGTGAGACAAAACCGCAAATCGTCAGTGAAGAGCACCTTTTGCCAGTCCTGTCTGGTCCAGCGACGGTGGGTTTGTGCCCATAGGCAACATTGTTGCCGGTGATGTCTGGTGAGGACCTAGCTTTCAACAGGCCTACAAGCCCTCAGTCCAGCCTCTCTCAGTCTATTGTGGACAGTCTGAGCACTGACGGAGGGATTGTGCGTTCCTGGTGTAACTCGGGCAGTTGTTGTTGCCATCCTGTACCTGTCCCGCAGGTGTGATGCTCAGATGTACCGATCCTGTGCAGGTGTTCAAATCAAATCAAATCATATTTTATTGGTCACATACACATGGTTATCAGATGTTAATGCGAGTGTAGCGAAATGCTTGTGTTGTTACACGTGGTCTGCCGCTGCGAGGACGATCAGCTGTCTGTCCTGTCTCCCTGTAGCGCTGTCTTAGGCGTCTCACAGTAGGAACATTGCAATTTATTGCCCTGACCACATCTGCAGTCCTCATGCCTCCTTGCAGCATGCCTAAGGCACGTTCACGCAGATGAGCAGGGACCCTGGGCATCTTTCTTTTGGTGTTTTTCAGTGTCAGTAGAAAGGCCTCTTTAGTGTCCTAAGTTTTCATAACGTTGACCTTAAATGCCTACTTTCTGTAAGCTGTTAGTGTCTTAATGACCGTTCCACAGGTGCATGTTCATTAGTTGTTTATGGTTTATTGAACTGGCATGGGAAACAGTGTTTAAACCTTTTACAATGATGATCTGTGAAGATATTTTGATTTTTACAAGTTATCTTTGAAAGACAGGGTCCTGAAAAAGGGACGTTTATATACAGTACCAGTCAAACGTTTGGACACTTACTCATTCAAGGGTTTTTCTATAATTTCCCTATTTTCTACATTGTAGACATCGAAACTATGAAACAAAACATATGGAATCATGTAGTAACCAAAAAAGTGTAAAACAAACTAATGAACTAATCCTCTACAGCAGAGGTAACTCTTGGTCTTCCTTTCCTGTGGCGGTCCTCATGAGAGCCAGTTTCATCATAGCGCTTGATGGTTTTTGCAACTGCACTTGAAGAAACTTTCAAAGTTCTTGAAATGTTCCGTATTGCCTGACCTTCATGTCTTTATTGTAATGGACTGTCATTTCTCTTTACTTATTTTAGTTTTTTCTTGCCATAATATGGTCTTTACCAAATTGGGCTATCTTCTGTATACCCAACCCTACCTTGTCACAACACAACTGATTGGCTCAAACGCATTAAAACGTTCCATAAATACATTTTTAACAAGCCACACCTGTTAATTGAAATGCATTCCAGGTGACTACCTCATGAAACTGTTTGAGAGAATGCCAAGAGTGTGCAAAGCTGTCATCAAGCAAAGGGTGGCTACTTTGAAGAATCTGAAATGTAAAATATATTTTGATTTGTAACACTTTTTTGGTTACTTAAAACTTCTTGTCAATAGGGGGGGCCATTTCGACCTTGTAAAAATTCGTTCCCAAATTAAACTGCCTCGTACTCAATTCTTGCTCGTACAATATGCATATTATTATTACTATTGGATAGAAAACACTCTCTAGTTTCTAAAACCGTTTGAATTATATCTGTGAGTAAAACAGAACTCAAGTTGCAGCTAACTTCCTGTCAGGAAGTGAGAAATCTGAAATCGATGCTCTGTTCCAGGGTCAGTTTATTAAATTGCATGTGATCTATGAGTCGACATGCACTGCATGCGATTTCCCCTAGATGTCAGTAAGCAGTGAGAATTGGAATTGTGTTGCTAGGCAGATCTGAGGCCATATAAAGGGTCATGGAACCGGAGGTGCGCTCTTTTCGACGTTCGTCATGGCGCAGAGGAGGACCTCAGGATGGCATTCTGAAAGCTCTCGTTATAGGCCTTAGATATATCCGGCTCTGATTTTATTCGATATAGGTGTTAAAGACATCATAATTTAGTTATTTTAAACCGAGTTATATCAGTTTATATCAGTATATTGCGATTTTCGGATATTTCTTTGTCCTGCGTTATGGTGAGTTGGACACGTCTTCGCCACATGGCTAATGTTTGCTGCTAATTCCTAAGTTGAAGACGGCAATCCACAACCGAGCAACAATGATTCTGGACAAAGGACCACTTGCCCAAGACTCTGATGGAAGCTCATCAAAAAGTAAGAACTATTTATGATGTCAATTCGTTGTTCTGTTGAAAAATGTAAAACTATTATTCTGCCATGAATTTCGGTGCGGTCTCGCTTTAGCGCACGCTGTATGTCGTAGTAACGACAATTTTAAAAATCTAACACAGCGGTTGCATTAAGAACTAATGTATCTTTCATTTGCTGTCCAACCTGTATTTTTTAGTCAAGTTTATGATTAGTTATTGATTAGATTAGGTGCCTCTCCCAAGATTTCTCAAGACATTTTGTTGGCAGCTTGGCTACTATTCTCATTGTATAACCACGATTTGTGCCGCTAAATATGCACATTTTCGAACAAACAATATATGTATTGTGTAATATGATGTTATAGGACTGTCATCTGAAGAAGTTTGAGAAGGTTAGTGAAAAAATTAATATATTTTGCTGGTTTATTCGTTATCGCTACTGTTGGCTTGAATCAATGCTGTTGTGTTGTTGGCTATTGTAGTAAGCTAATATAATGCTAAATTGTGTTTTCGCTGTAAAACACTTAAAGAATCTGAAATATTGGCTGGATTCACAAGATCTTTGTCTTTCATTTGCTGTACGTTGTGTATTTTTCATAAATGTTTTATGATGAGTATTTAGGTAATTCACGTTTGCTCTCTGTAGTTATTCTAATTGCTTTGGTGAGAGTTGTGATGGTGGCTGCAATGTAAAACTATGATTTATACCTGAAATATGCACATTTTTCGAACAAAACATATGCTATACAATAAATATGTTATCAGACTGTCATCTGATGAAGTTGTTTCTTGGTTAGTGACTATTTATATCTTTATTTGGTCGAATTTGTGATAGCTACCTATGCAGGAAAAAAATGGTGGGGAAAAAAAGTTGTGTCTTTTGCTATGGTGGTTAGCTAATAGAAATACATATTGTGTCTTCCCTGTAAAATATTTTAAAAATCAGAAATGATGGCTGGATTCACAAGATGTGTATCTTTCATTTGGTGTCTTGGACTTGTGATTTCATGAACATTTTATTATATGATATCCCTGTGGCTTTAGGCTAGGCTATGCTAGTCAGCTTTTTTGATGGGGGGGATCCCGGATCCGGGTTTGTGACTCGTTAGAGGTTAATGATTCCATGTGTGTTATTTCATAGTTTTGATTACAATGTAGAAAATAGTAATAAAGAAAAATCCTTGAATGAGTAGGTGTGTCCAAACATTTGACCAGTACTGTATATCATTTTGAACATTTTCTAGAATTGTTCTTATACTTTGAAAACATAAAACATATTTTAGGCAGCAAAATGTGAAGTGCAAGGGGTGTGTAGACTTTCACTAAGCACTGCAGTGTACAAGGCTAGCTAAGTCTAACTTCCACCAGCCATGTGTTGCATCACACCATCTATGGCTTTTCAACCTCTGCCATATTGAGGATTCAGAGCTATCTATCTAACAGAATTCAGAGTTTTCTTTTATGGAAGCTTCTCTAATGCCAAACATGTAACGTGTTTTGTACCGCAGGACAGCTCTCTAGGCCCTCTACTCTTTTCTATTTTTACCTTTGACCTGCCACTGGCATTAAACAAAGCATATGTGTCCATGTGTGCTGATGATACAACCATATACTAACAAACAACCACAGCTAATGAAGTCACTGAAAACCTTAAAGAGTTGCAGTCTATGCAATGGGTGGCCAGAAATAAACTGGTCATCAGCATCTCTAAAACTAAGAGCGTTGTATTTGGTACAAATCATTCCCTAAATTCTAGACCTCAGCTGAATCTGGTAATGAATGTTGAGGCTGTTGAACAAGTTGCTCCCGAGTGGCACAGAGGTCTAAGGCACTGCAAGAGGCATCACTACAGACCCTGGTTCAATCCCGGGCTGTGTCACAACCGTCCGTGATTGGGAGTCCCATAGTGCGGCGCACAATTGGTCCAGCATTATGCAGGATAGGGTTTGGCCACGGTAGGCAGTCATTGTAAATGACTTGCCTAGTTATATAAAATTAAAATAAAGGAGACTAAATTACTTGTTGTTACCTTAGATTGTAAACTGTCATGGTTAATACATACATAATGGTTGTAAAGATGGGGAGAGGTCTGCCTGTAATAAAGTGCTGCAAGGAAAGACCTAGTAAAGCTCCAATTGGCCCAGAACAGAGCGGCATGTCTTGCTCTTCACTGTAATCAGAGGGCTGATATAAATACTATGCATGCCAGTCTCTATTGGCTAAGAGTTGAGGAGAGAGTGACTGTATCACTTCTTTGTATAAGAAACAATGTGTTGAAAATTCCAAATTGTTTGCATAATCAACTTACACACAGCTCTGACACACATACCTACCACACCAGACATGCCACCAGGGGTCTTTTCACAGTACCCAAACCCAGAACAAATTCAATAAAGCGTACAGTACAATATAGAGCCATTATTGCATGGAACTCCGTTCCACCTCGTATTGCACAAATATACAGCAATCCTGGTTCCTCCCCTATTTGACCTAGATATTTTGTATGTATTCATATGTAGGCTATGTGTGCCTTTAACAAACATATGTAGTTCTGTACTTGAGCTGTTCTTTCTTATTAACGTTCTGTATTATGTCATGTTTCATGTTTTGTGTGGACCCCAGGAAGGGTAGCTGCTGCTTTTGCAACAGCTAATGGGGATTCTAATAAAATACCAAAATGCCATCTCTACTGTGTGTGGGAGACTGACTGGGAGTTAGTCACTGAGAGAGAGAAGCAGGATCTGTGCCAGTTGAGTGCTGCTCCTAATTGCAGTAAAGTGATTCAGCGTTATGTATTCCAAATTCTGTCTGAGTCATCTGTTGTTGTTGTCAGTGTGTGCGTTGGTGGCATCTTTTTGTGATGATTCGCTGATATACGGTGGTCTTTTGCAAGCATAAAAACAGTGCAAGGGTTTTGCCAACTTTTGCGTGAGCCAGTGAAGTTCAATAGAAGACATCTGTTTGCAGTATGATGCTAAATGTTGCTTCCCCATGATAATTAATTCCTTGAATGCAGATATACCTAGATATTGTCACATTTGGTGGCTCATCTATTGAAAAAGTGTCATCCTACAAATACCTAGGTATTTGATTGGATGACAAGGTGTCCTTTAAAGTTCATCGGGATAATCTTGTGACAAAGCTTACATTTTTTTTCCCCGTAATAAGGCTTGCTTCCCGCTCTGTAATTGATTATGGTGACTTGGTGTATATGCATGCAGCCTCCTCCGTCTTACAGAGACTGGACTCTGTTTATCATGCATCCTTGCACTTTATTACAAATGCCAAGTCACTCACCCACCATTGCACATTGTATCAAATGATAGGTTGGACATCACTTTATATGCGCAGAAAGATACATTTGTATGTGTTCATCTACAAAGGCCTTTTGGGTAAACTCCCTCTTTACCTCTGTAGTCTGGTCTCCTTCACCAACAGCAGGTAAACTCCCTATTTACCTCTGTAGTCTGGTCTCCTTCACCAACAGCAGGTAAACTCCCTATTTACCTCTGTAGTCTGGTCTCCTTCACCACCAGCAGTTACCATACCCGGTCTGCTAGGTGGTTGACACTTAAAGTCCCCAGGTCATTCACAGCACTAGGCAAGACTGCATTCTCTTATTTTGCACCAGATGCATGGAATAATCTACAATCCATGCTTAATCTAGATATGTTAGTGCCACTGAATGAATTTAAAATATTGAAGGGAGACTCTGTTACAGAGGAGTGTAAATGCTTTTATTAGGCTGGATCATGTTGTTGTATTTTTTAAAAAGTCTTTATTTAACTAGGCAAGTCAGTTAAGAACACATTCTTAATTTCAATGATGGCCTAGGAACAGTGGGATAACTGCCTTGTTCAGGGGCAGAACGACACACTTTTACCTTGTCAGCTCATGGATTCGATTTTGCAAACTTTCAATTAACCTCTAACCTCTAGGCTACCTGCTGCCCCAATTGTATTGTTTGTTGTATGTTTTAATTATGTAATGTATTGACTGTTGCTGCTGCCTTGGCCAGGTCTCACCTGAAAAAGAGACTGAGTCTCAATGGGCTTTTTCTGGTTAAATAAAGGTTAAATGAAGAAAATATGTTGTGTTTGTTAAAACTTCTTATGGCTGCAATCCCGTTAACGGGATCGATATGACAACAGCCAGTGAAAGTGCAGGGAGCCAAATTCAAACAACAGAAATCTAATAATTAAAATTCATCAAACATACATGTATCTTATACCATTTGAAAGGTAATCTTGTTGTTAATCCCACCAAAGTATCCGATTTCAAATAGGCTTTACAGCGAAAGCACCACAAACGATTATGTTAGGTCACCACCAAGTCACAGAAAAATTCAGCCATTTTTCCCGCCAAAGAGAGGAGTCACAAAAAGGACAAATAGAGATAAAATGAATCACTAACCTTTGATGATCTTCATCAGATGACACTCATAGGACTTCATGTTACACAATACATGTATGTTTTGTTCGGTAAAGATCATATTTATATAAACAAATCTGAGTTTACATTGGCGTGTTACGTTCACTAGTTTCAAATCCAGTGGTTTTTGCTTAGCCACATCAATTTTACAGAAATACTCATCATAAATGTTGATGAAAATACAATTGTTACACATGGAATTATAGATATACCTCTCCTTAATGCAACCTTAATGCAAAATACAAACCAGCCCCGTCGTGGACCAGGATGTCTTGCTCCCAGACAGGCTAAATAACTTTTTTGCTCGCTTTGAGGACAATACAGTGCCACTGACACGGCCCGCTACCAAAACCTGCGGGCTCTCCTTCACTGCAGCCGAGGTGAGTAAAACATTTAAACGTGTTAACCCTCGCAAGGCTGCAGGCCCAGACGGCATTCCCAGCCGCGTCCTCAGAGCATGCGCAGACCAGCTGGCTGGTGTGTTTAAGGACATATTCAATCAATCCTTATCCCAGTCTGCTGTTCCCACATGCTTCAAGAGGGCCACCATTGTTCCTGTTCCCAAGAAAGCTAAGGTAACTGAGCTAAATGACTACCGCCCCCGTAGCACTCACTTCCGTCATCATGAAGTGCTTTGAGAGACTAGTCAAGGACCATATCACCTCCACCCTACCTGACACCCTAGACCCACTCCAATTTGCTTACCGACCCAATAGGTCCACAGACGACGCAATCGCAACCACACTGCACACTGCCCTAACCCATCTGGACAAGAGGAATACCTATGTGAGAATGCTGTTCATCGACTACAGCTCAGCATTTAACACCATAGTACCCTTCAAACTCGTCATCAAGCTCGAGACCCTGGGTCTCGACCCCGCCCTGTGCAACTGGGTCCTGGACTTCCTGACGGGCCGCCCCCAGGTGGTGAGGGTAGGTAACAACATCTCCACCCCGCTGATCCTCAACACCGGGGCCCCACAAGGGTGCGTTCTGAGCCCTCTCCTGTACTCCCTGTTCACCCACGACTGCGTGGCCATGCACGCCTCCAACGCAATCATCAAGTTTGCGGACGACACTACAGTGGTAGGCTTGATTACCAACAACGACGAGACGGCCTACAGGGAGGAGGTGAGGGCCCTCGGAGTGTGGTGTCAGGAAAATAACCTCACACTCAACGTCAACAAAACAAAGGAGATGATTGTGGACTTCAGGAAACAGCAGAGGGAACACCCCCCTATCCACATCGATGGGACAGTAGTGGAGAAGGTGGAAAGTTTTAAGTTCCTCGGTGTACACATCACGGACAAACTGAATTGGTCCACCCACACAGACAGCGTTGTGAAGAAGGCGCAGCAGCGCCTCTTCAACCTCAGGAGGCTGAAGAAATTCGGCTTGTCACCAAAAGCACTCACAAACTTCTACAGATGCACAATCGAGAGCATCCTGTCGGGCTGTATCACCGCCTGGTACGGCAACTGCTCCGCCCACAACCGTAAGGCTCTCCAGAGGGTAGTGAGGTCTGCACAACGCATCACCGGGGGCAAACTACCTGCCCTCCAGGACACCTACACCACCCGATGTCACAGGAAGGCCATAAAGATCATCAAGGACAACAACCACCCAAGCCACTGCCTGTTCACCCCGCTATCATCCAGAAGGCGAGGTCAGTACAGGTGCATCAAAGCAGGGACCGAGAGACTGAAAAACAGCTTCTATCTCAAGGCCATCAGACTGTTAAACAGCCACCACTAATATTTAGTGGCCGCTGCCAACATACTGACTCAACTCCAGCCACTTTAATAATGGGAATTGATGGAAATTATGTAAAAATGTACCACTAGCCACTTTAAACAATGCCACTTAATATAATGTTTACATACCCTACATTACTCATCTCATATGTATATGTATATACTGTACTCTATATCATCTACTGCATCTTGCCATCCTTATGTAATACAGGTATCACTAGCCACTTTAAACTATGCCACTTTATGTTTACATACCCTACATTACTCATCTCATATGTATATACTGTACTCTATACCATCTACTGCATCTTGCCTATGCCGTTCTGTACCATCACTCATTCATATATCTTTATGTACATATTCTTTATCCCTTTACACTTGTGTGTATAAGGTAGTAGTGGAATTGTTAGGTTAGATTACTTGTTGGTTATTACTGCATTGTCGGAACTAGAAGCACAAGCATTTCGCTACACTCGCATTAACATCTGCTAACCATGTGTATGTGACAAATACAATTTGATTTGATTTGATTTGATTTGTGTCAGATTTCAACAAAAAAATTACGGAAAAAGCAAACCATGCAATAATCTGAGAACGGCGCTTAGAAAAAATCATAAATCTTCAATAACGTTCCAACCGGAGAATTCCATTGTCTGTAGAAAAGCCATGGAACGCAGGTCGCTATCATGTGAAATGCCCATGACCAGGACCTGGCTCTCTGCCAGATCTCTGACTCAAAGAGCTCTCATCCGGCCCCACATCACAGTAGCAGCCTCATTCAAGTTTCTAAAGACGGTTGACATCTAGTGGAAGCCTTTGAAAGTGCAACATAACCAATATCCCACTGTGTATTCAATAGGGGCTGGGTTGAAAATCAACCAACCTCAGATTTCCTGTTTGGATTTCTTCTCAGGTTTTAGCCTGCCATATGAGTTCTGTTATACTCACAGACATCATTCAAACAGTTTTAGAAACTTCAGAGTGTTTTCTATCCAATACTAATACTAATATGCATATATTAGCAACTGGGACTGAGGAGCAGGCCGTTTACTCTGGGAACCTCTGGGCACCTTTCATCCAAGCTACTCAATACTGCCCCTGCAGCCATAAGAAGTTCTTAACTCCCAATATACAATAGGTTGTAGTTGTTTCTGTTTTTAAAACCCCACTACTCTATCTATAGCACAGCTCTCCAACCCTCTTCCTGGGGAGCTACTTTAGGTTTTCACTTCAAACCCAGTTGTAACTAACCTGATTCAGTTTATCAACCAGCTAATTATTAGAATCAGATTAGGGCTGGAGCGCTAGATTAGGGTTGGAGTTTAAACCTACAGGATGGCTCTCTCCAGGAACAGGGTTGGAGATTAAACCTACAGGACAGTGGCTCTCCAGGAATAGGGTTGGAGATTAAACCTACAGGACAGTAGCGCTCCAGGAACAGGGTTGGAGTTTAAAGCGACAGGACAGTAATGTAGCTCTCCAGGAACAGGGTTGGAGTTTAAACCTACAGGACAGTAGCTCTTCAGGAACAGGGTTGGAGTTTAAACCTACAGGACAGTACTGTAGCTCTCCAGGAACAGGGTTGGAGTTTAAACCTACAGGACAATAGCTCTTCAGGAACAGGGTGGGAGTTTAAACCTACAGGACAGTACTGTAGCTCTCTAGGAACAGGGTTGGAGTTTAAACCTACCGGACAGTACTGTAGCTCTCCAGGAACAGGGTTGGAGTTTAAACCTTCCCGGACAGTACTGTAGCTCTCCAGGAACAGGGTTTGAGTATAAACCTACCGGACAGTACTGTAGATCTCTAGGAACATGGTTGGAGTTTAAACCTACCGGACAGTACTGTAGCTCTCCAGGAACAGGGTTGGAGTTTAACTTCTACCGCGTCAGAAACCCGGATCCGGGAGCACCCCCCACCCCCCCACCAGTAAAAAAGCTGAATAGCATAGCTAGCATAGCGTCACAAGTAAATAGTAGCATCTAAATATCATTCAATCACAAGTCCAAGATACCAGATGAAAGATCCACTTCTTGTGAATCCAGCAATCATTTCTGATTTTTAAAATGTTTTACAGGGAAGACACAATATGTAAATCTATTAGCTAACCACGTTAGCAAAAGACACCATTTTTCTTTGTCCACCATTTTTTCTCTCCACCAGTAGCTATCACCAATTCGGCCAAATAAAGATATTGATAGCCACTAACCAAGAAAAAACCTCATCAGATGACAGTCTGATAACATATTTATTGTATAGGATAGTTTTTGTTAGAAAAATGTGCATATTTCAGGTAGAAATCATAGTTTACAATTGCACCCACCATCACAACTCGACTAGAATAAATACAGAGAGCAACGTGTATTACCAATTTACTCATCATAAAACATTTCATAAAAATAGACAAAGCATAGCAATGGAAAGACACAGATCTTGTGAATTCAGACAATATTTCAGATTTTCTAAGCGTTTTACAGGGAAAACACAATAAATCGTTATATTAGCATACCACATGTGCAAACGTTACCCCAGCATGAATTCAAGGCAACGGGAGCGATAACGTTATGATCACCAAAATATATAAATTTTTTCACTAACCTTCTCAGAATTCTTCCGATGACACTCCTGTAACATCATATTACAACATACATATAGAGTTTGTTCGAAAATGTGCATATTTAGCCACAAAAAAACGTGGTTATACAATGAGAATAGTAGCAAAACTGGCCTGAAAATGTCGGGCGCTATCTTTGAGAGTGATCTAGTCTAATCGATAGCTAATCATAAACTTGACAAAAAAATACAGGGTTGACAGGAATCGAAAGACAAATTAGTTCTTAATGCAATCGCTGACTTACATTTCTAAAATTATCCTTACTGTGCAATACCGGGTCCGCCAAAGCGAAGCTACACATAACAAAATGGCGATATATGCGTTTAAAATTTTTCAACAGAACAGCGATTTATCATCATAAATAGTTCTTACTATGAGCTGTTCTTCCATCAGAATCTTGGGCAATGTATCCTTTCTCCGGTCTAATCGTCTTTTGGTCGAAAGATGTCCTCTTGTCCCGTCGAAATGGCCAATAACGTTCGGTATGTACAGGAAACGTGCCCAGCTCATGGAAGGGCGTCACAAATAAATGCCTCAAAATCGCACTAAACGGATATAAATTGCTATAAAACGGTTTAAATTAACTACCTTATGATGTTTTTAACACCTATAACAAGTAAAAACATGACCGGCGATATATTACTGGCTAAACCAAGGCTTGGAAAGAGGTCGGTCCAACGTCCTTCTTGCGTCCAGCGCAGGGTCCAAAGGAAAGCTACTTCCGGCCTTTGGTGTTTTATACAGGCCCTGATTGCGCAATCGACTCCATTCAAATTGTCACCACTTACTGACATCTAGAGGAAGGTGTAGGCAGTGTTTGTATCCTCATAGCATTCACAAGGACATTAAAACTGACCTGGGACCAGAGGCCAAGATTTCTGAAATCTCACTCCCTGTCAGGAAAAGTGCTGTAGATGGAATTATGTCTCTGAGTGGAACAGAACTCTAACGGTTATAGAAACTAGAGAGTGTTTTCTATCCAATAATAACAATAATATGCATATTGTACGAGCAAGAATTGACTACTAGGCAGTTTAATTTGGCAATGTCAAAAAAATAAAAGTGCTAACAGCACCCCCTATTGACAAAAGGTTACCTTCCCGGACAGTAATGTAGCTCTCCAGGAACAGGGTTTGAGTATAAACCTACCGGACAGTACTGTAGATCTCTAGGAACAGGGTGGAGTTTAAACCTACAGAATGGATCTCTCCAGGAACAGGGCTGTAAAGCCCTGATCTACAGTATATGTATTAGCTAGAAGCTCCCTCCCTAGTGTGTGTATGAGCTCATATTTGATCACATTTAATATCCACTGATCAGCAGCAGGAGGAGAGGATCATGGGCCATGTGATTGTGTTTGATGGAATGTCCCAGAGAGAGATTTGATATGTGCTGTACAGTTCCATAAAGTGGGTTGTGTGGAATGTTGCCTCTCCTGTCAGTGCCTGCTAACAGTAGTAGTTAATGGGATGGTGTTGGTGTATAGGCGTGTGATTTAGCAGGGGGGCATTTCCACAGTTATACAATGATGCTGAGACTCAGATTGTTTACAAAGTTAAACAAAGCACACAACTCTATGCACAAGGGCTACTTTTAACATTTTCAACTGAACATTTTACAACACTCAGATTTGTCTCTTTACAAATGTTTATCAACAAAAAACAATGATTGCAAAGTCAAACAAACCATACAAGGACTAACAATCTGATCTGAACATTTTTACAAAAACACATTTACTTAAAGAACAGTGCAAATGCAAAGTTTGGTAAGATACATTTATTTTTCTGTTTGTGCCATCGTTCTGTTTCCATCGTTCTGTTTCCATCGTTCTGTTTCCATCATTCTGTTTCCATCATTCTGTTTCCATCATTCTGTTTCCATCATTCTGTTTCCATCATTCTGTTTCCATCACGTTCGTCGTATGGAGGAAGAGAGAAGGACCAAGGCGCAGCGTGATACGAATACATTCTTCGATTTATTTAACACGAAACGAAGAACACTTAAACGAACTAATCAAAACAACAAAATTAACGTGAAGCTATATACAGTGGGGAGAACAAGTATTTGATACACTGACAATTTTGCAGGTTTTCCTACTTACAAAGCATGTAGAGGTCTGTAATTTTTATCATACGTACACTTCAACTGTGAGAGAATGAATCTAAAACAAAAATCCAGAAAATCACATTGTATGATTTTTAATTAATTAATTTGCATTTTATTGCATGACATAAGTATTTGATACATCAGAAAAGCAGAACTGAATATTTGGTACAGAAACCTTAGTTTGCAATTACAGAGATCATACGTTTCCTGTAGTTCTTGACCAGGTTTGCACACACTGCAGCAGGGATTTTGGCCCACTCCTCCATACAGACCTTCTCCAGATCCTTCAGGTTTCGGGGCTGTCGCTGGGCAATACGGACTTTCGGCTCCCTCCAAAGATTTTCTATTGGGTTCAGGTCTGGAGACTGGCTAGGCCACTCCAGGACCTTGAGATGCTTCTTACGGAGCCACTCCTTAGTTGCCCTGGCTGTGTGTTTCGGGTCGTTGTCATGCTGGAAGACCCAGCCACGACCCATCTTCAATGCTCTTACTGAGGGAAGGAGGTTGTTGGTCAAGATCTCGCAAAACATGGCCCCATCCATCCTCCCTTCAATACGGTGCAGTCGTCCTGTCCCCTTTGCAGAAAAGCATCCCCAAAGAATGATGTTTCCACCTCCATGCTTCACGGTTGGGATGGTGTTCTTGGGGTTGTACTCATCCTTCTATTCCTCCAAACACGGCGAGTGGAGTTTAGAGCAAAAAGCTCTATTTTTGTCTCATCAGACCACATGACCTTCTCCCATTCCTCCTCTGGATCATCCAGATGGTCATTGGCAAACTTCAGACGGGCCTGGACATGCGCTGGCTTGAGCAGGGGGACCTTGCGTGCGCTGCAGGATTTTAATCCATGACGGCGTAGTGTGTTACTAATGGTTTTCTTTGAGACTGTGGTCCCAGCTCTCTTCAGGTCATTGACCAGGTCCTGCCGTGTAGTTCTGGGCTGATCCCTCACATTCCTCATGATCATTGATGCCCCACGAGGTGAGATCTTGCATGGAGCCCCAGACCGAGGGTGATTGACCGTCATCTTGAACTTCTTCCATTTTCTAATAATTGTGCCAACAGTTGTTGCCTTCTCACCAAGCTGCTTGGCTATTGTCCTGTAGCCCATCCCAGCCTTGTACAGGTCTACAATTTATCCCTGATGTCCTTACACAGCTCTCTGGTCTTGGCCATTGTGGAGAGGTTGGAGTCTGTTTGATTGAGTGTGTGGACAGGTGTCTTTTATACAGGTAACGAGTTCAAACAGGTGCAGTTAATACAGGTAATGAGTGGAGAACAGGAGGGCTTCTTAAAGAAAAACTAACAGGTCTGTGAGAGCCGGAATTCTTACTGGTTGGTAGGTGATCAAATACTTATGTCATGCAATAAAATGCAAATTAATTACTTAAAAATCATACAATGTGATTTTCTGGATTTTTGTTTTAGATTGTTAGTCCTTGTATGGTTTGTTTGACTTAGCAATCATTGGTTTTTGTTTGACATACATTTGTAAAGTGACAAATCTGAGTGTTTCCGTGGAATTGCCCAGGGTCTGTTAGTAGCAACTGTCTGTCTCTGTCATGAAGAGGAATCCACTACAAGGTCAACACAAATAAATATCCTTACATCATCAATCAGTGCAGAGTTATGACAGTGGCCGAAGCCTGCTTGTAAACTCATCAGAGCTGGCCAGATTAATGTCTATTCTTGTGTTTGATGCGAGGAGTGGGAAATAAGAGAGGATTTTACCGTAATGGTTGCAGTTTTTTGTTTTCTTCTTTGGGATCAAACTAAAAGTAGAAATTGTCCTTTCAAGATCCCCTGTGTACGTCAGCCTCCTACTTCTCATGAACTCAATGGTTGCTCTGAAGAATGGAGGTCCTGGGGAGGAGTTGCTGGGTATTTCCTTAGGAATGAACTGCTAGTTTGGGAATAGCTTTTTCTGACCCAAGGAATCATTCTGAAAATGATTGGGACCTGCTCATAAGTCTCTCTAGTTTCATCAACAGGACTTAAATACTATCAGAGGTAAGAATGGAACCAGCACATTAGCCATTTACTAGTTCACAGTTCTTAGTTAGGCCTCATTTGTATTCACTCAGCACAGGAACAGCAGAACAAACAGCAGCTGATCTCACATTGAACAGCTACTCATCTCACATGGAGCGCAGTAAGGTGGTGGTGGAAACCTTGCTTTCACCTATCAAGTCATGTGAGATGACTGATCACAATAAAGTAAGGTGGAAAGGTGCATTGTAGACATATCACAGCATAGGAGTGATGTTTTCCCCCCAGTCTGCCAATACAAACAGCTCAGAGCCCATACATAACACAGCCCATACATCACACAGCCCATACAGTCAATCAATTAATCACATTTATTTATGAAGCCCTTTTTACATCAGCAGATGTCAGAAGGTGCTTATATAGAAACCCAGCCTAAAACCCCACGCTCCCCATCCATCACACTGCCCATCCATCACACAGCCCATCCATTACACAGCCCATCCATCACACAGCCCATACAGCAGGGGTAGACAGCTATACTGAACAAAAATATAGATTTTACTTAGTTACAGTTCATATAAGGAAATCAGGCACTAATCTATTAATTATTATTAATTAATTAATTAATTATATTAGGCACTAATCTATTAATTTCAAATGACTGGGAATACAGATATGCATCTGTTGATCACAGATACCTTTTAAAAAAGTAGGGTCGTGGATCAGAAAAACAGTCAATATTGGGTGTGAGTGTGACCACCATTTTTCTCATGCAGTGCGACACATCTCCTTCGCAAAGAGATGATCAAGCTGTTGATTGTGGCCTGTGCGACATTGCTGGATATTGGCGGGAACTGGAACATGCTGCCGTACACGTTGATCCAGAGCATCCCAAACATGCTCAATGGGTGACATGTCTCGGGATTATGTAGGCAAAGTAAGAACTAGCACATTTTCAGCTTCCAGGAATTGTGTACAGATCCTTGCGATATGGTGCCATGCATTATGCTGAAACATGAGGTGATGGCGGCGGATGAACGGCACAACAATGGGCCTCAGTGTCTCATCACGGTATCTCTGTGCATTAAAATTTCCATCAATAAAATGCAATTATGTTTGTTGTCTATAGCTTATTCCGCCCATACCATAACCCCACCACCTCCATGGGGCACTCTGTTCACAACGTTGACATCAGCAAACCACTCACCACACGACCCCATACACGTGCAGTTGTGAGGCCGTTTGACATACTGCCAAATTCTCTAAAACGACATTGGAGATATCTTATGGTAGAGAAATTAACATGAAATTCTCTGGCAACAGCTCTGGTGGACATTCCTGAAGTCAGCATGCCAATTGCAACCTCTCCCTTAAAACTTCAGAAATCTGTGGCATTGTGTTGTGTGACAAAACTGCACATTTTTAGAGTGGCCCTTTATTGTCCCCAGCACAAGCTGCACCTGTGTAAGGCCATGCTGTTTAATCAGCTTCTTGATATGCCACACCTGTCAGGTGGATAGATTAGCTTGACAAAGGATAAAATGCTCACTAAAAGCGATGTAAACAAATTTGCACATACCATTTGAGAGAAATAAGCTGTTTGTGTGTGTGGAACATTTCTTGGATATTTTATTTCAGCTCATGAAACATAGGACCATCACTTTACATGTTGAGTTAATATTTGTGTTCAGTATAGTTCTATAGCCCAGGGCCTGTTTATTTTCTCCTGACCAACCAGGTACATTACTTGGATTTCGTTAATTACCCCGGTACAGATGTGCTGGTGATAAAATATTTACCTCAGCGAACACACTGTGGTTTGGTTAATGGGGTGTAAAATGCTGTGCTACACCGGCATGGTGATGATTAATGTCTCACCAAGAAACTCTGTGGAACGCTGAGATGTTGTTTTCTTGTTATGACGCTCGCCAGGAAAACGGTTAAGAAATAAAATAAAAAAACTCACAAAATGTTTGCATGGCTTTGTAATGTTGCCGTCACACTCCATTTGGTCCTCGCTAGCGCCCCAATTGATTAATGTAGAGGTTAGGAGAGGCTCCACCGTCAACAGAGGAAGGCAAACCAGCTTGACGCCCGAATCGGGCCTGTTATGTCAATTACACTGAAATGTATTTACTGCCTAGACACTGAGTGTACAAGCATTAGGAACACTTTTGCCTTCAGAACAGCCTCAACTCGTCAGGGCATGGACTCTACAAGGTGTCGAAAGCTTTCCACAGGGATACTGGCCCATGTTGACTGCAATGCTTCCCACAGTTGTGGCAAGTTGGCTGGATGCCCTTTCGGTGGTTGACCATTCTTGATACACACGGGAAACTGTGTGAGAAAAACCCAGCAGTGTTGCAGTTCTTGACACAAACCTACTACCATACCCTGTTCAAAGGCACTTAAACATTTTGTCTTCCCCATTCACCCTCTGAATGGCACACATACACAATCCATGTCTCAATTGTCTCAAGGCTTAAAACTCCTACTTTAACCTGTCTCTCCCCCTTCATCTACACTGAATGAAGTTGATTTAATAGGTGACATTAATAACGGATCATAGCTTTCACCTGGATTCACCTGTTAGTCTATGTCATGTAAAGAGCAGGTGTTCATAATGTTTTGTTCACTCAGTGTATGTATGTGCATCAGGCTGGCCTCGTGCTTAGAAGTCCTTCTAATTACAGTAGGAAGAGTTGTACCTTGTGACACCTAGCTAGCTAGCAACTACATCATCAAAGGGAGACGGGGGCTGTTCAACTAACATGGCTGCCCTGTGCCGTTTCATGTCCTCAGACATTAATTAGATTGTGCATCGTGTTTTGAACTTCTCTCCTCCTCATACCAGTATCATTATGCCTTATGTCTTTGATTAGGGACCAGAAGTCATTGCCCTCAGTCTACTGTATACAGTACATAGCTGTGATTAGATACAATAGGTCTGAAACTCCCCCCCACTCCAAGTTTAGGCGGACAGACCCCATCCCTCCGTCACCTCGTTAGGAAGTTGTGCAGCCTGTTTCAGGTCTATCTGTGTTGTGCTGCGTGTTGGTGCAACATTCTAATAACATCCCCATTCACAGTAAGGCGTGACATCACACAGTAGAGATGGCAGCCACTGCACTGGTGGATTGAACATTTTCAACACTGACGGTAGCCTTATTCTGTAAAAGCTACTTTACTGTGTGTCTTGGAGCTCTTCCAGATACTTGTCTTGGTATAGAAGTTATAGGTCACTGATATAAGTTATAAACCCCTGCCTGAAGGAGTGGGTTTAGCTTTTTATGTACTTTCATGACAAACGCCTTCAGAAACAGAGATAAAGTGAATGCACCTCTCCTATTTAATCAGAAGTGATTGTATTTCACATTTTTAAAATGACATGGATCGCCTGCTTTTTAAAACAAATTAGAAGGGATACTCATCTAAAATGGGTGCTGGACAGGATTGGAAATGCGCTTTACGCTGGTAAGCATCTCTAGCCTGAATTAATGGCCCCTGAAACCTTCCTGCCAGAGGTAGATGAATTACCGTTTAGGCTTTGCTTTGTCATACAGTAAACACGCATACCACCACCTTGAATGTGGACAAAAAAGGGAAAGCCCAAAAACTGAAGTCCCGGTTTAGTAGTTATGGTGTATGGTGTGAAGGAAAATGCAAAGCTGTGGGGATTATATTTCATATACAGCACTTAGTTTTCATCTGTGTCAGCCAGCCGAAACCACAGCAGTTTCTAAAACCTACTGTAGCAGTTTAAAGACAGTTTAATAAAAGACTCACAGTATCAATTGGAATTTGAGATGAACGTGTGAAATGTACGCAATAAAATAGTGGCTCTGAAGATGACTTGGGAAAACTTGGTCACGTCACTGTGTTGTGCTGCAGGACAATATTGCACGTTTTTAGGAGATGGCTGCCGTTTTACGAGCCCGTAAATGATGACAACCTACAGGGAGATGACAGCCTACAGTGAAGAGGTGAGGGCACTCGGACTGTGGTGTCAGGAAAGCAACCTCTCACTCAACGTCAACAAAACAAGGAGATGGTCGTGGACTTCAGGAAACAGCAGAGGGTGAACCCCCCTATCCACATCAACGGGACAGTAGTGGAGAAGGCGGAAAGTTAAGCTCCTCGGCGTACACATCACAGACAAACTGAAATGGTCCACCCACACAGAATGTGGTGAAGAAGGTGCAACGGTGCCTTCAAATTTGGCTTGTCACCTAAAACACTGACAAACTTTTACAGATGCACAATTGAGAGCATCCTGTCGGGCTGTATCCCTGCCTGGTACGGCAACTGCACCACACTCAACCGCAAGGCTCTCCAGAAAGTAGTGCGGTCTGCACAACGCATCACCTGGGGCACACTACCGGCCCTCCAGGACCTACACCTACAGCACCCGATGTCACAGAAAGGCAAAAAAGATCATCAAGGACAACAACCACCCGAGCCACTGCCTGTTCACCCCGCTACCATCCAGAATACAAGCTCAATACAGGTGCATCAAAGCTGGGACCGAGAGACAGAAAAAGCTTCTATCTCAAAGCCATCAGACTGTTAAACAGCAATCACTAACTCAGAGGCTGCTGCCTACATACAGACTCAAATCCTTGGCCACTTTAATCACAAGTTACTTTAAATAATGACACTTTAATAATGTTTACATATCTTACAATACTCAATACTTACAATCTCATAATATATGGTATCCTATACCATATATTGCATCTTGCCTATGCCGCTTGGCCACATCTCATCCATATATTTATATATACATATTCTTATTCCATCCCTTTTGATTTGTGTGTATTAACTTCTTTTGGGTACCCCCCTTCTTCTCAATTTCCGCCTAAAGACATACCCTAATCTAACTGCCTGTAGCTCAGGCCCAGAATCAAGTATATGCATATTCTTGGTATCATTTGAAAGGGAACACTCTGAATTTTGTGGAAATGTGAATTGAATGTAGGAGAATATAACACAATAGATCTGGTAGAAGAAAATACAAGGAAATAAACATACGTTTTCTGTTTTTTATTGTTGCTGCATCATCTTTCAAATGGCCAAGAACAGCCAAACATACGGATAGGATGCTGTGGATGAATTGAATGAAGAACATAAGATGGCAACAATAGCTGAGCAAAGTTCTAGACAGATAACTTCAAAAATGAGCGAGCTACATGATATTGAGCATGAAGTCACCCAGGTGTCCCACACAAATGTACCCAAATGTACCCAAGTGGCCAAATTGGTACAGTGATACATTTTGAAGGAAAGAACTATATACAAAATACATAAATGCTATTCTAACACACCCCAAAAAAATTAATATGTATAAATGATTTTTTTTTGTGAAAAAAATAAAAAATAAACAAACAAATTACATGGGTAACTATTTACACATTTTCTATTTACAATATTGTGAAGACCCTCAGTCCTCTACACAATACTGTGCTGCTGGTGCCATGGCCCATAGCAGTCTCTTTCTGCTGTAAAGCAGAGGCTTACTGAACAGGTGGTGCAGGTGATGGGGCATTTCCTGTGACAAAGCGCACAACGACGTCTCTCTACTGTGCCCGTTTTGCCCTGAGGCACATTCATGCCTGCAGAGATGAATCTGGGCAGGTGAACAGCACTGGTTGGAGCAGAAGGTGCTGCAGTGGACTTGCTGTAGCTAGCAAGCTCCTGGATGAGCAGCTCCCTGAAGGCTAGCTGTGAGATGGGGGGCTGTCCACAGCTCTTGGCCATTTCCTTCTGGAGGATGAAGGAATTCACCACAGCAATGTCAATGAAATGATAGAAAAATGTTTTGTACCATTTCATGGTCTTGTGAAGAACATTGTAGTATCCTATCAGAGCATCTGACAGGTCCACACCTCCCATGCTCTTGTTGTAGTCCTTGATGGCTGCAGGAATGGGGACATTTTTAGTGGTCCATGCCCCATTAGCGTCCTTTACACGTCTGATGACATGATCTCCACTGAAGGACTTGTGGATACTGGAGCACATGACCACCTCTGGTATCCATCCACTTCACAAACAGCAGGCCATCTTCACGGATCCATCGCATGGTACCCCGCTCAGCCCGCTTAGGCATGTCGTTCACCTTGGTCTTTGGAAATCCAACCCTTTTGGTCCGAATGGTGCCACAAGCCCACACATCCAGCTTCCTCAGGTCTGCAAACAGGGTAGGGCTTGTGTAGAAGTTGTCCACAAAAAGATTGTAGCCCTTCCCCAGCAGTTGAAAATCCAATAACTCCATAACGGAATCATAACTCAGTCCATTACCGGTAGCAAAACTGTTTTTCCCTCATAAACAAAAAAATTGCAAGTGTAGGCACACACAGAATCAGCCAAAACAAACAGCTTGTAACCCCATTTGGTTGGTTTGTTACGCATGTATTGTTTGAGGCTGATTCTGGCCTTTGAGGCTACCATTCTCTCATCGATGGACAGGTTCTGGGCGGGCTGAAAATAGGTCTTGCAGGCATCAACGATGCTGGGGTAGAGAGGTTTTATTTTACAGAGCCTATCAAACCTTGGTGTGCCTCTCTTCTTGTCATTCTCCCCATCAACTTCTGGGTCACTGATGTGAAGCGCCCGTGAGATAGTCAGAAACCTTTTAGAAGACATGACAGTCATGGGGAAAGGCAGTTGATAGAGAGCTGATGTTTTCCAGTAGTCCCTTAGAGTTTTCAACTTCACCAGCCCCATGTAAATGACCATTGAAAAGTAGCAGAAAAGGTGTGACATGGAAATGGTCTTCCATGCCTCTTTCTTTCCTGCCTGCTTCTTAGCCCCATACTTATTGGTGTTCGCCACCAAGGAATCAACAACTGACGAGGTGAAAAACAGTTGAAAAAGTTGAAGGGGGCTGTACTTTGCAGTCATGTCTAGTTGAGGTCCTTGCTGCCTTTTGGGTCTAAAAATTGGTGGATTTGGTTCCACATCATCTTCTAACACAGAGTGCCAACGACCCTCTGGCCCTCTGTCTGCAGGTTTCTCTCTTCCCCACCTCCTCTTCTTTGTCACTGACTTCACAACTCTAGATGGCCGGGTAGGTGTGGAGCCGGAGACAGCGGGGGTCTGGCTGGATGAACCAGCTTCAGCGGGAGATGGAGACCTAGACATTGGCGGCTCATAATCAGAATCACTGGCACTGTGAAAGATAAAAAAATCAGTAACAATACTTTCACGTATGAGCCCTGTATCAACACGTAAAATAAACAGATATATATAGAGTACAGTGAACATAATCACTATGGTGAAGTGCTGTTCCATTCCATGTTCATGTAAAATAAATTTAAAAAATATATCACACACACACAGTATTGCCAATGTGTACTTTACACATTTCATTACAGATTATAATTTTACACATTGCAAATAAAATAAGAAAATCAAAAAAAAAAATCTCAAATTAATAATATTTCATATTAATTTCAAACAATGACATTAGCATTAGAATTTACCAATCCAGCATGGCATCCTTGCCATGCAGAAACATGTATTCCGCCTGGGAGTCAAAACTAGCTTCGCTAAAAGATTCATCTTCCTGAAGAAACTCTGTCTCGCTGTCTCTATCAATTTCCTCTATAATTTGGGTTAAATCTGTATACCTAGACTTTGTTTTAGATTTTCCTGATTATTCGCCATAATCTAAATATATAAACTTGTTGAAAATGCTATCGAATATGTACTGCTATGCGTAACACTCGTGGGTCCGTCAAGTAGGATTTGCAATGGCGAATGAACCTCTTTCACGCCAAAGTTTACGACAAAGGCTGGTCTTTGAAAGTATAAACATTACATATTGCAGTTTACCTCAGCTCATTGGCTATCTTTCAAGCTATATTTCAAGATGATCAGTGGTCATTGGGCCAAAATACGGTCAATCAACGATAGACCGGTCCTACCATTAGTGCGTAATGAGGTAATTGATTGGTGTCTTCAAATCGGTTTGCTTCGGTCAATACGTCCTGGGAAAAGAACCATCATGTATGGTTGTGTTAGTAACAACCAGAGGATTGCAATAAAACCAACCATGACTGGATAAACGTTTGTTTAGTGCGTGTAATTACCACGAACGCTTCGTCCAAATTTGAATGAGACAGAAATCACGACGCAGCCGGTTTACAAATGTTTCGTGTTAGGCTATAAAAATAGATTTTATCAAACAAAACGAACATTCACTGTGTAGTTAGGACACTTGGCATTGCCACCAGAGGAAGATCTTCAATGGTAAGCGATTTATTTTATTGTTATTTCTGACTTTCGTGACGCTAATGCTTGGTTGGAAAATGCTAGTAATACTTGTGTGTGTGGGGCGCCGTCCTCAGAAAATCACATGTTTGCTTTTGCAGTAAACCTTTTTCAAATCTGACACAGCGGCTGGATTAACAAGACGTTCATCTTTTAAATGATGTAAGATACATGTATTTACAAGAATGTTTAATACAACGAATGGTGTATTTAAAATGTTAGCTCTCTGCAGTTTCACCGGATGTTGGCCTGGTGGGACGTTAGCGTCTCACCTACCCTAGAGAAGTTAAGCAGTTGTTGTGGAATTGTTACTTGTTAGATATTACTCCACTGTCGGAAGTAGGAGCACAAGCATTTCGCTACACTCACATTGACATCTGCTAACCATGTGTATGTGACCAATAAAATGTGATTTTGTGTTTTTTTGCATTAATTGTAACTTATTTTGTACATGTTTCGGCCACCATCTCCTATAACCAAAATGAGCTTCTGGATATCAGGACAGTGATTACTGACCTCTTACTGGACAAAGATTTTTTCTTTAACGAGTCGGACACAAAGAATTTACATCAGACAAGATCCAACTACCCATCATTCGCGTGAAGAAGAGACCGAGATATCGGGGACGTAGGTCGAGGTGCCTTGTAAGGATCTGACGGTGAGTGTGTAATCCGCCTCTATCATCAGTCCTATTAGCCAACGTGCAATCATTGGATAACAAACTGGATGAGCTCCGATCAAGACTATCCTACCAAATGGGACATTAAAATCGGTAATATCTTATGTTTCACCGAGTCGTGGCTGAACGACGACGTGGATAACATACAGCTGGCAGGGTTTTCTGTGCATCGGCAAAATAGAACAGCTGCCTCCAGTAAGACAAGGGGTGGCGGTCTGTGTCTGTTTGTCAATAACAGCTGGTGCACGGAATCAAATATGAATGGGATGGTCTCTGAGCACCTTAGGGTGGAATTTGAGTTCAATAAAATTATAAAAAGTGTGGAGATGTTTCAGGAGATATTGTGTGTCGGGTGGCTGTTTGTATCACTGGAGAAGATGTTTTGGATACACAGTTGTAGAAGTAGTGAGGTTTTGGTTATTGTGATGTGTTGTTTTGTTTTGAAATTAGAATGTTTCATTAAAGAAAGTCAAAGTCAAAGTTGCTCTCGCTCTCTCAAAATTCAATGGGATTTACTGGCATGGGAAACATACTGTGCCTTGCAAAATAATTCATCCCCCTTGGTGTTTTTCCTATTTTGTTGCATTACAACCTGTAATTTAAATAGATAATTATTTGGATTACATGTAATGGACATACACAACATATTCAAAATAGGAGAAAAATTCCCCTAAATTAAAAACTGAAAAGTGACGAATTCATATGTATTCACCCCTTTTGCTATGAAGTCCCTAAATCAAATGTATTTATAAAGCCCTTCATATATCAAATCAAATGTATTTATTTAGCCCTTCTTACATTGGCTGATAACTCAAAGTGCTGGACAGAAACACAGCCTAAAACCCCAAACAGCAAGCAATGCAGGTGTCGAAGCACAGTGGCTAGGAAAAACTCCCTAGAAAGGCCAAAACGTAGGAAGAAACCTAGAGAGGAACCAGGCTATGAGGGGTGACTAGTCCTCTTCTGGCTGTGCCGGGTGCAGATTATAACAGAACATGGTAAAGATGTTCATAGATGACCAGCAGGGTCAAAAAATAATAATCACAGTGGTTGTCGAGGGTGCAACAGGTCAGCACCTCAGGAGTAAATGTCAGTTGGCTTTTCATAGCCGATCATTCAGAGTATCTCTACAGCTCCTGCTGTCTCTAGAGAGTTGAAAACAGCAGGTCTGGGACAGGTAGCATGTTCGGTGAACAGGTCAGGGTTCGATAGCCGCAGGCAGAACAGTTGAAACTGGAGCAGCAGCACGGCCAGGTGGACTGGGGACAGCAAGGAGTCATCTGGCCAGGTAGTCCTGAGGCATGGTCCTAGGGCTCAGGTCATCCGAGAGAGAGAAAGAAAGAAAGAATTAGAGAGAGCATACTAAAATTCACACAGGTCACCGGATAAGACAGGAGAAATACTCCAGATATAACAGAATGACCCTAGCCCCCGACACATAAACTACTGCAGCATAAATACTGGAGGCTGAGACAGGAGGGGTCGGGAGACACTGTGGCCCCGTCCGACGATACCCCAAACAGGCAGGATATAACCCCACACACTTTGCCAAAGCACAGCCCCCACACCACTAGAGGGAAATCTTCAACCACCAACTTACCATCCTGAGACAAGGCCGAGTATAGCCCACAAAGATCTCCGTCACGGCACAACCCAAGGGTGGGCGCCAACCCAGACAGGAAGATCACGTCAGTGACTCAACCCACTCAAGTGACGCACCCCTCCTAGGGATGGCATGGAAGAGCACCAGTAAGCCAGTGACTCAGCCCCCGTAATAGGGTTAGAGGCAGAGAATCCCAGTGGAGAGAGAGGAACCGCCAGGCAGAGACAGCAACGGTGGTTCGTTGCTCCAGTGTCTTTCCGTTCACCTTCACACTCCTGGGTCAGACTACACTCAATCATAGGACCTACTGAAGAGATGAGTCTTCAATAAAGACTTAAAGAATGAGACCAAGTCTGCGTCTCTCACATGGGTAAGCAGACCATTCCATAAAAATGGAGCTCTATAGGAAAAAGCCCTGCCTCCAGGTGTTTGCTTAGAAATTCTAGGGACAGTAAGGAGGCCTGCGTCTTGTGACCGTAGCGTACGTGTAGGTATGTACGGCAGCACCAAATCAGAAAGATAGGTAGGAGCAAGCCCATGTAATACTTTGTAGGTTAGCAGTAAAACCTTGAAATCAGGCCTTGTCTTAACAGGAAGCCAGCGTAGAGAGGCTAGCACTTGAGTAATATGATATACATTTTTGGTTCTTGTCAACATTCTAGCAGCCGTGTTTAGCACTAACTGAAGTTTATTTAGTGCTTTATCCAGGTAGCCGGAAAGTAGAGCATTGCAGTAGTCTAACCTAGAAGTGGCAAAATAATGGATACATTTTTCTGCATCATTTTTGGACAGAAAGTTTCTGATTTTTGCAATGTTACGTAGATGAAAAAAAGCTGTCCTTGAAACAGTCTTGATATGTTCGTCAAAAGAGAGATCAGGGTCCAGAGTAACGCTGAGGTCCTTCACAGTTTTATTTGAGATTACTGTACGACCATTAATTGTCAGATTCAACAGAAGATCTCTTTGTTTCTTTGGACCTAGAACAAGCATATCTGTTTTGTCCGAGTTTTAAAGTAGAACATTTGCAGCCATCCACTCCCTTATGTTTGAAACACAGGCTTCCAGCGAGGGCATTTTTGGGGCTTTACCATGTTTCATCAAAATGTACAGCTGTGTGTCATCTGCATATCAGTGAAAGTTAACATTATGTTTCCGAATGACATCACCAAGAGGTAAAATATATAGTGAAAACAATAGTGGTCCTTAAACGGAACCTTGAGCAACACCGAAATTTACAGTTGATTTGTCAGAGGACAAACAATCCACAGAGAGAAACTGATATCTTTCCGACAGATAAGATCTAAACCAGGCCAGAACTTGTCCGTGTAGACCAATTTGGGTTTCCAATCTCTCCAAAAGAATGTGGTGATCGATGTTATCAAAAGCAGCACTAAGGTCTAGGAGCACGAGGACAGATGCAGAGCCTCGGTCTGACGCCATTAAAGGTAATCTACCACCTTCAGAAGTGCAGTCTCAGTGCTATGATGTGGTCTAAAACCAGACTGAAGCGTTTTGTAAACATTGTTTGTCTTCAGGAAGGCAGTGAGTTGCTGCGCAACAGCTTTTTCAAATTTTTTTGAGAGGAATGGGAGATTCGATATAGGCCGATAGTTTTTTATATTTTCTTGGTCAAGGTTTGGCTTTTCAAGAGAAGCTTTATTACTGCCACTTTTAGTGAGTTTGTAACACATCTGGGGGATAGAGAGACTTTTATTATGTTCAGCACAGGAGGGCCAAGCACAGGAAGCAGCTCTTTGAGTAGTTTAGTTGGAATAGGGTCCAGTATGCAGCTTGAAGGTTTAGAGGCCATGATTATTTTCATCATTGTGTCAAGAGATAAAGTACTAAAACACTTGAGTGTCTCCCTTGATCCTAGGTCCTGGCAGAGTTGTGCAGACTCAGGACAACTGAGCTTTGGAGGAATACGCATATTTAAAGAGGAGTCCGTCATTTGCTTTCTAATGATCATGATCTTTTCCTCAAAGAAGTTCATTAATTTATCACTGCTGAAGTGAAAGCCATCCTCTCTTGGGGAATGCTGCTTTTTAGTTAGCTTTGCGACAGTATCAAAAATAAATTTTGTATTGGTCTAATTTTCCTCAATTAATTTGGAAAAATAGGATAATCGAGCAGCAGTGAGGGCTCTTTGATACTGCACGGTACTGTCTTGTCACATTCTGACCTTAGTTTCTTTTTTATGTCTTTGTGTTAGGTTGGTCAGGGCATGAGTTGGGGTGGGCAGTCTATGTTCTTTTTTCTAGGTTGTTTGTTTTCTATGTGTTTGGCCTGGTGTGGTTCCCAATCAGAGGCAGCTGTTTATCGTTGTCTCTGATTGGGAGCCATATTTAGGTAGCCTGTTTTTCATTGTGTGGTGTGGGTGATTGTTTCCTATTTTCTGTCTAGTGTCTGTTCACCTTACAGAACTGTTTCGTTTTTCTTATCGTTGTTATTTTGTGGAGTGTTCAGTTTGAAATTAAAATATGATGAACACTTACCACGCTGCATTTTGTTCCTCCTCTCCTTCCACCAACGAGAATCGTTACATGTCTTTCCAAGCTAGTCGGAAGACTTCCAGTTTGGTGTGGCGCCATTTCCCTTCCAATTTTCTGGAAGCTTGCTTCAGAGCTCGGGTATTTTCTGTATACCAGGGAGCTACTTTCTTATGATAATTTTTGGGTGTTTTTAGGGGTGCGACTGCATCTAGGGTATTACGTAAGGTTAAATTAAATTCCTCAGTTAGGTGGTTAACTGATTGTTGTACTCTGACGTCCTTGGGTATGGGGAGGGAGTCTGGAAGGGCATCTAGGAATCTTTGGGTTGTCCGAGAATTTATAGGACGACTTTTGATGGTCCTTGGTTGGGGTCAGAGCAGATTATTTGTTGCGATTGCAAACGTAATAAAATGGTGGTCTGATAGTCCAGGATTATGAGGAAAAACATTAAGATCCACAACATTTATTCCACAGGACAAAACTATATCCAGATTATGACTGTGGCAGTGAGTAGGTCCGGAGACATGTTGGACAAAACCCACTGAGTCGATGATGGCTCCGAAAGCCTTTTGGAGTGGGTCTGTGGACTTTTTCATGTGAATATTAAAGTCACCAAAAATTTGAATATTATCTCCATAACTACAAGGTACGGTAGGAATTCAGGGAGCTCAGTGAGGAACGCTGTATATGGCCCAAGAGGCCTGTAAACAGTAGCTATAAAAAGTGATTGAGTAGGCTGCATAGATTTCACGACTAGAAGCTCAAAGGACGAAAACGTCGGTTTTCTTTTGTAAATTGAAATTTGCTAATATAAATGTTAGCAACACCTACGCCTTTGAGGGATGCGTGGGGGATATGGTCACTTGTGTAACCAGGAGGTGAGGCCTCATTTAACACAGTAAATTCATCAGGTTTAACCTCTCTAAGGTATGTTGGACGGTAGCGTCTCACCTCATCAACAGCCAGTGAAACTGCAGGACGCCAAATTCAAAACAACAGAAATCCCATAATTAAAAGTCCTCAAACATACAAGTATTTTACACCATTTTAAAGAGACACTTGTCGTAAATCCAGCCACAGTGTCGGATTTCAAAAAGGCTTTACGACGAAAGCACACCAAACGATTATGTTAGGTCAGAGCCAAGTCACAGAAAAACACAGCCAGTTTTCCAGCCAAAGAGAGGAGTCACAAAAAGCAGAAATAGAGATAAAATGAATCACTAACCTTTGATGATCTTCATCAGATGATAGTCATAGGACTTCATGTTACACAATACATGTATGTTTTGTTCGGTAAAGTTCAGATTTATATCCAAAATCGGAGTTTACATTGGAGCGTTATGTTCAGTAGTTCCAAATCATCCGGTGATTTTGCAGAGAGCCACATCAATTTACAGAAATACTCATAATAAACATTGCTAAAAGATTAAACTGTTATGCAAGGAATTTTAGATCCACTTCTCCTTAATGAAACCTGTGTGTCAGATTTTTAAAAAACTTTACGGAAAAAGCACACCATGTGATAATCTGAGTACAGCGCTCAGAGACCAACACAACCCGAAGAGATATCCGCCATGTTGTGTAGTCAACAGATGTCAGAATAGCATTATAAATATTAACTTACCTTTGATGATCTTCATCAAAATGCACTCCCAGGAATCCCAGTTCCACAATAAATGTTTGTTTTGTCCGATGAAGTCCATCATTTATGTCCAAATAATTCAATTCAATTCAATTCAATTTTATTTTATATAGCCCTTCGTACATCAGCTAATATCTCGAAGTGCTGTACAGACACCCAGCCTAAAACCCCAAACAGCTAGTAATGCAGGTGTAGAAGCACGGTGGCTAGGAAAAACTCCCTAGAAAGGCCAAAACCTAGGAAGAAACCTAGAGAGGAACCAGGCTATGAGGGGTGGCCAGTCCTCTTCTGGCTGTGCCGGGTGGAGATTATAACAGAACTATGCCAAGATGTTCAAAAATGTTCATAAGTGACAAGCATGGTCAAATAATAATCATGAATAATTTTCAGTTGGCTTTTCATAGCCGATCATCAAGAGTTGAAAAACAACAGGTCTGGGACAGGTGGCGGTTCCATAACCGCAGGCAGAACAGCTGAAACTGGAATAGCAGCAAGGCCAGGCGGACTGGGGACAGCAAGGAGTCACCACGGGCGGCAGTCCCGACGCATGGTCCTAGGGCCCAGGTCCTCCGAGAGAAAGAAAGAGAGAAGGAGAAAATTAGAGAGAGCCAAGATTTTCAAAATGTTCATAAATGACAAGCATGGTCAAATAATAATCAGGAATAAATCTGTTGGCTTTTCATAGCCGATCATTAAGAGTTGAAAACAGCAGGTCTGGGACAGGTAGGGGTTCCATAACCGCAGGCAGAACAGTTGAAACTGGAATAGCAGCAAGGCCAGGCGGACTGGGGACAGCAAGGAGTCACCACGGCCGGTAGTCCCGACGTATGGTCCTAGGGCTCAGGTCCTCCGAGAGAAAGAAAGAGAGAAGGAGAAAATTAGAGAGCGCCAAGATTTTCAAAATGTTCATAAATGACAAGCATGGTCAAATAATAATCAGGTATAAATTTCAGTTGGCTTTTCATAGCCGATCATTAAGAGTTGAAAACAGCAGGTCTGGGACAGGTAGGGGTTCCGTAACCGCAGGCAGAACAGTTGAAACTGGAATAGCAGCAAGGCCAGGCGGACTGGGGACAGCAAGGTGTCATCATGCCCGGTAGTCCTGACATATGGTCCTAGGGCTCAGGTTCTCAGAGAGAAAGAGAGAACGAAAGAATTAGAGAGAGCATACTTAAATTCACACAGGACACTGGATAAGACAGGAGAAGTACTCCAGGTAACCAACTGACCCTAGCCCCCCGACACATAAACTACTGCAGCATAAATACTGGAGGCTGAGACAGGAGCGGTCAGGAGACACTGTGGCCCCATCCGAAGAAACCCCCGGACAGGGCCAAACAGGAAGGATATAACCCCACCCACTTTGCCAAAGCACAGCCCCCGCACCACTAGAGGGAAATCCTCAACCACCAACATTACAATCCGGAGACAAGGCCGAGTATAACCCACAAAGGTCTCCACCACAGCACAAACCAAGGGGGGGCGCCAACCCAGACAGGAAGATCACGTCAGTAACTCAACCCACTCAAGTGACGCACCCCTCCTAGGGACGGCATGAAAGAGCACCAGCAAGCCAGTGACTCAGCCCCTGTAACAGGGTTAGAGGCAGAGAATCCCAGTGGAGAGAGGGGAACCGGCCTGGCAGAGACAGCAAGGGCGGTTCGTTGCTCCAGAGCCTTTCCGTTCACCTTCACACTCCTGGGCCAGACTACACTCAACCATATGACCTACTGAAGAGATAAGTCTTCAGTAAAGACTTAAAGGTTGAGACCGAGTCTGCGTCTCTCACATGAGTAGGCAGACTGTTCCATAAAAATGGAGATCTATAGGAGAAAGCCCTGCCTCCCGCTGTTTGCTTAGAAATTCTAGGGACAATTAGGAGGCCTGCTTCTTGTGACCGTAGCGTACGTATTGGTATGTACGGCAGGACCAACTCGGAAAGATAGGTAGGAGCAAGCCCATGTAACGCTTTATAGGTTAACAGTAAAACCTTGAAATCAGCCCTTGCCTTAACAGGAAGCCAGTGTAGGGAAGCTAGCACTGGAGTAATATGATCAAATTTCTTGGTTCTAGTCAGGATTCTAGCAGCCGTATTTAGCACTAACTGAAGTTTATTTAGTGCTTTATCCGGGTAGCCGGAAAGTAGAGCATTGCAGTAGTCTAACCTAGAAGTAACAAATGCATGGATTAATTTTTCTGCATCATTTTTGGACAGAAAATTTCTGATTTTTGCAATGTTACGTAGATGGAAAAAAGCTGTCCTTGAAACAGTCTTGATGTGTTCGTCAAAAGAGAGATCAGGGTCAAGAGTAACGCCGAGGTCCTTCACAGTTTTATTTGAGACGACTTTACAACCATCAAGATGAATTGTCAGATTTAACAGAAGATCTCTTTGTTTCTTGGGACCTAGAACAAGCATCTCTGTTTTGTCCGAGTTTAAAAGTAGAAAGTTGTCAGCCATCCACTTCCTTATGTCTGAAACACAGGCTTCTAGCGAGGGCAATTTTGGGGCTTCACCATGTTTCATTGAAATGTACAGCTGTGTGTCATCCGCATAGCAGTGAAAGTTAACATTATGTTTTCGAATAACATCCCCAAGAGGTAAAATATATAGTGAAAACAATAGTGGTCCAAAAACGGAACCTTGAGGAACACCGAAATGTACAGTTGATTTGTCAGAGGACAGACCATTCACAGAGACAAACTGATATCTTTCCGACAGGTAAGATCTAAACCAGGCCAGAACTTGTCCGTGTAGACCAATTTGGGTTTCCAGTCTCTCCAAAAGAATATGGTGATCGATGGTGTCAAAGGCAGCACTAAGGTCTAGTAGCACGAGGACAGATGCAGAGCCTCGGTCTGACGCCATTAAAAGGTAATTTACCACCTTCACAAGTGCAGTCTCAGTGCTATGATGGGGTCTAAAACCAGACTGAAGCATTTCGTATACATTGTTTGTCTTCAGAAAAGCAGTGAGTTGCTGCGCAACAGCTTTTTCTAAAATTTTTGAGAGGAATGGAAGATTCGATATAGGCCGATAGTTTTTTATATTTTCCGGGTCAAGGTTTGGCTTTTTCAAGAGAGGCTTTATCACTGCCACTTTTAGTGAGTCTGGTACACATCCGGTGGATAGAGAGCTGTTTATTATGTTCAACATAGGAGGGCCAAGCACAGGAAGCAGCTCCTTCAGCAGTTTAGTAGGAATAGGATCCAGTATGCAGCTTGAAGGTTTAGAGGCCATGATTATTTTCATCATTGTGTCAAGAGATATAGTACTAAAACACTTGAGTGTCTCCCTTGATCCCAGGCCCTCGCAGAGCTGTGCGGATCCAGGACAGCTAAGCCCTGGAGGAATACGCAGATTCAAAGAGGAGTCCGTAATTTGCTTTCTAATGGTCATGATCTTTTCCTCAAAGAAGTTCATGAATTTATTACTGCTGAAGTGAAAGCCATCCTCTCTTGGGGAATGCTGCTTTTTAGTTAGTTTCGCAACAGTATCAAATAGAAATTTTGGATTGTTCTTATTTTCCTCGATTAAGTTGGAAAAGTAGGATGATCGAGCAGCAGTGAGGGCTCTTCGGTACTGCACGGTACTGTCTTTCCAAGCTAGTCGGAAGACTTCCAGTTTGGTGTGGCGCCATTTCCGTTCCAATTTCCTGGAAGCTTGCTTCAAAGCTCGGGTATTTTCTGTATACCAGGGAGCTAGTTTCTTATGACAAATGTTTTTCGTTTTTAGGGGTGCAACTGCATCTAGGGTATTGCGCAAGGTTAAATTGAGTTCCTCAGTTAGGTGGTTAACTGATTTTTGTCCTCTGATGTCCTTGGGTAGGCAGAAGGAGTCTGGAAGGGCATCAAGGAATTTTTGTGTTGTCTGAGAATTTATAGCACGACTTTTGATGCTCCTTGGTTGGGGTCTGAGCAGATTATTTGTTGCGATTGCAAACGTAATAAAATGGTGGTCCGATAGTCCAGGATTATGTGGAAAAACATTAAGATCTACAACATTTATTCCATGGGACAAAACTAGGTCCAGAGTATGACTGTGGCAGTGAGTAGGTCCAGAGACATGTTGGACAAAACCCACTGAGTCGATGATGGCTCCGAAAGACTTTTGGAGTGGGTCTGTGGACTTCTCCATGTGAATATTAAAATCACCAAAAATTAGAATATGATCTGCTATGACTACAAGGTCTGATAGGAATTCAGGAAACTCAGAGAGGAACGCTGTATATGGCCCAGGAGGCCTGTAAACAGTAGCTATAAAAAGTGATTGAGTAGGCTGCATAGATTTCATGACTAGAAGCTCAAAAGACGAAAACGCCATTTTTTTTTTTGTAAATTGAAATTTGCTATCGTAAATGTTAGCAACACCTCCGCCTTTGCGGGATGCACGGGGGATATGGTCACTAGTGTAACCAGGAGGTGAGGCCTCATTTAACACAGTAAATTCATCAGGCTTAAGCCATGTTTCAGTCAGGCCAATCACATCAAGATTATGATCAGTGATTAGTTCATTGACTATGACTGCCTTTGAAGTGAGGGATCTAACATTAAGTAACCCTATTTTGAGATGTGAGGTATCACGATCTCTTTCAATAATGGCAGGAATGGAGGAGGTCTTTATCCTAATAAGATTGCTAAGGCGAACACCGCCATGTTTAGTTTTGCCCAACCTAGGTCGAGGCACAGACACAGTCTCAATGGGTATGGCTGAGCTGACTACACTGACTGTGCTATTGGCAGACTCCACTAAGCTGGCAGGTTGGCTAACAGCCTGCTGCCTGGCCTGCACCCTATTTCATTGTGGGGCTAGAGGAGTTAGAGCCCTATCTATGTTGGTAGATAAGATGAGAGCACCCCTCCAGCTAGGATGGAGTCCGTCACTAGACAACACGTAACTCCTTTTTGTTTGCGCGTTTAGCCCAGTAATCAAAATTCATGATGCGTGAACACTAGGTGCAGACGAAAAGTCAAAAAGTTCCGCTACAGTCCGTAGAAACATGTCAAACGATGTATAGAATCAATCTTTAGGATGTTTTTAACATAAATATTCAATAATGTTCCAACCGGAGAATTCCTTTGTCTTCAGAAATGCAATGGAACGCAAGCTAACTCTCTCACGTGAACGGGCATGGTCAGCTCGTGGCTCTCTGGCAGACCTCTCAACTCATTCCCCTCTCATTCGCCCCCACTTCACAGTAGAAGCCTCAAAACAAGGTTCTAAAGACTGTTGACATCTAGTGGAAGCCTTATGAACTGCAATATGACCCCATGTCCACTGTATCTTGGATAAGCAAAGAGTTGAAAAACTACAAACCTTCCCACTTCCTGGTTGGATTTTTTCTCTGGTTTTTGCCTGCCATACGAGTTCTGTTATACTCACAGACATCATTCAAACAGTTTTAGAAACTTCAGAGTGTTGTCTATCCAAATCGACTTATAATATGCATATCCTAGAATCTGGTTCTGAGTAGCAAGCAGTTTACTCATTTTACTCTGGGCACGCTTTTCATCCAGACGTGAAAATACTGCCCCCAAGACAGGTTAACTTCTACTTGGTACTCATCCCGGATCCGGGAGCACCCTCATCAGTAAAAAAGCTGACTAGCATAGCCTAGCATAGCGCCACAAGTAAATACTAGCATCTAAATATCATGAAATCACAAGTCCAATACAGCAAATGAAAGATACACATCTTGTGAATCCAGCCATCATTTCCGATTTTTAAAATGTTTTACAGCGAAAACACAATATGTATTTCTATTAGCTAACCACAATAGCAAAAGACTCAACCGCATATTTTCACAATTTTTTTACCGCATATCACAAAACCGACCAAATAAAGATATAAATAGTCACTAACCAAGAAACAACTTCATCAGATGACAGTCTTATAACATGTTATACAATAAATCTATGTTTTGTTCGAAAATGTGCATATTTGAGGTATAAATCATAGTTTTACATTGCAGCTACAATCACAAATAGCACCGAAGCAGCAAGAATAATTACAGAGAGCAACGTGAAATACCTAAATACTCAGCATAAAACATTTATGAAAAATACATGGTGTACAGCAAATGAAAGATAAACATCTTGTGAATCCAGCCAATATTTCCGATTTTTTTTTGTGTTTTACAGCGAAAACACAATAAGCATTATATTAGCTTACCACAATAGTCAAACACACAACCACATTTATTCACCGCATAGATAGCATTCGCAAAAACCAGCAAAAGATATAAAATGAATCACTAACCTTGACCAACTTCATCAGATGACAGTCTTATAACATCATGTTACACAATACACTTATGTTTTGTTCGAAAATTTGCATATTTTGAGCTGCAAACCGTGGTTATATGTTGTGAATATGTAGCATCGATTCACCAAATTATCCGGAGATATTTTGGACAGTCACCTATTCTGACCAAAGAACTCATCATATACTTTACTAAAAAATACATGTTGGACAGCAAATGAAAGATACACTAGTTCTTAATGCAATCGCCGTGTTAGATTTTTTAAAATAACTTTACCATAACAAACAGCTTACGTTATAGCGAGACAGCGCCCGCAAAAAGGAAGGAAAATAGGACTAAACATTTTCCACAGAAATACGAAATAACATCATAAATGGTTCTTACTTTTGCTGAGCTTCCATCAGAATCTTATACAAGGAGTCCTTTGTCCAGAATAAATCGTTGTTTGGTTTTAGAATGTCCTCTTCTCCTGTTGAATTAGCAACCTTAGCTAGCCAAGTGGCACGAAGATGTCCATCTTCACCTAACGCTAACTTCACCAAACGTTGAATAATCTGATAAAACTATATTGAAAAAACATACTTTACGATGATATTATCACATGTATCAAATAAAATCCAAGCCGGAGATATTAGCCGTCTATACCGAACGCTTTTCAGAAGCCAATGCTGATGTCCTTCCCGCTCCTTCGAAGACAATGAAATTGTGGTCACGTCATTCCAAGAGCTCTTGTTCGACCTCAGATCAAGCTAGACACCCCATTCCACCTCCCACTGCCTGTTGACATCTAGTGGAAGGCGTATGAAGTGCATGTATATCCATAGATTTCAAGCAATTGAATAGGAAGGCCCTGAAACAGAGCCTCGATTTCAGATTTTTCACTTCCTATCAGGAAGTTTGCTGCAAAATGAGTTCTGTTTTACTCACAGATATAATTCAAACGGTTTTAGAAACTTGAGAGTGTTTTCTATCCAATAGTAATAATATGCATATTGTATGATCTAGAATAGAGTACGAGGAAGTTTAATTTGGGCACGATTTTTTACAAAGTGAAAACAGCGCCCCCATATTGACAAGAAGTTAATCAGAGAGGCAACAAAGAGATCAATGATAACCCTGAAGGAGCTGCAAAGCTCCACAGCGGAGATTGGAGTATGGGTCCATAGAACCACTTTAAGCCGCACAATCCACAGAGCTGGGCTTTACGGAAGAGTGGCCAGAAAAAAAGCCATTGCTCAATGAAAAGAAGAAGCAAACACATTTGGTGTTCTCCAAAAGGCATGTGGGAGACTCCCCAAACATATGGAAGAAGGTACTCTGGTCAGATGAGACAAAAATGTAACTCTTTGGCCATTAAGGAAAACGCTATGTCTGGCGCAAACCCAACACCTCTCATCACCCCGAGAATATCATCCCCACAGTGAAGCATGGTGGTGGCAGCATGATGCTGTGGGGATGTTTTTCATCGGCAGGCACTGGGAAACTGGTCAGAATTGAAGGAATGATGGATGGCGCTAAATACAGGGAAATTCTTGAGGGAAACCTGTTTCAATCTTCCAGAGATTTGAGACTGGAACAGAAGTTCACGTTCCAGCAGGACAATGACCCTAAGCATACTGCTAAAGCAACACGTGAGTGGTTTAAGGGGAAACATTTAAATGTCTTGGAATGGCCTAGTCAAAGCCCAGACCTCAATCCATTTGAGAATCTGTGGTATGACTTAAAGATAGCTGTACACCAGCGGAACCCAGCCAGCTTGAAGGAGCTGGAGCAGTTTTGCCTTGAAGAATGGGCAAAAATCCCAGTGGCTAGATGTGCCAAGCTTATAGAGACATACCACAAGAGACTTGCAACTGTAATTGCTGCAACAGGTGTCTCTACAAAGTATTGACTTAGGGGGGTGAATAGTTATGCACGCTCAAGTTTTCAGTTCTTTTGTCTTATTTCTTCTTTGTTTCACAATAAAAAATATTTTGCATCTTCAAAGTGGTAGGCATGTTGTGTAAATCAAATGATACAAACCCCCCCAAAATCTATTTTAATTCCAGGTTGTAAGGCAACAAAATAGGAAAAATGCCAAGGAGGGTGAATACTTTTGCAAGCCACTGTATGTTTACATTGCCAAAGGAAATGGAATAGACAATAAACAAAAGGGATATAAACAATAATAAATATTACACAAATATTACACACAATAGTTTTAAAGCGTATAGACATTTCATATTATTGGCTATCTAGAGTTGTAACAATGGCGGCTTCTCTCTCTCAAATATAATGAAGCACAGGAAATAAGTTGGATGAGAACGGACTTTAAGACAATGGTAGAGGTGCAGAGGTCTGGTGCTGGGCCCCACGCAGGGTGTGCTCTGCTGTTTGTTATCCCTCTTTAAATAGCCTCCCTCCCTGTATCAACATCAACGCTTGACCTCTAGGATGGCCACTCACACATCTCTGCAATCGCTTCTGGTTTCCTCCCAGTGTAACGTGATCAAACAAAGTGCTTGTCATCACGACAGGGAGTTTGATCTTCATATCAGCATGCCATTAGGCAAAGATTAATCCTCAGTACCTTCCTGATACGCAACACTATCTACAGTAGTGGGATGCAGGGTGCCCATTGAAACTCCTCTGGCTCCAAAAAAAGTCTGTCCAATTTTTTTATAAAAATAAAATAAAATTCACCTTTATTTAACCAGGTAGGCTAGTTGAGAACAAGTTCTCATTTACAACTGCGACCTGGCCAAGATAAAGCATAGCAGTGTGAACAGACAACAACACAGAGTTACACATGGAGTAAACAATAAACAAGTCAATAACACAGTAGGAAAAAAATAATAGTTTCTAAGACCATTTTTATTTCCTCTGAGGGGTCCATGTGGGAGACGGGGGGAAAGAAACATTTACAGCATGTTACACTTCTTTCATGTCATGGATGACAGGATGGCTCTCCTCCGTCTCTCATATCCCTCCATCTCCTTCTCATCTCCCCAGGCATGGCTTCATCATCCAGCTCTTTGAGCTTCAGTCATCTCCTCAGGCATGGGTTCATCATCCAGCATGGGGTCCATGGTCTCTTTGTCTCTCTCCATCCCTCCTACCTTGTTTATCGCTCAGCACAGCAAGACGCTTTTGAGAGAAAACTAGCAATTATTATCTCATTAGCGTGTGTGGAGCAGAGATATGGCTAAAGAGAGGGAAAGAAAAGAGAGCGAGAGTCCAGGGTGATTCTCCTGGTGCGATGTTAATGACAGATTAGAGAGGTTGTAGAGCTCTAGCTCTACTGGAAGTCCAGATCCCGGCCCCCACAAGAGGCCTGTTACCATGCAGCGCTGCAATAATCACAGCTCACTGGGATGGACTCTCATCTCACTCATTCTCCTTTGAATTGAACAGTAGGGGTTAAATTGGGGAAGAATAGAACTGTTACTTTGAGGATATATCTTGTACCTTTTACATCCCTACCTACCTTTTATATTTTGAAATAAAACATTGTTTTCACTATTTCTATTCTCCTAAAACAAACGTATCTCTGCACGGCCCAACCTGCAGGAAAACATTGAATAAATCAAATGAAAGAGTGATGTTTGGAGGTCAGAAGTTTCTACAACCTGAAAGACGTGTGTTATTGATCGACTATGTTGGGTTTGTAGTACACACGCACACCTCTACACTGATCAAACACTTCAACTTTACTAGAGTGGAGGAGCAGAACAGGGCAAGGAGGCTACACATGGACAATGAATGATTTAGGAAGGACTCCTGCTATGCAAAGCATGTGGTTATAAACAGCTTGAGAGTTGAGAGTTGTAAAACCAGCAAATACACACTAAAACATTCACAGGCAAACACACACAGTGTCATGGAGCGCATGTCTGTGACATATAGACATTGACACTGAAACGCATGATTGGTTAGAGAAATACTTTTTCATGTATCTCTTTAAGGTATAACCAAGAATCCTGATACAAAAGAGAATGTTGGTTAGAGTTGCGCATTCCTTTTGTTAACAATACCTTGACATAAGGCGCCAAAGTCGAGTGTTTGTTGTGCACGCCAGTTACTAAAACAATGTAACTTGTTAACCATGTTTCCACCATGTATAAAGCTGCCCATTTGAAAGTACATGCTTTAGCAATGTGAAATATATTCTACCAACGATTGAAGTGTTGGTAGAATAATAATCATATAATTTACCTGAAGTGTTTGTCTGAAGCTCTGTGCTGTTTCCTTGCTGAAGTGCCAGCATGTATTACGCATGATGCAAATGAGTCTGCCAGTCATCCAGGAACATTTATTGGTTGATGGGAATAACCAAAGGGATGAATCATCCCAGGGGGTGAATTACTTGATGAATGTGTATTTTTTTACTTAAAACCTGATGAGGACAGGGGGTGCTGTTTTCACTTTGGGGGAAAATCGTGCCCAATTTAAATGGCCTCGTACTCAATTCTTGCTCGTACAATATGCATATTATTATTACTATTGGATAGAAAACACTCTCTAGTTTCTAAAACCTTTTGAATTTTGTCTGTGGGTAAAACAGAACTCATTTGGCAGCACACTTTGTGACCAGGAAGTGGAAAGTCTGAAATCTATGTTCTGTTCAAGGACCTGCCTATAAATGGGCATGATACGTATGACTATACGTGCACGTCATACACCTTCCCCTAGGTGTCAAGAGGAAGTGAGAGGAGAAATGAGTTGATTATCTTGTTCTGAGGTGGAATATATCCTCTTGGAACAACGTGTTCCCCATTTTCTGTTTTCTGCAAGGCGCGTGCAGGGACCTGTTATTGCCTTCTGAAAAGCTGTCGTTATGGGCGAATACTATCTCCTGCGTTGATTTTATTTGATACATGTCACAATATCATCGTAAAGTATGTTTTTTCAATATAGTTTTATTAGATATTTGAATTTTTTTCGGGACGTTAGGCGTGTTGCTTTCTCTGCATATGTTCAGGAAGGATAGCTTCGCGCCACGGCCAGTGTGCTTGCTAATTCAAGAGGGAAAAACGAAGTTCTGATACCAAACAAAGACGGTTCTGGACAAAGGACCCCTTGTACAACATTCTGATGGAAAATCACCAAAGGTAGAACCCATTTTGGGATGCAATTTCACATATCTGTCGAACTGTGTACTATTATTTTTGCGTTCAGGTTTTGGGCTTTCACTTACCGTAACTAAGCCTTATGTCGTAATGAAGATATTTTTAGAATTCTAACACTGCGATTGCATTAAGAACTAATGACTCTATCGTTTCCTATACAACATGTATTTTTTTGTAATGTTTATGAATAGCTATTTGGTCAGAATAGGTGAGAGTCTAATAGAAATATCTGCACATTCTGGGAAAAAGATGCTACGTTAGCATATTGTGTAACCACTGATTTCAGCTCTAAATATGCACATTTTCGAACAAAACATAAGTGTATGTATAACCTGATGTTATAGGACTGTCATCTGAGGAAGGTTTATGAAGGTTAGTGAAATTTAATATATTTTGCTGGTTTATTCGCTAACGCTAACGTGCCTATTGCTATCGCTAACGTGCCTTGATGAATGAATGCGGTAGTGTGGTAGGCTATTGTAGTAAGCTAATATAATGCTATATTGTGTTTTCGCTGTAAAACACTTAAAAAATCGGAAATATTGGCTGGATTCACAAGATGTTTGTCTTTAATTTGCTGTACACCATCGATTTTTCAGAAATGTTTTATGATGAGTATAAAGCTATTTCACGTTGGTCTCTATAATTACTCTGGCTGCTTCGGTGCTATTTTTGACGGTAGCTGTGATGTTAGCTGCATTGTAAAACTGATTTATACCTCAAATATGCACATTTTTCGAACAAAACATGGATTTATTATGTAACATGTTATAGGACTGTCATCTGATGAAGTTGTTTCTTGGTTAGTTTGGTTGGTTCTAGGTTAGTTAGGTTGGCTTTGTGCATGCTACCTGTGCTGTGAAAAATGTCTGTCCTTTTTTTGTATTTGGTGGTGAGCTAACATAAATATACGTGGTGTTTTCGCTGTAAAACATTTTAAAAATCGGACATGTTGGCTGGATTCACAAGATGTGTATCTTTCATTTGCTGTATTGGACTTGTTAATGTGTGAAAGTTAAATATTTCAAAAAAATATTTTTTGAATTTCGCGCTCTGGCTTTTCATTGGAGTGTGGGAGGAGTTCCGCTAGCGGAACACCAGAGTCAGACAGGTTAAAGAAGATGCTACGGCACAAGTTATTGAAGTGTGGGTTTATGTAAAACTGTTGTTTATGATGTTATGTTCATGGGAAATTATGAATTTATGGTGGAAATGTATTGTGGACAATCTTGATGGAACATTCCTAGTGGAAGGGAGTTCCTGGAAAGAGTTCTTAGGTGCTCAGTTGGCCTTTGCCTGGAGGAGACCAGGCTGAGTAGCAAACAGGTTGGCTACAGTAGAGTTATACCTGGAGGAGACCAGGCTGAGTAGCAAACAGGTTGGCTACAGTAGAGTTATACCTGGGGGAGACCAGGCTGGGTAGGAAACAGGTTGGCTACAGTAGAGTTATACCTGGAGGAGAGCAGTCTGGGTAGGTAACAGGTTGGCTACAGTAGAGTTATACCTGGAGGAGAGCAGTATGGGTAGGAAACAGGTTGGCTACAGTAGAGTTATACCTGGAGGAGACCAGGCTGAGTAGCAAACAGGTTGGCTACAGTAGAGTTATACCTGGAGGAGAGCAGTCTGGGTAGGTAACAGGTTGGCTACAGTAGAGTTATACCTGGAGGAGAGCAGTCTGGGTAGGAAACAGGTTGGCTACAGTAGAGTTATACCTGGAGGAGACCAGGCTGAGTAGCAAACAGGTTGGCTACAGTAGAGTTATACCTGGAGGAGAGCAGTCTGGGTAGGTAACAGGTTGGCTACAGTAGAGTTATACCTGGAGGAGAGCAGTCTGGGTAGGTAACAGGTTGGCTACAGTAGAGTTATACCTGGAGGAGAGCAGGCTGAGTAGCAAACAGGTTGGCTACAGTAGAGTTATACCTTGAGGAGAGCAGTCTGGGTAGGAAACAGGTTGGCTACAGTAGAGTTAAACCTGGAGGAGAGCAGTCTGGGTAGGAAACAGGTTGGCTACAGTAGAGTTATACCTGGAGGAGAGCAGTCTGGGTAGGTAACAGGTTGGCTACAGTAGAGTTAAACCTGGAGGAGAGCAGTCTGGGTAGGTAACAGGTTGGCTACAGTAGAGTTAAACCTGGAGGAGAGCAGTCTGGGTAGGTAACAGGTTGGCTACAGTAGAGTTATACCTGGAGGAGAGCAGTCTGGGTAGGTAACAGGTTGACTACAGTAGAGTTATACCTGGAGGAGAGCAGTCTGAGTAGGAAACAGGTTGGCTACAGTAGAGTTATACTTGGAGGAGAGCAGTCTGGGTAAGTAACAGGTTGGCTACAGTAGAGTTATACCTGGAGGAGAGCAGTCTGAGTAGATAACAGGTTGGCTACAGTAGAGTTATACCTGGAGGAGAGCAGTCTGAGTAGCAAACAGGTTTGCTACAGTAGAGTTATACCTGGAGGAGAGCAGTCTGGGTAGGTAACAGGTTGGCTACAGTAGAGTTATACCTGGAGGAGAGCAGTCTGGGTAGGTAACAGGTTGGTTACAGTAGAGTTATACCTGGAGGAGAGCAGTCTGAGTAGCAAACAGGTTGGCTACAGTAGAGTTATACCTGGAGGAGAGCAGTCTGGGTAGGTAACAGGTTGGCTACAGTAGAGTTATACCTGGAGGAGAGCAGTCTGGGTAGGAAACAGGTTGGCTACAGTAGAGTTATACCTGGAGGAGAGCAGTCTGGGTAGGTAACAGGTTGGCTACAGTAGAGTTATACCTGGAGGAGAGCAGTCTGGGTAGGAAACAGGTTGGCTACAGTAGAACCATACCTGAGTTTTGTTAGAAGCAAAGAGATTTTGCCTGAATAGTTTATACTGAGAATATCGTTGATTTATTCAAGTCTTTAGATTAACGTCCTGTTTGTTATTCTCTGTACAAAGTTTATTGGCTGATTCGTATTGCACCTCTTAGAGAGGTGAGCACCAGAACATCTTGTCTGTTTCACAGTCTGATCCGCCACCTCTGCTTATGCTTCAGTGTGTGTGCTCTGTGTGTGCTCTGTGTGTGCTCTGTGTGTGATCTGTGTGTGTACTGTGTGTGTGTAACCTAGGTGTGTAACATGATAGAAGTACATGTGGTGTATGAGATTAGATCAGGTTGTATTGCACTGTGATGTTAGCATGAAGTTATAATGACTCTTGTTTTCTCTTCACTTCACACTCCCGTCGTCATTTTTAAAAGATAAACATTTGACCCAAAGCTGTAGTGATATACCATCAATCTTACTTTTCCTGTCCTGCCATGGCTATCACTTAAAATGTTGTCGTTTGTTTAATTCCAGTGCATTTGTATCATTGTCCAACTCCTGAGGGAAACTTTGCCATTCATGGCTCTAGATAATGCCAAGTGTTAAGGCCTACAGTTTAGGCCTACCATTTCTGTATAGACCTCGCTTTGTGCACGGAGGCATTGTCATGCTGAAACAGGAAATGGCCTCCCCCAAACTGTTAGCACAAAGTTGGAAGCACAGAATCGTCTAGAATGGCATTGTATGCTGTAGCGTTAAGATTTCCCTTTACTGGAACTGGGGCCTAGCCCGAACCATGACAAACAGGTTGGCTACAGTGGAACCATACCTGAGTTTTGTTGGAGGCAAAAAGATGTTGCCTGAATAGTTTATACTGAGAATATCTTTGATTTACTTTGTGTTAACGTCCTGTTTGTTACTCTCTGTATAAAGTTTATTGGCCGATTAATCCTGCACCTGTTAATATAGCAAATAAACGTCTCTAAGAGAGGTGAGCACCAGAACATCCTGTCTGTCTCCTCACTGTGTAATCCGCCACTTCGGCCGGACACACACACACACTCACACTCACACTCACACACACACACACACACACACACACACACACACACACACACACACACACACACACTTCCAGCTGGCACCACATCTCAACACAAACATCCGTAGTTCTCAGGGTTACTACTAACATTGTCTGCATTAGAAAAGTGATGAATCTTCATAATGAAACAACAGTATACCTTAAAGCTTACATTAGGAGTACGTAGCTGTCTGCTTCAACCCCATGAACTCATATTAACTGTGATTAACCATGAAGCACAGCTAAGGCCAAGGCTGATTCCCAAATTGCACCCTATTTTCCTAATAGTGTGCTATGTTTAACCAGAGCCCTGGTCAAATGTAGTGTACTTTATAGGGAAAAGGGTGCCATTTGGGCATCTTCCTAATGTTGACTACGTTACAGTAGGTCTGGAAAAGTCAGAATGGTGGATGGGAGTCTTCTGAATGGGATCTAATGGCCAATTATATGTAATGACTAGTGACGGGGGTGAAAAATCAATACATATTGATATAATTTATATAATTTTTTATGATACTGTATATCGTATCGTATCATTTGACAATATCGCAATACTATTTTGTGCTAGTTGGCTGTACCAGCACCAAAACTCCAGTATTTTTCCTTCATAGATTGCTCTCCATCTTCTTTTAAATGGGGCGGCAGGGTAGCCTAGTGGTTAGAGCGTTGGACTTGCTTAAATTAAAAAAAGAATTACAAATAAAATAGGAAGCCAGTTTGTTTTCAGCACTTTTTTATTTCCATGACTGACCAGAACTTGTTTACTTATGGCTCTCTCTTGTCTTCCTGCAGCAGACATATGGTGATCAGTATGTTTGGAACATCGAATCGCAAAACAAAATCACTGTATCGATCTCAATACATATAGAATCGTGAGAATCGAAATATACACTATACAGTTGAAGTCGGTAGTTTACATACACCTTAGCCAAATACATTTAAACTCAGTTTTTCACAATTCCTGACATTAAATCCTACAAAAAATTCCCTGTCTAAGGTCAGTTAGGCTCACCACTTTATTTTAAGAATGTGAAATGTCAGAACAATAGTAGAGAACTCTTTATTTCAGCTTTTATTTCTTTCATCACATTCCCAGATGGTCAAAAGTTTACATACATTCAATTAGTATTTGGTAGCATTGCCTTGAAATTGTTTAACTTGGGTCAAGCTTCCACAATAAGTTGGGTGAATTTTGGCCAATTCCTCCTGACAGAGCTGGTGTAACTGAGTGTTACTGAGTAGGCCTCCTTGCTCGCACACACTTTTTAATTTCTGCCTACAAATTTTCTATAGGATTGAGGTCAGAGCTTTGTGATGGCAACTCCAATACCTTGACTTGGTTGTCCTTAAGCCATTTTGCCACAACTTTGGAAGTATGCTTGGGGTCATTGTCCATTTGGAAGACCCATTTGTGACCAAGCTGTAACTTCCTGACTGATGTCTTAAGATGTTGCTGCAATATATCCACATAATTTTCCTATCTCATGATGCCATCTATTTTGTGAAGTGCACCAGTCCCTCCTGCAGCAAAGCACCCTCACAACATGATGCTGTCACCCCCGTGCTTCACGGTTGGGATGGTGTTCTTCAGCTTGCAAGCCTCCCCCTTTTTCCTCCAAACATAACGATGGTCATTATGGCCAAACAGTTCTATTTTTGTTTCATCAGTCTAGAGGACATTTCTCCAAAAATTACTATCTTTGTGCCCATGTGCAGTTGCAAATTGTAGTCTGGCTTTTTTATGGCGGTTTTGGAGCAGTGGTTTCTTCCTTACTGAGCAGCCTTTCACGTTACGTCGATATAGGACTTGTTTTACTGTGGATGTAGATACATCCACCTGGTTCCTCCATCATCTTCACAAGGTCCTTTGCTGTTGTTCTGGGATTGATTTGCACTTTTCGCACCAAAGTACGTTTATCTCTAGGAGACAAAACGCTTCTGCCTCCTGAGCTGTATGACGGCTGCGTGGTCCCATGGTGTTTATACTTGCGTACTATTGTTTGTACAGATGAACGTGGTACCTTCAGGCATTTGGAAATTGCTCCCAAGGATGAACCAGACTTGTGGAGGTCTACAATTTTTTTCTGAGGTCTTGGCTGATTTCTTTTGATTTTCCCATGATGTCAAGCAAAGAGGCACTGAGGTTGAAGTTAGGCCTTGAAATACATCCACAGGTACACCTCCAATTGACTCAAATTATGTCAATTAGCCTATCAGAAGCTTCCAACGCCATGACATCATTTCTGGAATTTCCAAGCTGTTTAAAGGCACAGTCAACTTAGTGTATGTAAACTTCTGACCCACTGGAAATGTGATACAGCGAATTATAATTGAAATAATCTGTCTGTAAACAATGGTTGGAAAAATGACTTGTGTCATGCACAAAGTAGATGTCCTAACCGACTTGCCAAAACTATATTTTGTTAACAAGACATTTGGGGAGTGGTTGAAAAACGAGTTTCAATGACTCCAACCTAAGTGTATGTAAACTTCCAACTTCAACTGTATATACAAAAGTATGTGGACACCCCTTCAAATTAGTGGATATGGCTATTTCAGCCACACCTGTTGCTGACTGGTGTATAACGTTGAGCAAACAGTCAAGCAATCTCCATAGACAATCATTGGCAGTATAATGGCCTTACTGAAGAGCTCAGTAACTTTCAACATGGCACCGTCATGGGGGGGTTGATACAGATACATATTGAGATATAATTTTTTATGATACTGTATACCGTAGCATATCATTTTGACAATATCTCAATACTATTTTGTGCTATTTGGCTGTACCAGCACCAAAACTCCAGTATTTTTCCTTCATAGCTTGTTCTCCATCTTCTTTCTAAATAGGAAGCCAACTTGTTTTCCTCACTTTTATTTCCATGACTGACCAAACTTGTTTACTCAAGGTTCTCTCTTGTCCCTCTGCAGCAGACATATGGTGATCAGTATGTTTGGAACATAAAAATATGTATCAAATCAAATTAAATTGGTCACATACACATGGTTTGCAGATGTTAATGTGAGTGTAGCGAATTGCTTGTGCTTCTAGTTCTGACAGCGCAGTAATATATAACAAGTAATCTAACAAATTCACAATGACTACCTTATTCACACAATGTAAGGGGAATAAGAATTTGTACATATAGATATATGGATGCGTGATGTTCATGCGGCACAGTCAAGATGCAATAGATGGTATAAAATGCAGTATATATATATGAGATGAGTAATGTAGGATAAGTAAACATTATTAAAGTGATACCTTATATTAAAGTGGCCAGTGATTTGAGTCTGTATGTTGGCAGAAGCATCTCCATGTTAGTGACAGCTGTTTAACAGTCCGATGGCCTTGAGATAGAAGCTGTTTTTCCAGTCTCTCGGTGCCAGCTTTGATGCACCTGTACTGACCTCGCCTTCTGGATGATAGCGTGGTGAACAGGCAGTGGCTCAGGTGGTTGTTGTCCTTGATGATCTGTTTGGCCTTCCTGTGACATCGGGTGCTCTAGGTGTCCTGGAGGGAAGGTAATTTGCACCCGGTGATGCACAGTTTGCCCCCGGTGATGCACGACCCTCTGGAGAGCCTTGCGGTTGAGGGCGGTGCAGATGTCGTACCAGGCGGTGATACAGCCCGACAGGATGCTCTCGATTGTGCATCTTCAGCTTCCTGAGGTGGAAGAGGAGCGGTTGCGCCTAATTCACCATGCTGTCTGTGTGGTTGGACCATTTCAGTTTGTTTGTGATGTGAGCGCCGAGGAACTTAATACTTTCCACCTTCTCTTCTACTGTCCCGCCGATGTGGATAAGGGAATGCTCCACAATCATCAACTTTTTTTTGTTGACGTTGAGTGAGAGGTAATTTTCCTGACACCACACTCAAGGGCCCTCACCTCTTCCCTGTAGGCTGTCTCGTCGTTGTTGGTAATCAAGCCTACTACTGTAATGCCGTCTTACATACAGCCAGGAATGTCACGTTCTGACCTTAGTTCCTTTTTTATGTCTTTATTTTAGTTTGGTCAGGGTGTGAGTTGGGGTGGGCATTCAATGTTGTTTTTCTATGTTTTGTTCTAGTCGTTATATTTCTATGTGTTTGGCCTAGTATGGTTCTCAATCAGAGGCAGGTGTCGATCGTTGTCTCTGATTGAGAATCATACTTGGGTAGCCTGTTTTCCCACTATGGGTTGTGGGTAGTTATTTTCTGTTTAGTGTTTTTGTTTGCACCTTACAGAACTGTTCGTTTGTCGGTGTGTTGTTTTTGTTCTGTATTTATTCTTTATTAAATTATTATGAATACGTACCACACTGTCCTCTTCTCCTTCCACCAACGACAACCGTTACAGGGAAGAACTATTGGACGGGCACATTGCTCACCGCTCCCGAGTATAATTCTCGCCAATGTCCAGTCTCTTGACAATAAGATAGACAAAATTCGAGCAAGGGTTGCCTTCCAGATAGACATCAGAGATTGTAACATTCTCTTTTTCCCGGAAAAATGGTTCGGGATACGTTATCAGAGTCGGTACAGCCACCCGGTTTCTTCACGCATTGCGTCAACAGAAACAAACATCTCTCTGGTAAGAAGAAGGGCGGGGGTGTATGCCTTGTGATTAACGAGTCGTGGTGTGATCATAACAACATACAGGAACTCAAGTATTTTTGATCACCTGACCTAGAATTCCTTAAAATCAAATGCCGACCGCATTATCTTCCAAGATAATTTTCTTAGATTATAATCACAGCCGTGTAAATCCCCCCCAAGCAGACACCTCGACGGCCTTGAAAGAACTTCATTGGACTCTATGTAAACTGTAAACAACATATCCTGAGGTTGCATTTTTGTAGCTGGGGATTTTAACAAAGCTAATCTGAAAACAAGCCTCCCAAAATTGCATCAGCATATCGAATGCGCGACCCGGGCTGGACGCATTCTGGATCATTGCTACACATACAAATCCCTCCCTCGCCCTCCTTTCGGTAAATCTGACCACGATACCATTTTGTTGCTCCTAACCTATAGACAGAAACTAAAACAGGAAACGCCCGTGCTCAGGTCTGTTCAATGCTGGTCTGACCAATCTGATTCCACGCTTCAAGATTGCTTCGATCACGTGGACTGGGATATGTTCCAGATAGCCTCAGACAACAACATAGTTGTACAGTTGAAGTCGGAAGTTTACATACACTTAGGTTGGAGTCATTAAAACTAGTTTTTCAACCACTAACCACTATTTGACAGCCCATGCTCTTCCAATGGAAGGTATAGGTAAAAAATGTAATCTGGCTCCCAGTATGCAATTCCTATGGCTTCCACTGGATGTCAGTAGTATTTGTTCAATGTTTCAGGCTTGTTTCTTCCCAAACGAGGAAGAATAATGAGTTTTGATACAAGGACACAGACTTAGAAATAAGTGTATGCGCGCGCAATGAAGAGGACATGCACATGCTAATATCGTTTTCCTATTGAACATACTTCTTTCCGTAATAAATAGTATAGTTTAATTACATTTTAGGGTATCAGAGGATTAAGTAGAAATGTATTTTGACTTGTTGAACGAGTGGATTACTCAAATCGATGGCACCAACTAAACTGACTTTTTGGAATATAAAGAAGGATTTTATCTAACAAAATTACACGACCTATTGTAGCTGGGACCCTTTGGATGACTAATCAGAGGAATATTTTCAATATATTTCAATATTTAATCGCTTTTTGTGAATTTATGAAACCTGTGCCGGTGGAAAAATATTTTGATGTTGGGCGCCGTCCTCAAACAATCGCATGGCATGCTTTCGCTGAAAAGCCTACTGTAAATCGGACAGTGCAGTTAGATTAGCAAGAAATTAAGCTTTTAACCGATATAAGACACTTGTATGTACCTAAATGTTTAGTATCCATTATTTTTCTGATTATTTATTTGAATTGTGCGCCCTCCAGTTTCACCGGAAGTTGTCCTGCTAGTGGGACGCCTAGCCTTATAGCTTGGAAAATTCCAGAAAATGATGTCATGGCTTTGGAAGCTTCTGATAGGCTAATTGACATAATTTGAGTCAACTGGAGGTGTACCTGCTCAAATAGGAGACAGAACGCGTCTCCTATTTGAGCGGTATGACAGCTGCGTATTCCCATGGTGTTTATACATGCATACTATTGTTTGTACAGATGAAAGTGGTACCTTCAGGGGTTTGGAAATTGCTCCCAAGGATGAACCAGTCTACAATATTTTTCTGAGGTCTTGGCTGATTTCTTTTGATTTTCCCATGATGTCAAGCAAAGAGGCACTGAGGTTGAAGGTAGGCTTTGAAATACATCCACAGGTACACCTTCTGCGTTCTGTCTCCTAGAGATGAATGTACTTTGGTGCGAAAAGTGCAAATCAATCCCAGAACAACAACAAAGGACCTTTGCTGGAGGAAACAGGTACAAAAGTATCTATATCCACAGTAAAACAAGTCCTATATCGGCATAACCTGAAAGGCCGCTCAGCAAGGAAGAAGCCACTGCTCCAAAACCACCAATTTAAAAGCCAGACTAAGGTTTGCAACTGCACATGGGGACAAAGATCATACATTTTGGAGAAATGTCCTCTGGTCTGATGAAACAAAAATATAACTGTTTGGCCATAATGACCATCGTTATGTTTGGAGGAAAAAGGGGGAGGCTTGCAAGCCAAAGAACACTATCCCAACCGTGAAGCACGGGGGTGGCAGCATCATGTTGTGGGGGTGCTTTGCTGCAGGAGGGACTGGTGCACTTCACAAAATAGATGGCTTCATGAGGCAGGAAAATTATGTGGATATATTGAAGCAGCATCTCAAGACATTCCAAATAAACAATGACCCCAAGCATACTTCCAAAGTTGTGGCAAAATGGCTTAAGGACAACAAAGTCAAGGTATTGGATTGGTCATCACAGAGCCCTGACTCAATCCTATATAAAATTTGTGGGCAGAACTGAAAAAGTGTGTGCGACCAAGGAGGCCAAAATTCACAATTTCACAATCTTAAAATAAAGTGGTGATCCTAACTGACCTAAAACATGGATTCTTTATGGGATTAAATGTCAGGAATTGTGAAAAACTGTGTTTAAATGTATTTGGCTAAGGTGTATATGCATTTCCGACTTCAACTGTGTACACTGATTCAGTGAGCGAGTTTATTAGCTAGTAACGTTGTACCCATGGTGACTATTAAAACCTTCCCCAACCGGAAACTGTGGATTGATGGCAGCATTCGCGCAAATCTGAAAGCGCGAACCATTGCCTTTATTCATTGCAAGGTGACCGGAAACATGACCGAATACAAACAGTGTAGCTATTCCCTCCGCAAGGCAGTTAAACAAGCTAAGCGTCAGTATAGAGAAAGTAGTCGCAATTCAACGGCTCAGACACGAGACGTATGTGGCAGGGTCTACAGTCAATCACAGATTACAAAAAGAAAACCAGCCCCGTCGCGGACACCAACGTCTTGCTCCCAGACAAACTTAACAATTTCTTTGCTCGCTTTGAAGACAATATAGTGTGGTATCCCGAGTGAGCCATGTTCCTGTGTTAAAATCTCTGATGTCTCTCTGGAAGGCAACTCGTGCCCTAACTTCGTCCACATTATGTCTAGAGACTGGACATTGGCGAGTAATATGCTCGGAAGCGGTGGCCCTTCTAAGTCTGACCAGGAGGCCTCTCCTGCGGCGATGATATTGTTTTGGGTCGGCCTCTGGGATTAGATCCAATGTCCAGGGTGGAGGTCCGAACAAAGGATCCGCCTCGGGAAAGTCGTGTTCCTAGTAGTAATTCTGGTAAATTGACATCGCTCTTATATCCAATAGTTCTTCCCGGCTGTATGTAATAACAATTAAGATTTTCTGGGCTAACAATGTAAGAAATAATAAATAAATAAAAAATGTACTGCATAGTTTCCTAAGGACGTGAAGCGAGGCGACCATCTCTGTCGGTTCCATCTTACAAAACATATAGAAACATGAGAATCACAATATACACTATATATACAAAAGTATGTGGACACCCCTTCAAATTAGTGGATATGGCTATTTCAGCCACATCGTTGCTGACAGGTGTACAAAATTGAGCACACATCCATGCAATCTCGATAGACCAACATTGGCAATAGAATGGCCTTACTGAAGAGCACAGTAACTTTCAAACAAGGCACCGTCATAGGTTACCGGATTTCCAACATGACAGTTCGTCAAATTTCTGCCCTGCTAGAACTGCCCCGATCAACTGTAAGTGCTGGTATTGTGAAGTGGAAACATCTAGGAGCAACAACGGCTCAGCAGCAAAGTGGTAGGCCACACAAGCTCACAGAACGGACCATCGAGTCCTGAAGCGTGTAAAAATCGTCTGTCTTCAGTTGTAACACTCACTCCCTAGTTTCAAACTGCCTCTGGAAGCAACATCAGCAAAATAACTGTTAGTCTGGAGCTTCATGTAATGGGTTTCTATGGCCAGGCAGACGCACACAAGCCTAAGATTCGACTAGGGTGGTGTAACGCTTGCTGCCATTGGACTCCAGAACAGTGGAAATGTGTTCTCTGGAGTAATGAATCACACTTCACAGTCCTTCGGACGAATCTGTGTTTGGAGGATGCCAGGAGAACGCTGTCTGCAATGCATAGTGCCAACTGTAAAGTTTGGTGAAGGAGGAATAATGGTCTGGGGCAGTTTTTCATGGTTCGGGCTACAGCAAATAATGACATTATAGATGATTCTGTAATTCCAACTTTGTGGCAACAGTTTGGTGAAGGCCCTTTCCTGTTTCAGCATTGGGAATTCCCCCGTGCACAAAGAGAGGTAGGTACATACAGAAATGGTTTGTCGATCAGATTGGAAGAACTTGACTGGCCTGCACAGAGCCCCAACCTCAACCCCATTGAACACCTTTGGGATGAATTGGAACGTCGAATGCGAGCCTGGCATAATCACCCAACATCAGTGCCCGACCGCACTAATGCTCTAGTGGCTGAATGGAAGCAAGTCAATGCAGCAATGTTGGTGACGTCCCTCAGTATGGTGATAATATGGTATGGTGAGGTCCCTCAGTATGGTGATGGTATGGTGAGGTCCCTCAGTATGGTGATAATATGGTATGGTGAGGTCCCTCAGTATGGTGATAATATTGTACGTTGAGGTCCCTCAGTATGGTGATATTATGGTATGCTGAGGTCCCTCAGTATGGTGATAATATGGTATGGTCCATCAGTATGGTGATAATATGGTATGTTGAGGTTCCTCAGTATGGTGATAATATGGTATGGTGAGGTCCCTCAGTATGGTGATAATATTGTATGGCGAGGTCCCTCAGTATGGTGATAATATGGTATGGTGAGGTCCCTCAGTATGGTAATAATATGGTATGGTGAGGTCCCTCAGTATGGTGATAATATTGTATGGCGAGGTCCCTCAGTATGGTGATAATATGGTATGGTGAGGTCCCTCAGTATGGTAATAATATGGTATGGTGAGGTCTCTCAGTATGGTGATAATAGGGTATGGTCCCTCAGTATGGTGATAATATGGTATGGTGAGGTCCCTCAGTATGGTAATAATATGGTATGGTGAGGTCTCTCGGTATGGTGATACTATGGTATGGTGAGGTCCCTCAGTATGGTGATAATATGGTATGGTCCCTCAGTATTGTGATACTATGGTATGGTGAGGTCTCTCAGTATGGTGATAATATGGTATGGTGAGACCCCTCAGTATGGTGATAATATGGTATGTTGAGGTACCTCAGTATGGTAATAATATTGTATGTTGAGGTCACTCAGTATGGTGATAATATGGTATGGTGAGGTCCCTCAGTATGGTGATAATATGGTATGGTCCCTCAGTATTGTGACAATATGGTATGTTGAGGTTCCTCAGTATGGTGATAATATGGTATGGTGAGGTCCCTCAGTATGGTGATAATATGGTATGGTGAGGTCACTCAGTATGGTGATAATATGGTATGGTGAGGTCCCTCAGTATGGTGATAATATGGTATGGTGAGGTCCCTCAGTATGGTGATAATATGGTATGGCGAGGTCCCTCAGTATGGTAATAATATGGTATGGTGAGGTCTCTCAGTATGGTGATAATAGGGTATGGTCCCTCAGTATGGTGATAATATGGTATGGTGAGGTCCCTCAGTATGGTAATAATATGGTATGGTGAGACCCCTCAGTATGGTGATAATATGGTATGTTGAGGTACCTCAGTATGGTAATAATATTGTATGTTGAGGTCCCTCAGTATGGTGATAATATGGTATGGTGAGGTCCCTCACTATGGTGAAAATATGGTATGGTCCCTCAGTATTGTGACAATATGGTATGTTGAGGTCCCTCAGTATGGTGATAATATTGTATGGTGAGATCCCTCAGTATGGTGATAATATTGTATGGTCCCTTAGTATGGTGACAATATGGTATGTTGAGGTCCCTCAGTATATTGATAATATTGTATGGTGAGGTCCATCAGTATGGTGATAATTTTGTATGGTGAGTGTCACGTTCTGACCTTAGTTGCTTTTTTATGTCTTTCTTTTGGTTTGGTCAGGGCGTGAGTTGGGGTGGGCATTCTATGTTCTATATTCTATGTTTTGTCCTATGTGTTGTATTTCTGTGTTTGGCCTAGTGAGGTCCCTTAGTATGGTGATAATATTGTATGTTGAGGTCCCTCAGTATGGTGATAATATGGTATGGTGAGGTTCCTCAGTATGGCGATAATATCGTATTGTGAGGTCCTTGGAAATTCCCTGCCCAGTTATGACCTGCATTAACTGGCCAGAAGAGGGTTGTCATATGCAGATTATGGTACTCATCTGGACATGCATCCCATATACTGTACATTATTGTTCAGTAGACTGGACCATTTACTCTATACTATTATATGACTGTTTGATTCATATTATAGGTCAAATGCAATAGATTTAATTAATGCATTTAGTAATAGAATTGTAACAATACCCCCCCACCCCTCCATCACAAATGCGCACACACACACACACACACACACACACACACACACACACACACACACACACACACACACACACACACACACACACACACACACACACACACACACACACACACACACACACACACACACCTCCTAAACCTTGTCCCTGCCTCACCTTAAACCATCAGCTCCCCTGTAATTAATTACAGTGTTCACTTTCTTCCCCAAATAAGCCTGTCACACCTCCCCTTTCACTCTTTCATCATCCCTCGGTTTTTCAGAAGCCACGCGTCGGCCGATATGAGCCCTGAGGGGGTGGAGAAATGACATGGCGTCGACAGAGACAGCGGCTGTTTTTAAATGAAACTGACAAACAGATTTATCATTGTTTAACTTGTCCAAGGTGTCTTTTCTGGTTGCTCTACATCTGAAGATGGCGCTACAGTGGTTAGCGGCCATTTTACAGGCTCCTGCCAAATGTCCTATTTAGTGTGTTTTTTATGCTGATCTTAACTTTTTGTACAATGTCTCCGTTATATATTCCTATGACCGAAAACGGATTGTGGACAAAAGAACAGCGATTACTAACCTCGATTTGGATGAAGATTTCTACTTGGCAGCTCTGGACGTACTGCTTACTCCAGACCAGGCCTTAATCCCCGGCACTCTAAAGGGGAAGCGGTGGCGGAAAAAAGGCAGGCCTCCTAACGAGATTAATAGGCCGCCATTTCCCACTGTTGACAAATGTGCAGTCACTGGAGAACAAACTGGATGAGCTCCGTTCGAGACTATCCTATAAACGGGACCTGAAGAACTGTAATAATGTTTCTCTGAGTCTTGGCTGAACAAGGACATAGATAATACTGTATATATCTTGCGGGGTTCTGCACGCATCGTCTAGACAGGACAGCAGCCTCGGGTACGACTAAGGGAGAGGGGTATCGCTTTGTTAACAGCAGCTTGTGCGCGACCTCTAATGTTAAAGAAGTCTCTAGTTTTTGCCCGCCTTTGTCGTTAGAATACCTCATAATGAGCTGCAGACCATACTATTTACTAAGAGAGTTTTCATCTATATTTTTCGTATATGTCTATTTACCACCACAAATCGATGCTGGCACTAAGATCGCACTCAAAGAACTGTATAGGGCCATAAGCAAACAAGAAAAAGTACATTTCTCGTGGCCGGTGATTTTCTTTTTACCAGCATGTCACCTGTTCAAATAGAGGGGACAAAACTCTAGATCACCTTTACTCCACACACAGAGACGTGTACAAGGCTCTCCCTTCCTTTGATAAATCTGACCATAATTATATCTTCCTGATTCCTGGTTACAAGCAAAAACTTAAACTGGAAGTACCAGTGACACACACAATACGGAAGTGGTCGGATGAAACAGATGCTAAGCTACATGACTGTTTCGCTACCACAGACTGGAATATGTTCAGAGATTACAAAGGGAAACCCAGCCGGGAGCTGCCAAGTGACGTGAGTTTACCAGACGAGCTAAATGCCTTCTAGGTTCGCTATGAGACAAGCAGCACTGAACCATGAATGAGAGCACCAGTCGTACTAGACGACTGTGTGATCTCGCTCACGGCAGCCGATGTGAGTTAGACAATTAAACAGGTTAACATTCACAAGGCCGCGGGGCCAGATGGATTAGCAGGCTGCGTACTCAGAGCATGCACTGATCAGCTGGCAAGTGTCTTCACTGACATTTTCAATCTCTCCCTGACCCTGTCTGTAATATTGACATGTTTCAAGCAGACCTCCATAGTCCCTGTGTCCAAGAATGCCAAGGAAACCTGTATAAATGACTATCGCCTCATAGAACTCACATCTGTAACCATGAAATGCCTTGAAAGGCTGGTCATGGCTCACATCAACACCATCATCCCAGACACCCTGGACCCACTCTAATTTGCATACTGCTCCAACAGATCCACAGATGATGCACTCCACATAGGAACACCTATGTGATAATGTTGTTCATTGACTACAGCGCAGCGTTCAACCCCATAGTGCCCTGCAAGCTCATCACTAAGCTCAGGATCCTGGGACTGAACTCCTCCCTCTGCAACTGGATCCTGGACTTCCTGACAGACCGCCCCCAGGTGGTGAGGGTAGGCAACAACACATCTGTCATGCTGACCCTCAACACAGGGGCCCCCCAGGGTGCGTGCTAAGGCCCCTCCTATACTCCCTGTTCACCCATGACTGTGTGGCCACATACAACTCCAACACCATCATTACGTTTTCTGACAGCACAATGGTGGTAGGCCTGATCACCGTCTACGATGAGACAGCCTATATGGAGGAGGTCAGTGACCTGGCAAGACAAAGGGGAAGGCCCTAAAAAAGGAATGCCCTAAACTGTTCTCTCTGCTGCTGCACGGCAAGTGGCACCAATGCACCAAGTCTGGAACCAACAGTACCCTGAACAGCTTCAACCCCAAGCCATAATACTGCTAAATAGTTAAACAAATAGCTACTCGGACTATGTGCATTAACCTCACTAGGGTCTGTGGAACGGTAGCGTCCCACCTTGTCAACAGCCAGTGAAAGTGCAGGCGCCAAATTCAAAACAACAGAAATCCCATAATTAAAATTCCTCAAACATACATGTATTTTCCACCATTTTAAAGATACACTTGTTGTAAATCCAGCCACAGTGTCCGATTTCAAAAAGGCTTTACGACGAAAGCAAACCAAATGATCATGTTAGGTCAGAGCCAAGTCACAGAAAAACACAGCCATTTTCCCAGCCAAAGAGAGGTGTCACAAAAAGCAAAAATATAGATAAAATTAATCACTAACCTTTGATGATCTTCATCAGATGACACTCATAGGACTTCATGTTACACAATACATGTATGTTTTGTTCGGTAAAGTTCATATTTATATCCAAAAATCTGAGTTTACATTGGCGCGTTATGTTCAGTAGGTCCAAAACATCCGGTGATTTTGCAGAGAGCCAATTTACAGAAATACTCATAATAAACATTGCTAAAAGATACAACTGTTATGCATGGAATTTTAGATTTACTTCTCCTTAATGCAACCGCTGTGTCAGATTTCAAAAAAACTTTACGGAAAAAGCACACCATGCAATAATGTGAGTACGGCGCTCAGACGACAAATCAAACCAAACAGATATCCAACATGTTGGAGTCAACAGAAGTCAGAAATAGCATTATAAGTATTCACTTACCTTCGATGATCTTCATCAGAATGCACTCCCAGGAATCCCAGTTCCACAATAAATGTTTGTTTTGTTCGATAATGTCCATCTATTATGTCCAAATTCCTCCTTGTTGTTTGCGCGTTCAGTACACAATCTAAACTCACGACACGCGTGCAAGTCCAGCGGAAAGTACGGACAAAAAGTCCAAAAAGTTATATTACAGTCCGTAGCAACATGTCAAACGAAGTATAGAATCAATCATTAGGATAATTTTAACATAAATCTTCAATAATGTTCCAACCGGAGAATTCCTTTGTCTGTAGAATTGCAATGGAACAGAGCTCGCGGCTCTCTGGCAGACCTCTGACTCATTCCCCTCTCATTCGCCCCCACTTCACAGTAGAAGCATCAAACAAGGTTCTAAAGACTGTTGACATCTAGTGGAAGCCTTAGGAAGTGCAATATGACCCCATAGACACTGTGTATTCGATAGGCCAAGAGTTGAAAAACTACAAACCTGAGATTTCCCACTCCCTGGTTGGATTTTTTCTCAGGTTTTGTCTGCCATTTGAGATCTGTTATACTCACAGACATCATTCAAACAGTTTTAGAAACTTCAGACTGTTCTATCCAAATATAGTAATTATATGCATATTCTAGCTGTTATGGCTGAGTAGCAGGCAGTTTAATTTGGGCACGGTTTTCATCCAAAAATCCCAATGCTGCCCCCTACCCTAGTGAAGTTAACCAGTGGAGGCTGCTGAGGGGAGCTCATAATAATGGCCGCAATGGAGCAAATGGAATAGAATCAAACCCTTGGAAACCATGTGTTTGATAAGATTCTACTCCAGTCATTACCACAAGCCGTTCTCCCCAATTAAGGTGCCACCAATTTTTGACTGATCACATACGCTGCTGCTACTGCTTATTATCTATCCTGTTGCCTAGTCATGTAACCCCTACTTACATGTACATACAGTATCTACCTCAATTACCTCGTACCCTTGCACATCGACTTGGTACTGGTACGCTGTGTATATAGACAAGTTATCATTACTTGTATTTATTCCTTTTGTTATCTTTTTATTATGTTTCTCCCTGCATTGTTGTGAAGGACCCGTAAGAAAGCATTCCACTGTTAGTCTAGACTGGTTGTTTATAAAGAATATATGACAAATAAAATTAGATTTTGTTTGAATGTGTGTTCTCGTGCTCTCCATAGATGGGTTGGCTAACAACGTCTTGAAAACAATGTGCGTGCTTCTATGGGGCAGAGGTCAGCCTGTTGTTGTGAATCTGGAATATTTGGCTCAGTTGGTAGAGCATGGTGCTTACAACACCAGGGTTTCTGGTTTGATTCCCACGGGGAACCAGCACAAAAAGTATGAAAATGTATGCACTCACTACTGTAAGTCGCTCTGGATAAGAGTGTCTACTAAATGTCTAAAATGTAAAAAAACAAAACAATTGATGGACAGATTGCTAGCAAGAAAGACAAGAAACTGCCATGTGGGGAATTGAAAGTGGCTCGTTTCATCTTGTTATTGATACCATGTCTTGTTTTGAGGTATTTTGACAGATTTCATGTCAATGCTAATATGGCTAAAATTCGCTAGATAGCTAACCAACAACTGTATTTGAGAGACAAACAAGTGGTCATTGTGCAAATTTATTTATGTTTTCAATAAACATTGTAGACAAAATATAGCTTACATGTTGTCAACAATCTAAGCCAACATCATCTGTGTTCTCCCTTCGTTATGCTAAACAACCTAACCATCTATAGCGGCACTTCTCCATGGACTAATTGGGAGTGTACCTGGGACAGTTTGCAGTATGTGTCCACACTATGTGTGTACTGTTAAAGCCAATGATCAGAATGGAAGGCTAGAAGTGAAGCAGTCTCATTACAGACTGCACAGGACTACTGCACATGCAGACCTACTATAAATGCAATGTTTCACACAAAAGAGTAAATAACTCATACATCCTACACTCACACACAGTCCACACAAGTGTTTCTATAAGAGAGCAGTGATGAATGTAACACTAAACTGTCTATCAGAGCAGGTGTGATGAATGTAACACTAAACTGTCCATCAGAGCAGGTGTGATGAATGTAACACTAAACTGTCTATCAGAGCAGGTGTGATGAATGTAACACTAAACTGTCATTCAGAGCAGGTGTGATGAATGTAACACTAAACTGTCTATCAGAGAGCAGAGTGATGAATGTAACACTAAACTGTCCATCAGAGCAGGTGTGATGAATGTAACACTAAACTGTCTATCAGAGCAGGTGTGATGAATGTAACACTAAACTGTCATTCAGAGCAGGTGTGATGAATGTAACACTAAACTGTCTATTAGAGAGCAGAGTGATGAATGTAACACTAAACTGTCCATCAGAGAGCAGAGTGATGAATGTAACACTAAACTGTCTATCAGAGAGCAGAGTGATGAATGTAACACTAAACTGTCTATCAGAGCAGGTGTGATGAATGTAACACTAAACTGTCTATCAGAGCAGGTGTGATGAATGTAACACTAAACTGTCATTCAGAGCAGGTGTGATGAATGTAACACTAAACTGTCTATTAGAGAGCAGAGTGATGAATGTAACACTAAACTGTCCATCAGAGAGCAGAGTGATGAATGTAACACTAAACTGTCTATCAGAGAGCAGAGTGATGAATGTAACACTAAACTGTCTATCAGAGCAGGTGTGATGAATGTAACACTAAACTGTCCATCAGAGCAGGTGTGATGAATGTAACACTAAACTGTCTATCAGAGCAGGTGTGATGAATGTAACACTAAACTGTCCATCAGAGAGCAGAGTGATGAATGTAACACTAAACTGTCTATCAGAGCAGGTGTGATGAATGTAACACTAAACTGTCCATCAGAGCAGGTGTGATGAATGTAACACTAAACTGTCTATCAGAGCAGGTGTGATGAATGTAACACTAAACTGTCTATCAGAGAGCAGAGTGATGAATGTAACACTAAACTGTCTATCAGAGAGCAGAGTGATGAATGTAACACTAAACTGTCTATCAGAGCAGGTGTGATGAATGTAACACTAAACTGTCCATCAGAGCAGGTGTGATGAATGTAACACTAAACTGTCTATCAGAGAGCAGGTGTGAAGAATGTAACACTAAAATGTCCATCAGAGCAGGTGTGATGAATGTAACACTAAACTGTCTATCAGAGAGCAGAGTGATGAATGTAACACTAAACTGTCTATCAGAGCAGGTGTGATGAATGTAACACTAAACTGTCCATCAGAGCAGGTGTGATGAATGTAACTCTAAACTGTCTATCAGAGCAGGTGTGATGAATGTAACACTAAACTGTCTATCAGAGAGCAGAGTGATGAATGTAACACAAAATTGTCCTTCAGAGCAGGTGTGATGAATGTAACACTAAACTGTCCATCAGAGCAGGTGTGATGAATGTAACACTAAACTGTACATCAGAGCAGGTGTGATGAATGTAACACTAAACTGTACATCAGAGCAGGTGTGATGAATGTAACACTAAACTGTCTATCAGAGAGCAGGTGTGATGGAACACTAAACTGTCCATCAGAGCAGGTGTGATGTAACACTAAACTGTCCATCAGAGCAGGTGTGATGAATGTAACACTAAACTGTCTATCAGAGAGCAGGTGTGATGTAACACTAAACTGTCCATCAGAGCAGGTGTGATGAATGTAACACTAAACTGTACATCAGAGCAGGTGTGATGAATGTAACACTAAACTGTCTATCAGAGCAGGTGTGATGAATGTAACACTAAACTGTCTATCAGAGCAGGTGTGATGAATGTAACACTAAACTGTCTATCAGAGCAGGTGTGATGAATGTAACACTAAACTGTCCATCAGAGCAGGTGTGATGAATGTAACACTAAACTGTCTATCAGAGAGCAGGTGTGATGAATGTAACACTAAACTGTCTATCAGAGAGCAGAGTGATGAATGTAACACTAAACTGTCTATCAGAGCAGGTGTGATGAATGTAACACTAAACTGTCTATCAGAGCAGGTGTGATGAATGTAACACTAAACTGTCCATCAGAGCAGGTGTGATGAATGTAACACTAAACTGTCCATCAGAGCAGAGTGATGAATGTAACACTAAACTGTCTATCAGAGAGCAGAGTGATGAATGTAACACTAAACTGTCTATCAGAGCAGGTGTGATGAATGTAACACTAAACTGTCTATCAGAGAGCAGAGTGATGAATGTAACACTAAACTGTCTATCAGAGAGCAGAGTGATGAATGTAACACTAAACTGTCTATCAGAGAGCAGGTGTGATGAATGTAACACTAAACTGTCTATCAGAGCAGGTGTGATGAATGTAACACTAAACTGTCTATCAGAGAGCAGAGTGATGAATGTAACACTAAACTGTCTATCAGAGCAGGTGTGATGAATGTAACACTAAACTGTCTATCAGAGCAGGTGTGATGAATGTAACACTAAACTGTCTATCAGAGCAGGTGTGATGAATGTAACACTAAACTGTCTATCAGAGAGCAGAGTGATGAATGTAACACTAAACTGTCTATCAGAGCAGGTGTGATGAATGTAACACTAAACTGTCCATCAGAGCAGGTGTGATGAATGTAACACTAAACTGTCCATCAGAGCAGGTGTGATGAATGTAACTCTAAACTGTCCATCAGAGCAGGTGTGATGAATGTAACACTAAACTGTCATTCAGAGCAGGTGTGATGAATGTAACACTAAACTGTATATCAGAGAGCAGAGTGATGAATGTAAAACTAAACTGTCCATCAGAGCAGGTGTGATGAATGTAACACTAAACTGTATATCAGAGAGCAGAGTGATGAATGTAAAACTAAACTGTCCATCAGAGCAGGTGTGATGAATGTAACACTAAACTGTCATTCAGAGCAGGTGTGATGAATGTAACACTAAACTGTATATCAGAGAGCAGAGTGATGAATGTAAAACTAAACTGTCTATCAGAGCAGGTGTGATGAATGTAACACTAAACTGTCCATCAGAGCAGGTGTGATGAATGTAACACTAAACTGTCCATCAGAGCAGAGTGATGAATGTAACACTAAACTGTCTATCAGAGAGCAGAGTGATGAATGTAACACTAAACTGTCTATCAGAGAGCAGGTGTGATGAATGTAACACTAAACTGTCTATCAGAGCAGGTGTGATGAATGTAACACTAAACTGTCTATCAGAGAGCAGAGTGATGAATGTAACACTAAACTGTCTATCAGAGCAGGTGTGATGAATGTAACACTAAACTGTCCATCAGAGCAGGTGTGATGAATGTAACACTAAACTGTCTATCAGAGAGCAGAGTGATGAATGTAACACTAAACTGTCTATCAGTGAGCAGAGTGATGAATGTAACACTAAACTGTCCATCAGAGCAGGTGTGATGAATGTAACACTAAACTGTCCATCAGAGCAGGTGTGATGAATGTAACACTAAACTGTATATCAGAGAGCAGAGTGATGAATGTAAAACTAAACTGTCCATCAGAGCAGGTGTGATGAATGTAACTCTAAACTGTCTATCAGAGCAGGTGTGATGAATGTAACACTAAACTGTCCATCAGAGCAGGTGTGATGAATGTAACACTAAACTGTCTATCAGAGAGCAGAGTGATGAATGTAACACTAAACTGTCTATCAGAGCAGGTGTGATGAATGTAACACTAAACTGTCTATCAGAGAGCAGAGTGATGAATGTAACACTAAACTGTCCATCAGAGCAGGTGTGATGAATGTAACACTAAACTGTCCATCAGAGCAGGTGTGATGAATGTAACACTAAACTTTCTATCAGAGCAGGTGTGATGAATGTAACACTAAACTGTCCATCAGAGCAGGTGTGATGAATGTAACACTAAACTGTCCATCAGAGCAGGTGTGATGAATGTAACACTAAACTGTCCATCAGAGCAGGTGTGATGAATGTAACACTAAACTGTCCATCAGAGTGGCTGTGGCCTGTAATCCATGGCTTCTGGTTGGGGTATGTACGTACAGTCACTGTGGGGACGACATCATCGATGCACTTTTTGATGAAGCCAGTGATTGAAGTGATGTACTCCTTAATGCCATCGGAAGAATCCCGTAACATATTCCAGTCTGTGCTAGCAAAACAGTCCTGTAGTTTAGCATCTGCGTCATCTGACCACTTCCGTATTGAGCGAGTCACTGGTACTTCCTGCTTAAATTTTTGCTTGTAAGCAGGAATCAGGAGGATAGAGTTATGGACATATTTACCAAATGGAGGTTGAGGGAAAGCTTTGTACGTGTCTCTGTGTGTGGAGTAAAGGTGGTCTATATTTTTCCCCCTCTGGTTTCACGTAGGTAAAACGGATTTAAGTTTCCCTGCATTAAAGTCCCCGACCACTAGGAGCGCTGCCTCTGGATGAGCATTTTTTGTTTGGTTATGGCCTTATACAGCTCGTTGAGTGCCTTAGTGCCAGCATCGGTTTGTGGTGGTAAATAGACAGCTACAAAAAATATAGATAAACTCTCTTGGTGAATAGTGTGGTCTACAGCTTATCATAAGATACTCTACCTCAGGTGAGCAAAACCAAGAGACTTCCTTCTTAAGTATACGCACTTTTTATTTTATTGCCTAAAATGACATACCCGAATCTAACTGCATGTAGCTCAAGGCTTGAAGCAAGGATATGCATGTTCTTGGTACCATTTGAAAGGAAACACTTTGAAGTTTTTGGAACTGTGAAAGGAATGTAGGAGAATATAACACAACAGATCTGGTAAAAGATAATACAAAGACAAAACCAACCGTTCATTTGTATTTTTTTCAACTTTGAAATGGAAGAGAAAGGCCATAATGTATTATTCCAGCCCATGTGTAATTTAGATGTTGGCCACTAGATGGCAGCAGTGTATGTGCAAAGTTTTAGATTGATCCAATGAACCATTGCATTTCTGTTCAAAATGTTGTATCAAGTCTGCCCAAATGTGCCCAATTTGTTTATGAATAACTTTTCATGTTCAGAATTGTGCACTCTCCTCAAACAATAGCATGGTATTCTTTCACTGTAATAGCTACTGTAATTTGGACAGAGCAGTTAGATTAACACAAATGTAAACTTTCTGTGAATATCAGATATGTCTATATCCTGGTAAATGTTCTTCTTACATACAACCTCATGCTAATCGCATTAGCCTACGTTAGCTCACTGACCCTGAATGAGGCTCTTCCCCATTTCTGTCTTTCGTTAAATCCATTGTACAGTTCCAGTCCCCGCCGACCACCTGCGTCTCCTCAGGCGCTACCTGTGAGAGTTCCTGTCTAAGACACCCAAAAATATCCCCCCTCTCTCTCCCTGTGTTAGGCGCAGACACAATTTTTATATATTTTTTTATTTCACCTTTATTTAACCATAAAGACAAAACCCATGTTGTAAATTTCTGCTTTTACAACAAGCTGCCTACCCTTACACAACTCATTTGAGGAGCACATTTCGACAGACAGACCCGGTACAAAAAGGACTGCCACCCCTGCACTAATATTTGTCCCATGGCTCAATACACTTGCTCCTTTCCACCAGAGCCCCCAATCGACTTCATTCACCACATCACTATGCGTCTCCTGCAGAAACAACACCTGACTTTTTTTGTTTTACATATTCACCCAACACACTCCTCTTTCCCGCATCTCTGGCGCCATTTATATTAAGCGAGCCTACCTAAAGAGTCTCCATAAGAAGTGGGAGAAAAGCTACCAAAGAATGAGACCAATAGCAAAGCTCCAAAAGCCCCAGTGCAAGAAAGAAACTATACATCTAAACAGTGTCTGAAGGTAGACCTTTACGCGCTGTTGTGTTCCACTTCCTCAACCTAAACTGTTTCCTGGGTGAGAGGACACCATGCCCCTCATTTTTCATGTTGTACTGATTTTACAAACTCTTCGTCTTCCACCCTAACTTTGAAAATTGAAATTGAAAGAAAAGACCAAGGACGGAGCCCTTCACACCAAACACTCAAACTTCCCAAAAAACTCCCAGCATACACTGCGAGAGAGAGAGACCAACTGAGGAGGATAGATGAAGAAACCATTTTACCCCACAGCAGGGACTCTTTTCAGAGGTTGTGTCAAACAGCTGAGTTAACCACAGTGTCTTAGTCATTCCCTGAGGTGTCCAGGAAGCCTACTATAGCAGGCAGATTTACTACAGGCTACCTGACTGGAAAATATGTCTTAATAGCTACCTATTGAAGAGGAGCAGAGGGGAAATGGATGGATTACAGTATAGGTCTGGAGAACAAGCTGTAGTCACACTGGTGCCTCACTCTTCTGTTGGAGAGGAGAGGTAGGAATAGGAGGAGGGAAGAAGAGAGGGGAGGAGATGAGAAAAGAAGAGCATGCATTAATTGATTGTAGTTGAGACTTGCTAATGTGTGCCAATGGGCCATGTTTTAACAGCCAACCATGTAAATCCTGGTTCTCTGAGGTCCAGATAGAAAGTTCAAAGCACTCACTCTTAGCCCTCTCTTCCTATCCTTTAGTTCTGCTGTTTGGGGTTTTAGGCTGGGTTTCTGTACAGCACTTCGAGATATTAGCTGATGTACGAAGGGCTATATAAAAAAATATATATATAAAAAAATAATTAACTTGATTTGATTTGATTTACTCTCCTTCAGCTTTTCTTCCCTCTCTTTCAGCTCTCTCTTACTTTCATTCAGCTTTTCCTTTCTCTCTTTCAGCTCTCTCCTACTCTTCTTCTGCTCTCTCTACCTCGCCTTCAGCTCTTTCTTCCCTCTCTTTCAGCTCTCTCTTCCCTCTCCTTCACCTCTCTCTTCCTCTCTTTCAGCACTCTCTTCCTCTCCTTCAGCTCTCTCTTCCTCTCCTTCACCTCTTTCAGCTCCCACTTTCAGCTCTCTCTTCCTCTAATTCAGCTCTTTCTTCCTTCTCTTTCAGCTCTCTCTTCCATCACTTTCAGGTCTCTCTTCCCTCTCTTTCAGCTCTCTCTTACCTCTCTTTCACCTCTCTCTTCCTCTCCTTCACCTCTCTCTTCCTCTCTGGAGAGTGTGTGTGGGGGGCAAGAGGGATGAGGGAGTGTGTGGGTGGGGGGAAAGAGGGATAAGGGAGTGTGTGTGGGGGGGGGCAAGAGGGATGAGGGAGTGTGTGTGTGGGGGGTCAAGAGGGATGAGGGAGTGTGTGTGTGGGGGGGGGGGGGCAAGAGGGATGAGGGAGTGTGTGCGTGGGGGGGCAAGAGGGATGAGGGAGTGTGTGTGTGGGGGGGAAAGAGAAATGAGGGAGTGTGTGTGTGGGGTGGCAAGAGGGATGAGGGAGTGTGTGTGTGGGGTGGCAAGAGGGATGAGGGAGTGTGTGTGTGGGGGGGAAAGAGGGATGAGGGAGTGTGTGTGTGGGGGGGAAAGAGGGATGAGGGAGTGTGTGTGTGGGGGGGAAAGAGGGATGAGGGAGTGTGTGTGTGGGGGGGAAAGAGGGATGATGGAGTGTGTGTGGGAGGGCAAGAGTGATGAGGGAGTGTGTGTGGTGGGGCAAGAGGAATGAGTAAGTGTGGGGGGGAAAGAGGGATGAGGAAGTGTGCGAAATGGTCAGCACTAGGGGGTGCACTTGCTCTCCCTGGCTCTCTGCCCTCTCGCTCTCTCATGCTGTCACTCTCGCTCTCTCTCTCTCTCTCTCTCTCTCAATTCAATTCAATTCAATTTGCTTTATTTGAATGACGTAACAATGTACATATTGCCAAAGCTTATTTTGGATATTTACAATATAAAAATATAAATGAGAATCAAAATTGTCAACGGGACAACAGTAACAACAATAACCAAGAGTCAAAATAACCATACATTCAACAATAACAATAAGCATACAGTAGAGTACATGTGCAGGTTGATTGGTCTGTCAGACACTGTCCCTCAACTTATGACAGGCAGCAATGTAGTGCGCTGCCAGCCCACAGCTCTCTGCGTCCTCCCCCAACAGGACGGGTAGCCTATCCTCATCAGAGAGTTCTTTGAAACCTTGAATAAGGGTTTCAAATTTGGGGAAATGACACTCTCTAATTGTTTTATATTTTTTACATTTTGTCAGGAAATGCAGCTCTGTCTCAGGTTCTGCTGTTGTGCAGTGGTTGCACAGCCTTTCCTCTACAGGGAGCCAGGTTTTCCTGTGTCTACCCTTCTCAATGGCAAGGCTGTGCTCACTGAGCCTGTACTTTGTCAAGGTTTTTCTAAGGTTTTGATCAGTAACCATGGTCAAATATTTAGCCACAGTGTACTGTCGATTTAGGGCCAGATAGCACTGCATTTTGCTTTGTGTTTGTGCTTGTGTTTCCCAATAAGCAATATCGTTTTGTTTTGAATGTGTTGTAATTTGGTTTATCCTGATTGATTGGATGTTCTGGTCCTGAGGCTTCAGTGTGTTAGTAGAACAGGTTTGTGAACTCAGCCCCAAGACCAGCTGGATGAGGGGACTCTTTTCTTTGCTCACCTCTTGGCATTGCAGGGCTTGGTAGTGATATGAGAGGGGGTCACTGTATTTTAGATGTTTCCAAAACTTAATTGCTCTTTCTTGAGTTTTCACTATTAGTGGATATTTGCTTAATTCTGCCCTGCATGCATTGTTTGTAGTTTTCCTCTGGACATGTAGGATAATCTTACAGAACTCTGCATGCAGGGTTTCAATGCGGTGTTTGTCCCATTTGATGAAATCTTGTTTTGCAAGTGGACCCCACACCTCGCTGCCATAAAGTGCAATTGGTTCAATGACATATTCAATTAGTTTTAGCCAAAAGGTATTTCAATTTGAATTTGCGTAGAATGATCTGCGTGCTTTCTCTCTCAGTTCATTCACTGCCTCATTAAGGTGTCCAGTTGAGCTTATTTTTAATTGTAGTGTGTGCAGTACTCTATATATTTTGTACCAATTGAGAACTTTAGTCTAATTCCCTGAGATCTGGATCTTCTCTGGAAAATCATTATTTTTGTCTTTTTGGGGTTTACTGCCAGGGCCCAGGGCTCCCCCTCTCTCTCTATCATGCTCTCTCTCTCTCTCTCTCTCTCTCTCTCTCTCTCTCTCTCTCTCTCTCTCTCTCTCTCTCTCTCATGCTCTCGCTCTCTCTCCCTCTCTCTCTCTATCATGTTCTCACTCTCTCTCTCTCTCTCTCTCTCTCTCTCTCTCTCTCTCTCTCTCTCTCTCTCTCTCTCTCTCTCGCTCTCTCTCGCTCTCTCTCGCTCTCTCTCTCTCTCTCTCTCGCTCTCGCTCTCGCTCTCGCTCTCGCTCTCTCTCCCCCTCCCTCTCCCTCTCACTCTCTCTCTCTATCATGCTCTCTCTCTCTCATGTTCTCTCTCTCTCTCATGCTCTCTCTCATGCTCTCACTCTCTCTCTCTCATGCTCTCCCTCTCCCTCTCACTCTCTCTCTATCATGCTCTCTCTCTCTCATGTTCTCTCTCTCTCATGTTCTCTCTCTCTCATGCTCTCTCTTTCATGCTCTCACTCTCTCTCTCTCATGCTCTCGCTCTCTCTCCCCTCCCTCTCCCTCTCACTCTCTATCATGCTCTCTCTCTCATGTTCTCTCTCTCTCATGCTCTCTCTCTCTCATGCTCTCGCTCTCTCTCCCCCTCCCTCTCCCTCTCTCTCTCTATCATGCTCTCTCTCTATCATGTTCTTTCTCTCTCATGCTCTCTCTCTCTCTCTCTCTCTCATGCTCTCTATCTCTCTCTCTCTCTCATGCTCTCTCTCTCTCTCATGCTCTCACTCTCTCCCTGTAACTTATTTTTAAGAACATCAAAAGCTTTTGTTTCTTTTTTGCTAACTGACTAGTGGCTGTAAATGGATAGGGTCTCACTGTGTGTCCTGAGGTGAGGCCCAGCTAATAGCCCAGAGGTACGAGGGATGGAGTGAGGTAAAGAGAGAGAAATGGTGGTGAAAAAGGGAGAGTTGAAGGTGTACACTGACTGTGACACATGTCACATGGAAATGCTAATACCGTAGAGAGAAAGAGAGAGAGGACTGTTGGGCAGAGTATTTATGGGGTAGAGGAAGAGTGAGGGAGAGGGCAGGAGGAAGTTTCGTTGATGTGGTTAAGGGGATTTTCAATCCCAGCAGAAGTACTTTTCATTAAGTTAAAAACTATAATCTGTGCTGGTGGAGAAACAATGGGCAAATATCAATACTGAGAGTGCCTGAACTGGACTTTGCTAAGGAGAGAAGGTAAGAGAGAGAGGTAGGGAGAAAGAGAGATGGGGAGAAAGGTTGAAATGGGAGAAGAGAGGAGAGAGCGTCTGCTAAGCTCAGAGAAGAATTGAGAGAGGTGAGGAGAGAGTGATGGAAAGAAAGAGGAGGGAGGAGTGTCCCCAGTTGTAATTAGGTAGTAGTCCTAGAGGGTCTGAGTTTAAGCACCCATTAAACACAATTCACATTGATTGTCTCCTTTAGCAGAGTCAAATCACCCTGGCAGTCCAAAACCACATTTGAAACACCCAGCAGTTTGACTTGTATAGTGTGTATTCACTAAGACTTCTGAATCGTCTTTAACAGATGCACATCCCCCTTGTTCTCATCTGATGTGGTCATGGGGGGAGACACAAACTTTTGTCTGGTCAGAATAAAATGAACCCCTCACCCCCTCTCTCTCTTTCGCAAGTCCTTTTTTTCACCACCCCTCCACTCCTCCACCTTCCTGAAGAGAGAAAGAGAGAGGGACACACAGACAGAGACAGAGACAGAGGGTATCTAAGAAAGTGTGACGCAGCCCTTAGTCATCCATACATGTGACACCAAATGTGTCAATGGGTCCTCTGTGGCATCCCTTCTTGCCTTGTGTGTGTGTGCGCGTGCGTGTTCGTCTGAATATTTCAGGGACATAAGTTGTGACAAATGTATCATTGTAACTTAGCCCTAGTTATGCCTGTATTTGGAGAGTAAAACAACTCATTAGACTCACTTTAAAAGCCTAAAACCTTATAAAAACCTCTAACAACCCATTTACTGCTGTTATTCCAGGAGTCATTTTTATAAAGACTTTCCTTTGGTCTCAGAAACCGGTGGGTGGAATTCCACTGTTACATAATCTTGTCATTATAGGTTGGTTCACAAGTGGTTGTGTGTGTGTGTGTGTGTGTGTGTGTGTGTGTGTGTGTGTGTGTGTGTGTGTGTGTGTGTGTGTGTGTGTGTGTGTGTGTGTGTGTGTGTGTGTGTGTGTGTGTGTGTGTGTGTGTGTGTGTGTGTGTGTGTGTGTGTGTGTGTGTGTGTGTGTGTGTGTGTGTGTGTGTGTGTGTGTGTGAGAGAGAGAGAACCCCACAGACAAGCAACCCCAAGCGGAAAGTCAACCTCCCAGCACAGAGTACTACTCCCTCATTGAAATGAAAGATACATTCACCCAGCTGGAAGTAAGGCAGGTGGAGCTGGAACAGCAGGTGAACACACTCCAGTCAGCACAAAAAATAGTCCAGCTCAACAACACCCTATCAACCAGTCCAGGAGAGTTGGAGGGGGAGAGAGACATCGCTGGACTGTGGTGAGACAACCTCAACAGGAGAAGAACAGAGCATTTAAGGAGAAGGTGAGAACGATGATGTGTGACAGAGAAAAATCCATTAGAGAGCTGGCCACCCCCATAGAGAAGCCAGCAGAACATCCCACTTCAGAACCTGACAGTAGCCTCGACATCGCAGCAGGACAGACAAATGAAGAACCCCAAGCCCAGGAGATCCCACCCCCTCTGAGCACCCCCCTGTCAGCCACCATGATAGCCCTCCTAACAACCCCCCCCCACACCAACTGAGGACATACAAACCACATAATGTACTCCTTATGGACTCAAACGGGTAATATATGCAATAAAATAAAAAAATTCCCAAACACACAGTGTCTAAACTCTGGTTTTCAAACAACCAGCATGCCCTAGACCTTCTGTCTGAGGACCAACTAGGGTCACCCAGCCACATAATAAGACACACAGGCACAAACGACCTGACGACACAACAGGAAAGGGTGGTCACAGCACTTAAGGGAGTGATTGAAAAAGCGTATTTTACTTTCCCCAACAGACAAGTGGTATCTCCACCCTGCTACCACAAAAATACTCCCACCCTGCTACCATATAGCGGGTAAACGCAAGTATTTCCCGTGACTGTGCCTCAAAACCAAATGTCTACCTGGCCCACCGCTTTAACCTAGACTTGAACAGCCTTTACGACCAGGTCCACCTATACAAGTCAGCAGTGCCCATCTTTGCCCAGACCCTAAAGGACATCGCTCTCAACCGCAGTCCCAACACCTCACACAGAAGCAACAGATCAATAGACACCCCACCCAGACCATTGAGACACTCTCCCAAACCTACACAGTGGATCCAGGCTGAGATGACCTACATCCAGACAACAGCACCATCAGACACATCCACACCCCCACCCCAACCAATCAACACCACCCCCCCCAAGTCAACCATGCCCACACCCCATTTAGACCCCCTAAGATGAGACCTATGCCCCTCCTGCCCCCCCCTGCAAAGAGAGCCTCAACATGAAAGTCACCCATACACCCAGGCCGTGAGCAGGCAAACAGGCCCAACCCTCACATTTACACTAGCCCAAGCCAATGGCATGTACCAGATGCTCAGCAGGCTCTGCTTACACTTACTGGTCTGAGGCCAAACCACACGATTAACAACATTGCACACTTTATGGAACACAAAGCCTTCACTATCTCATCCTGGAATATCCAAGGCCTGAAGTCATCTTCCTTTGGCTTAAAGAGCAAGAACCTGGACTTGGAACCTGGAAATTAGAAAAACAGACATTGTTGTCCTACAAGAAACCTGGTATAGAGGAGATGGACCCACTTGTTGTCCTCTAGGCTACCAGCTGTAGTCCCATCCACCAAACTACCAGGTGTGAAAGGGACTCAGGGGGTATGCTAATTTGATATAAAGCAGACCTAACTCACTCTATTAAATGAATCAAAACAGGAACATTTTACATTTGGATAGAAATTCAAAAGGAAATTATCTCTACAGAGAAAAATGTAATCCTGTGTGCTACCTATATCCCCCCACTAGAATCCCCATACTTCAAACCTGGAGGGGGAAATCAATAATTTCCAGGCCCAGGGACATGTACTAGTCTGTGGCAACCTAAATGCCAGAACTGGACAAGAACCTGACACCCTCAGCACACAGGGGGACAAACACATACCTGGAGGTGACAGCATTCCCTCCCCCATATGCCCCCAGAGGCACAGCTATGACAACAGAACCAACAAAAACTCCTGCAGCTCTGTCGCACGCTGGGTATGTACATAGTCAATGGTAGGTTTCGAGGGGACCGAAAGCTTATCTCTTCGCAGCAGTACTGTGGACAACTTTATCACTGGCCTCAACCCAGAGTCTGTCAGAGCATTCAGTCAGCCCACTGACATCCCTATCAGATCACAGCAAAATCACAGCCTACTTGAACAGAGCAGTACTCAATCAAAAGGCATCAAAGCCAAAGGAACTGTTTAATATTAAGAAATGCTATAGATGGAAGGAAAGTAGTGTGGAAACCTACCAAAAAACAGTTAGGCAACAACAAATTCAATCCCTTTTACACAACTTCCCGGACAAAACCTGTCACTATAATTGTGAAGGTGTGAACTTGGCAGTAAAAAACCTAAACAGTATATCTGACCTCTCAGCTTCCTTTTCAAATCAACAAATTTCAAACAGAAAACCAAAGAAAATTAACAGCAATGACAAAGGGTTTGATGAAGAACGCAAAAACCTAAGAAAGAAATTGAGAAACCTATCCAACCAAAAACATAGACCCAGAAAACCTTAGCCTTCACTATGGTGAATCACTAAAACAATACAGAAATACACAATGGAAAAAGAAGGAACAGCACGTCAGAAATCAGCTCAACGTAATTGAAGAATCCATAGACTCTAACCACTTCTGGGAAACACTAAACAAACAATAACACTAAGACGTATCTATACAAAACCAAGATGTATGGGTAAACCACTTCTCCAACCACTTGGCCCTATATCAATGAACAAACAGCAAAAACATTTACTTCGTCAAATACAAATCTTAGAATCAACTATTAAAGACTACCAGAACCAACTGGATTCTCCAATTACATTGAATGAACTAGAGGACAAAATACAAATCCTTAAACTCTTACAGGCCTGTGGTGTTGATGGTATCCTCAAATAAATGATATAATTTACAGACCACAAATTCCTATTGGCAGTACTTCAACTCTTTAACATCATCCTTTGCTCTGGTATCTTCCCCAATATTTGGAACCACCCTTTTCCACAAAAGTGGTGACAAATTTGACCCAAATAACTACCGTAGCATATGCGTCAACAGCAACCTTTGGAAAATCCTCTGCATTATCACTAACAGCACACTCGTACATTTCCTCAGTGAAAACATTGTACTGAGCAAATGTCAAGTAGTTTATTTTACCCAATTACCATACCACAGACAACACTTTCACCCTGCACACCCTAATTGACAAACAAACAAAACAAAGGCAAAGTCTTCTCATACTTTGTTGATTTCAAAAAAGCTTTTGACTGAGTTTGGCATTAGGGTCTGCTATACAAATTTATGGAAAGTGGTGTTGGTGGAAAAATATATGACATTATAAAATCCATGTACAAAAAATACACACATTTCTTTCCACAGGGTCGTGGGGTGAGACAGGGATGCAGCTTAAGCCCCAACATCTTCAACATATATATCAGCGAATTGACGAGTGCACTAGAACAGTCTGCAGCACCCGGCCTCTCACCCTACTAGAATCTGAAGTCAAATGTCTTCTGTTTGCTGATGATCTGGTGCTTCTGCCCCCAAACAAGGAGGGCCTACAGCAGCACCTAGATCTTCTGCATAGATTCTGTCAGTTCTGGGCCCTGACAGTAAATCTCAGTAAGACAAAAATAATGGTGTTCCAAAAAAGGTCCATTTGCCACAAATACAAATTCCCTCTGGACATCAATGCCCTGGAGCATAGCGTAGATGTGTTCTACACAATTAGGCAACAACAAATTCAATCCCTTTTAGACAACTTCCTGGACAAAACATTCCACTGTAATAGTGAAGGTGTAAACTTGGCAGTAGAAAATATTAACAGTATATTTGACCTCTCAGATTCCCTATTATATCTAAAAATCTCAAATAGAAAACCAAAGAAAATGAGCAATGACAAATGGTTTGATGAAGAATGCAAAAATCTAAGAAAGAAATTGAGAAACCTGTCCAACCAAAAACATAGAGACCCGGAAAACCTGAGTCTACACCTTCACTATGGTGAATCACTAAAACAATACAGAAATATACTATGGAAAAAGAAAGAACAGCACGTCAGAAATCAGCTCAATGTAATTGAAGAATCCATAGACTAACCACTTCTGGGAAAATTGGAAAACACTAAACAAACAACAACACAAAGAATTATCTATCCAAAATGGAGGTGTATGGGTAAACCACGTCTCCAATCTTTTTGGCTCTATAACAAAGAACAGAAAAAACATATACATGATCAAATACAAATCTTAGAATCAACTTTTAAAGACTACCAGAACCCACTGGATTCTCCAATTACCTTGAATGAACTACAGGACAAAATAAAAACCCTCCAACCCAAAAAGGCCTATGGTGTTGATGGTAACCTCAATGAAATTATCAAATATACAGACAACAAATTCCAATTGGCCATACTAAAACTCTTTAATATCATCCTTAGCTATGACATCTTCCCCAATATTTGGAACCAAGGATGGCTCACCCCAATCCACAAAAGTGGAGACAAATTTGACCCCAATAACTACCGTGGGATATGCGTCAACAGCAACCTTGGGAAAATCCTCTGGATTATCATTAACAGCAGACTCGTACATTTCCTCAGTGAAAACAATGTACTGAGCAAATGTCAAACTGGCTTTTTACCAAATTATCGTACGAAAGACCACGTATTCACCCTGCACACCCTTATTGACAAACAAACAAACCAAAACAAAGGCAAGGTGTTCTCATGCTTTGTTGATTTCAAAAAAGCCTTCGACTTAATTTGGCATGAGGGTCTGCAAAACAAATTGATGGAAAGTGGTGTTGGTGGAAAAACATACAACATTATCAAATCCATGTACACAAACAACAAGTGTGAGGTTAAAATTGGGGGGAAAAAACACACAATTTTCTTCCCACAAGGCTGTGTGGTGAGACAGGGATGCAGCTTAAGCACCACCCTCTTTAACATATATATCAACGAATATGTGATGGTGATGGTACAGCAACCGGACTCACCCTACTAGAATCTGAAGTCAAATGTCTACTGTTTGCTGATGATCTGGTGCTTCTGTCACCAACCAAGGAGGGCCTACAGCAGCACCTACAGTTGAAGTCGGAAGTTTACATACACCTTTGCCAAATACATTTAAACTCAGTTTTTCACAATTCCTGACATTTATTCCTAGTAAAAATTCCCTGTTTTAGGTCAGTTAGGATCAAAACTTTATTTTAAGAATGTGAAATGTCAGAATAATAGTAGAGCAAATTATTTATTTAAGCTTTTATTTCTTTCATCACATTCCCAGTGGGTCAGAAGTTTGCATACAATCAATTCGTTTTTGGTAGCATTACCTTTTAAATTGTTTAACTTGGTCAAACGTTTCAGGTAGCCTTCCACAAGCTTCCCACAACAAGTTGGGTGAATTTTGGCCCATTCCTCCTGACAGAGCTGCTGTAACTGAGTCAGGTTTGTAGGCCTCCTTGCTCGCACACACTTTTTCAGTTCTGCCCACAAATGTTCTATAGGATTGAGGTCAGGGCTTTGTGATGGCCACTCCAATACCTTGACTTTGTTCTCCTTAAGCCATTTTGCCACAACTTTGGAGTATGCTTGTGGTCATTGTCCATTTGGAAGACCCATTTGCGACCAAGCTTTAACTTCCTGACTGATGTCTTGAGATGTTGCCTCAATATATCCACATAATTTCCCCACCCGGCCTCTCACCCTACTAGAATCTGAAGTCAAATGTCTTCTGTTTGCTGATGATCTGGTGCTTCTGCCCCCAAACAAGGAGGGCCTACAGCAGCACCTAGATCTTCTGCATAGATTCTGTCAGTTCTGGGCCCTGACAGTAAATCTCAGTAAGACAAAAATAATGGTGTTCCAAAAAAGGTCCATTTGCCACAAATACAAATTCCCTCTGGACATCAATGCCCTGGAGCATAGCGTAGATGTGTTCTACACAATTAGGCAACAACAAATTCAATCCCTTTTAGACAACTTCCTGGACAAAACATTCCACTGTAATAGTGAAGGTGTAAACTTGGCAGTAGAAAATATTAACAGTATATTTGACCTCTCAGATTCCCTATTATATCTAAAAATCTCAAATAGAAAACCAAAGAAAATGAACAATGACAAATGGTTTGATGAAGAATGCAAAAATCTAAGAAAGAAATTGAGAAACCTGTCCAACCAAAAACATAGAGACCCGGAAAACCTGAGTCTACACCTTCACTATGGTGAATCACTAAAACAATACAGAAATATACTATGGAAAAAGAAAGAACAGGACGTCAGAAATCAGCTCAATGTAATTGAAGAATCCATAGACTAACCACTTCTGGGAAAATTGGAAAACACTAAACAAACAACAACACAAAGAATTATCTATCCAAAATGGAGGTGTATGGGTAAACCACGTCTCCAATCTTTTTGGCTCTATAACAAAGAACAGAAAAAACATATACATGATCAAATACAAATCTTAGAATCAACTTTTAAAGACTACCAGAACCCACTGGATTCTCCAATTACCTTGAATGAACTACAGGACAAAATAAAAACCCTCCAACCCAAAAAGGCCTATGGTGTTGATGGTAACCTCAATGAAATTATCAAATATACAGACAACAAATTCCAATTGGCCATACTAAAACTCTTTAATATCATCCTTAGCTATGACATCTTCCCCAATATTTGGAACCAAGGATGGCTCACCCCAATCCACAAAAGTGGAGACAAATTTGACCCCAATAACTACCGTGGGATATGCGTCAACAGCAACCTTGGGAAAATCCTCTGGATTATCATTAACAGCAGACTCGTACATTTCCTCAGTGAAAACAATGTACTGAGCAAATGTCAAACTGGCTTTTTACCAAATTATCGTACGAAAGACCACGTATTCACCCTGCACACCCTTATTGACAAACAAACAAACCAAAACAAAGGCAAGGTGTTCTCATGCTTTGTTGATTTCAAAAAAGCCTTCGACTTAATTTGGCATGAGGGTCTGCAAAACAAATTGATGGAAAGTGGTGTTGGTGGAAAAACATACAACATTATCAAATCCATGTACACAAACAACAAGTGTGAGGTTAAAATTGGGGGGAAAAAACACACAATTTTCTTCCCACAAGGCTGTGTGGTGAGACAGGGATGCAGCTTAAGCCCCACCCTCTTTAACATATATATCAACGAATATGTGATGGTGATGGTACAGCAACCGGACTCACCCTACTAGAATCTGAAGTCAAATGTCTACTGTTTGCTGATGATCTGGTGCTTCTGTCACCAACCAAGGAGGGCCTACAGCAGCACCTACAGTTGAAGTCGGAAGTTTACATACACCTTTGCCAAATACATTTAAACTCAGTTTTTCACAATTCCTGACATTTATTCCTAGTAAAAATTCCCTGTTTTAGGTCAGTTAGGATCAAAACTTTATTTTAAGAATGTGAAATGTCAGAATAATAGTAGAGCAAATTATTTATTTAAGCTTTTATTTCTTTCATCACATTCCCAGTGGGTCAGAAGTTTGCATACAATCAATTCGTTTTTGGTAGCATTACCTTTTAAATTGTTTAACTTGGTCAAACGTTTCAGGTAGCCTTCCACAAGCTTCCCACAACAAGTTGGGTGAATTTTGGCCCATTCCTCCTGACAGAGCTGCTGTAACTGAGTCAGGTTTGTAGGCCTCCTTGCTCGCACACACTTTTTCAGTTCTGCCCACAAATGTTCTATAGGATTGAGGTCAGGGCTTTGTGATGGCCACTCCAATACCTTGACTTTGTTCTCCTTAAGCCATTTTGCCACAACTTTGGAGTATGCTTGTGGTCATTGTCCATTTGGAAGACCCATTTGCGACCAAGCTTTAACTTCCTGACTGATGTCTTGAGATGTTGCCTCAATATATCCACATAATTTTCCTATCTCATGAAGCCATCTATTTTGTGAAGTGCACCAGCCTCTCCTGCAGCAAAGCACACCCACAACATGATGCTGCCACCCCTGTGCTTCACGTTTGGGATGGTGTTCTTCGGCTTGCAATCCTCCCCCATTTTCCTCCAAACATAACGATGGTCATTATGGCCAAACAGTTCTATTTTTGTTTCATCAGACCAGAGGACATTTCTCCAAAAAGTATGATCTTTGTTCCCGTGTGCAGTTTCAAACCATAGTCTGGCTTTTTTATGGCATGTTTTGGAGTAGTGGCTTCTTCCTTGCTGAGCTGCCTTTCAGGTTATGTCGATATAGGACTCGTTTTACTGTGGATATAGATACTTTTGTACAGGTTAACTCCATCATCTTCATAAGGTCCTTTGCTGTTGTTCTGGGATTGATTTGCACTTTTCGCACCAAAGTACGTTCATCTCTAGGAGACAGAACGGGTCTCCTTCCTGTGCGGTATGACGGCTGCGTGGTCCCATCATGTTTATACTTGGGTACTATTGTTTATACAGATGAACATGGTACCTTCAGGCGTTTGGAAATTACTCCCAAGGATGAACCAGACCTGTGGTCTACAATTTGTTTTCTGAGGTCTTGGCTGATTTCTTTTGATTTTCCCAAGATGTCAAGCAAAGAGGCACTGAGTTTGAAGGTAGGCCTTGAAATACATCCACAGGTACACCTCCAATTGACTCAAATGATGTCAATTAGCCTATCAGAAGCTTCTAAAGCCATGACATCATTTTCTGGAATTTTACAAGCTGTTTAAAGGCATAGTCAAGTTAGTGTATGTAAACTTCTGACCCACTGGAATTGTGATACAGTGAATGATGCGTTAAATAATCTGTCTGTGAACAATTGTTGGAAAAATGACTTGTGTCATGCACAAAGTGGATGTTCTAACCGACTTGCCAAAACTATAGTTTGTTAACAATACATTTGTGGAGTGGTTAAAAAACTAGTTTTAATGACTCCAACCTAAGTGTATGTAAACTTCCGACTTCAACTGTATATCTTCTGCACAGATTCTGCCAGACCTGGGCCCTGACAGACCTGGGCCCTGACAGTAAATCTCAGTAAGACCAAAAGAATGATGTTCCAAAAAAGGTTCAGTCGCCAGGACCACAAATACTAATTCCATCTAGACAGTGTTGCCCTAGAGCACACAAAAAAACTATACATACCTCGGCCTAAACATCAGCGCCACAGGTAACTTCCACAAAGCTGTGAACCATCTGAAACACAAGGCAAGAAGGGCCTTCTATGCCATCAAAAGGAACATCATATTTGACACACCAATTAGGATCTAAAAATACTTGAATCAGTTATAGAACCCATTGCCCTTTATGGTTGTGAGGTCTGGGGTCCGCTCACTAACCAAGAATTCACAAAATGGGACAAACATCAATTGAGACTCCGCATTCAGAATTCTGCAAAACTGTCCTCTGTGTACAATGTAAAACACCAAATAATGCATGCAGAGCAGAATTAGGCTGATATCCAATAATTATCAAAATCCATAAAATAGCCATTAAATTCTACAACCACCTAAACGGAAGCGATTCCAAAACCTTACATAACATAGCCATCACCTACAGAGACATGATGATGATGATCCTTGAGAAGAGCCCCCTAAGCAAGATGGTCCTGGGGCTCTGTTCACAAACACAAACACACCCCACAGAGCCCCAGGACAGCAACACAATTAGACCCAACCAAATCATGAGAAAACAAAAAGAGAATGACTTGACACATTGGAAAGAATTAACAAAAAAACAGAGCAAACTAGAATGCCTGACCACTGTGACTGACCCAAACTCAAGGAATTCTTTGACTATGTACAGACACAGTGAGCATAGCCTTGCTATTGAGAAAAGCTGCCATAGGCAGTCCTGACTCGCAAGAGAAGACAAGCTATGTGCACACTACCCACAAAATGAGGTGGAAACTGAGCTGCACTTCCTAACCTCTTGCCCAATGTATGACCATATTAGAGACACATATAGTATTTCCCTCAGATTACACAGATCCACAAAGAATTCGAAAACAAACCCAATTTTGATAAACTCCCATATCTATTGGGTGAAATACCACAGTGTGCCTTCACAGCAGCAATATTTGTGACCTGTTGCTAGAAGAAAAGGACAACTAGTGAAGAACAGACACCATTGTAAATATAATGTCATGTTTATTTATTTTCCCATTTGTACTTTAACTATTTGCACATAATATGACATTTGAAACATCTTTAATATTTTTGGAAGTTCTGTGAGTGTAATGTTTACTGTTAATTTTTTATTGTTTATTTCACTTTTGTTTATTATGTACTTCAATTACTTTGGCAATGTTAACATATGTTTCCCATGCCAATAAAGCCCTTGAATTAGAGAGGCAGAGACAGAGAGAGAGAAATAGAAAGAGAGGTTAGTAAAAGATGTGCAGCAATAAGAATGTCCTGTAAGAATGCTAATCTGATCTATTGCCTCATAGCTGACTGGGAAATAGTAACATTGATGGGGGTCAGATGTGCGTGTAGAAGTTTGTGTGTGTGTGTGTGTGTGTGTGTGTGTGTATGTGTGTGTCTGACTGTAGCTGTGCTCAGAGATGGCTCCCCGTTGGGATGTTAAATACCACGGCGACAGGTACTGACCCCAGTCTAGAGGTCAAGGATCAAGCTGGGTTTTTAGGGAGAACAGTGACCCTTAACATAGGGGACATCCGACAGTCTAGAAAGAGGAGGGAGGAGGAAAGGAGAGAATGATGGGGACAGAGAGAGGGGGGTGAAAGGGAAGGAAGGAGACAGACAGACAGACAAGGGGGGGGGGGGGGGGGGGGATGAAATAGGGACACAGAAGGCTTTAGTTTAGGCAGCCACTACTGACTGTGTCAATATCAACATTTTCCTGTGTCCACACCCGCGCCTGTGTGCTCTCTCTCTACTTCTCTGGAAAAGTGCCCTGTAATTTTAATATAGAATCTAGCTACATCACATCACAAAAATACACGGTTCTTAAACTGTCATTTTGCATTTAAAAGCACTTATCAATTTCATGGAAGCAGTATACATGTCAGGTTTGAGTTACAGACAGAAGTTATACTGTGTGGTTTTTAAGTGAGCCGTCAAAAGAGCTTGTCGTAAACACAAGTGGTGTTTGATATATCGCCAGGTATTGATCAGGTGTCTGTGTGTTGTGGCTTTAAATTCACTAAGGAGGTTAGTGAGGCCCAAGCAAAGACCTCTTATAAGATCTTATAAGTCATTATAACACTTTAGTATGATGCATATGCCTGTCTGTGTCTAATAATACAGTGGACTTATATCCCTCAGTGATTGTGTTTTTTGATGGTCCATTAGTTTGACAGCATTGTATCTTGCAGTCCTGGCTGTAAAGGCAGCATTAGCTGTGCTTGTATTTGTTCAGTTTCACTGCACGTACAAGTGGGTAACCTGTACGAGTGTGAGGTGTGAAATGGAAGTGCATTTTATGCATATTCCAACTTTCCGTTGAGACACCCTCGGAGAGTGGGGTCACAGCCAGGGATCAGTCATTATTGGAGAAATTAGGTTTAAGTGCCTTGCTCAAGCGCACATGGATAGATTTTTCACCTAATCGGCTCGAGATTTGAACAAGCAACCTTTTGGTTTTTGGCCCAACGCTCTTAAGCGCTATGCTACCTGCTTCCTATTGTCACATATACTTCCTCTCCGGCCTCTAGGTCATCAGGCTGCTTATTATCCCGCACACCTGTCACCATCGTCAAGCACACCAGCGCCTCATGACCTCACCTGGACTCCATCACCTCCTTGATTATCTTCCCTATATCTGTCACTCCCCTTGGTTCTTTCCTCAGGTGTTGTTGACTCTGTTTCATGTTGGTGCGTTGTTTGTGTTTTGTGTTTGTTTTATTTATAAAAAAAAAACACTCCCTGAACTTGCTTCCCGACTCCCAGCGCACATCGGTACACCCATTATGGGAGAATTGAGGCAGAGAAAGCAGGAGAGAGATTTAGGGGAGGAAAAGCAGAGAAGAGGTGAAAGATGAGTAAAAAAAACAGATGAGTAAAAACTTCTGATGGAGTTCTGATCATAACCCAAGCCAGTGGCCAGCCCCAAAACACACTCCGTCCAAGTTTTAAATGGAAATTCTATCAGCCGATCAGCACATCAAATCAAATTTGTCACATGCGCCAAATACCACAGGTGTAGTAGACCTTACAGTGAAATGTTTACTTGCAAGCCCTTAACCAACAATACAGTTTTAAGAAAATCGCCAAAAAAGTAAGAGAAAAGAAAAACAAATAATTAAAGGGCAGTAGTAAATAACAATAGCGAGGCTATATACAGGGGGTACCGGTACAGAGTCAATGTGCGGGGGCACCGGTGTCGAGGTAATATGTAGGTAGAGTTATTAATGTGACTATGCATAGATAATGACAGAGTGTAGCAGCAACGTAGAAGGGGGCGTGGGGGGGACAATGCAAATAGTCTGGGTAGCCATTTGATTAGCTGTTCAGGAGTCTTATGGCTTTGGGGTAGAAGCTGTTTGGAAGCCTCTTGGACCTAGACTTGGTCCTCCGGTACCACTTGCCATGTGGTAGCAGAGAGAAAAGTCTATGACTAGGGCGGCTGGAGTCTTGGCAATTTTTAGGGCCTTCCTCTGACACCGCCTGGTATAGAGGTCCTGGATGGCAGGAAGCTTGGCCCCAGCGATGTACTGGGCCGTACGCACTACCCTCTGTATTGCCTTGCAGTCGGAGGCCGAGAAGTTGCCATACAAGGCAGCGATGACACCAGTCAGGATGCGCTCAATGGTGCAGCTGTAAAACGTTTTGAGGATCTGAGGACCCATGCCAAATCATTTCAGTCTCCTGAGAGGAAATAGATTTTGTCGTGCCCTCTTCATGACTGTCTTGGTGTGTTTGGACCATGTTAGTTTGTTGCTGATGTGGACTCCAAGGATCTTGAAGCTCTCAACCTGCTCCACTACAGCCCCATTGATGGCTCCACTCCTTTTCCTGTAGTCCACCATCATCTCCTTTGTCCTGATCACGTTGAGGGAGCGGTTGTTGTCCTTGCACCACATGGTCAAGAATGCATCTGACCTCTTCCCTATAGGCTGTCTCAGCGTTGTTGGTGATCAGGCCAACCACTGTTGTGTCATCAGCAAACTTAATGGTGGTGTTGGAGTCGTGCCTGCCCGTCCAATCATGAGTGAACAGGGAGTACAGGAGGGGACAGAGCACGCACCCCTGAGGGGCCCCTGTGTTGAGGATCAGCGTGACAGATGTGTTGTTACCTACCCTTACCACCTGTGGGCTGCCCGTCAGGAAGTCCAGGATACAGTTCCAGAGGGAGGTGTTTAGTCCCAAGGTCATTAGCTTAGTGATGAGGTTTATGGGCACTATGGTGTTGAACGCTGAGCTGTAGTCAATGAATAGCATTCTCACATAGGTGTTCCTTTTGTCCAGGTAGGAAAGGGCAGTGTGGAGTGTAATAAAGAATGCATCAGCTGTGGATCTGTTGGTGCGGTATGCAAATTGGAGTGGGTCTAGGGTTTCCGGGATAATGGTGTAGTGAGCCATGACCAGCCTTTCAAAGCACTTCATGGCTACAGATGTGAGTGCTATGTGTCGGTAGTCATTTAGGCAGGTTACCTTAGTGTTATTGGGCACAGGGACTATGGTGGTCTGCTTGAAACATGTTGGTATTACAGACACAGACAGGGAGAGGTTGAAAATGTCAGTGAAGACAATTGCCAGTTGGTCAGCGCATGCTCGGATTACACGTCCTAGTAATACGTCTGGCCCTGCGGCCTTGTGAATGTTGACCTGTTTAAAGGTCTTACTCACATGGGCTGCCGAGAGCTTGATCACACAGTCTTCCGGAACAGCTGATGCTCTCATGCATGTCTCAGTGTTACTTGCCTCGAAGCGACTAAAGAAATTATTTAGCTCGTCTGGTAGGCTCGTGTCACTGGGTAGCTCTCGGTTGTGCTTCCCTTTGTAGTCTGCCACATCCGACGAGCGTCGGAGCTGGTGTAGTACGATTCCATCTTAGTCCTGTATTGACACTTTGCCTGTTTGATGGTTCGTCTGAGGGCACAGCGGAATTTAGAAGGTTAGAGGGTTAGAGTCCCGCTCCTTGAAAGTGGCGCCTCTACCCTTTAGCTCAGTGCGAATATTGCTTCTAATCCATGGCTTCTTGTTGTGGTATGTACGTTCAGTCACTGTGGGAACGATGTCCTCGATGCACTTATTGATAAAGCCAGTGACTGATGTGGTGTACTCCTCAATGCCATATGAAGAATCCCAGAACATATTCCCGTTTGTGCTAGCAAAACAGTCCTGTAGTTTAGCATCTGCTTCATCTGACCACTTTTTTTTATAGACCGAGTCACTGGTGCTTCCTGCTTGAATTTTAGCTTGTAAACAGGAATCAGGAGGATAGAATTATGGTCAGATTTGCCAAATGGACGGCGATGGAGAGCTTTGTACGTGTCTCTGTGTGTGGAGTAAAGGTGTTCTAGATTTTCTTTCCCTCTGGTTGCACATTTAACATGCTGATAGAAATGAGGTAAAACTGATTTAAGTTTCCTTGCATTAAAGTCCCCGGCCACTAGGATTGCGGCCTCTGGATGAGCTTTTTCCTGTTTGCTTATGGTGGTATACAGCTCATTGAGTGTGGTTTTGGTCCCAGCATCAGTCTGTGGTGGTATGTAGACAGCTACAAAAAATACAGATGAAAACTCTCTAGGTAGATAGTGTGGTCTACAGTTTATCATGAGATACTCTACCTGAGGCTAGCAAAACCTTGAGATTTCCTTAGATATCATGCAGCAGCTGTTGTTTACAAATATGCATAGGACCCTGCCCCACGTCTTACCAGAGGCTGCGGTTCTGTCCTGCCTACAGAGTGTATAACCCGCCAGCTGTATTCTTAATGTCGTCGTTCAGCCACGACTCCAATAAACATAAGATATTACAGTTTTTAAAAGGCACCCTGATCTTTTTACACAAAATCTGTTTCCTTCTCCAGCGAATGCCGGGGATCTGGGCCTGCTCGCGTGTCTGTAGTATCTCCCTCCCGTCCGACTCATTAAAGAAAAACTCTTTGTCTAATCTGAGGTGAGTAATCACAGTTCTGATGTCCAGAAGCTCTTTTCGGTCATAAGAGATGGTAGCAGCAACATTATGTACAAAACAAGTTACGAACAACGTGAAAAATAGTATCGTTGGTTAAGATCCGATAAGATGGCAGCCATCCCCTCCGGCGCCATCTTCACAATGATAACTTGTTTCATATCTGATTATGTTGACAGGTTGTTTCTTTGTGACTAACAACGTTAACGTAATTACACTGTTATGTTTTCAGGCGAACATGCGTCTGATCTTTCTGCAGCGTTGTAAGAATGTTTTGGGGTCAGCAGGCTTCAGTCATTGAGGCTGTTACACCTAGTATGAAACACCACATGTTTTCATATCTTCTCCCTTTTTCTGTTCCGTGTTTTTCTTTACTTGTATTTCTCCCAGACCCATTTGTACGTCTCTGTCTGTTTACCGCCTACAGGCAACACAGCACTGGGTCAAAGTCACAACATTTATTAGTCATCTTTCAATCATTTAGTATTCATACCATGTAAATGTCTGATGGTTTATTTATCCTGTTTCTATATCCAAGCAATTGTCTATTGTATACTGTCAACAACACCTCTATTTTAAGATATGTTACTTGACTTCATTAAATATACTTGAATAAATAAATGAGCAAGATTTGGTAGTATTGTGTTTTCAAAAAAACATGGAAAGTGATTTCACTTTTTCAAAACTGAACCAAATCTTAAAAGGGATATCCTAAATATAGTTTTAGATTTGTAAAGAAAAACAGCACCTGCTATAGCTCTGGGTATATTCCTGTTAGTTCCATCCCAACATCCCAGAATACCCTACAACACACACACTCATGCACACACGCACATACCACACACACACACACACACATACACACACACCACACATACTACACAAACCAAACACACAAAGCACACTAGGGATTTATGCTACAGCTGCAGAACAGTGGGTAGGCTGTTACCTGGAGGGGATGTCATACTATAGTGTTTGAGGGAGAGAGAGGGTAAAAAAGAGAAGGAGGGAGGTGGGCGGACCGGCAGGCTGGCGGGAGGGAGGAGAGAGTGGGAGGGAGGGCTGGAGGAAGGGAGGGAGGGCGGGAGATAGGGAGGGAGGGGAGAGAGGGAGGGCTGAGGGAAGGGAGGGAGGAAGAGAGGGAGGGAGGGAGGGAGGGAGGGAGGGAGGGAGGGAGGGAGGGAGGGAGGGAGGAGAAAGGAGAGGGAGGGAGGGAGGGACGGCGGTAGGGAGGAGAGAGAGGGAGGAAGGGAAACTGTTGACTCTCACACACTCTCTGACTTTCCTAGAAGTTGCTATTTTTATGTTTTCTTTTCCTCCTCCTTTGATCTGGATAATCTCTTGTTGTTTGTGAAATGAGTTTAATGATAGGCGGTGAAGCTGAACCTGACACGCTCGCTGAGTGTGTGTAAAATAGAGAAAGAGTGGGAATGAATGGTGTGTGAGTGGTAAAGCCGTGTGGAGTGTCAGGGTTGTGTAAACAGGTTGGTGTGTGTGTGTGTTTGATGAGCCCACCTACAGTTGGTTAAGGGTTCCCAGGATTAACCCCTGTGTGACTTGACACAGAAGCAGAACTCTAAAAAGCCTCTAAAACAGCGAGGGGTCATGACCTCCGATGACCACTCATGACCCTCTGATGGATCAGCCATTAGAATGAATTTATGATTCAGGGTGAAGGGGCGGAGGGAGTGAAGGAGGGCAGGAAGGAAGGCGTAGGAGAGGAAGAGAACTGATAGAGGGGTACTGGACAGAGATGGGGGGGGGGACTGGTAAGAGATGGAGGGGGGAGGACTGGTAGAGGGGTACTGGTCAAAGATGGAGGGGGGGAGGACTGGTAGAGGGGTACTGGTCAGCAATGGAGGGGGGGGAGGACTGGGAGAGGGGTACTCGTCAGAGATGAAGGGGGTAGGACTGGTAGAGGGATACTGGTCAGAGATGGATGGGGCGAGGACTGGTAGAGGGGTACTGGTCAGCGATGGAGGGGGGGAGGACTGGTAGAGGGGTACTTGTCAGAGATGGAGGGGGGGAGGACTGGTAGAGTGATACTGGTCAGAGATGGAGGGGGGGAGGACTGGTAGAGGGGTACTGGTCAGAGATGGAGACAGGGAGTAATGGTGGGATGAGAAGACTGAAAGGGTCAGGGAAGGAGGGAGGGAGGGAGGGAGGATGAAGGGACTGGTTAAAAGGCTGTGTGTAGAGGTTCTGTGTGATGGTATGCTAACCTAATATTTCATGAGCCAGTGGACTGTGGCTGGTTCCTTTAACAATAGCTGCCTCTGTGATGTCATATCCATGCACCGATGACACAACGTTTCAGTCGGGTTCATGACTCATTGCATAGGTCCTTTAACCCAATTGTAAAGCCATTTCATTTGTAATCATTAGCTAAGTGCCTTGCTTGAGGGCAGGGAGGCAGTAGCTCAACCACGTCTAAATACTGGCTGCCTCTGAATGGGAATGTCCTTTCTACTCATTCTATTTCTATTGCTCGTTCTCACTGAGTAACTCCAGTCGCCACGGAGACACAGTTCTAATGGTTCTGTCTGGGTGAAGAAGGAACAGGAAGTGTGCATCTGGTTAATGAGTCCCCGCTAGCTAAAAGGGACAGACGCTGTATACGACTGCAGTTAAGAGAGAGAGACAGAGTCAGACAGTTGCACTGCTAAACAATGACTCAATCAGTACAGCCTATGAGGAGATGGAACCTCTATCCATGAATAATTATAGACCTTTACATGGGAGAATAGACCACTAAGTATCCTGCTGTGTGAGTGCACCTTCCTAATAAGAGCTTTTTAAGAGCTAGTAAAGATAGAATGACTATATGGGGAATATCTGACTGATTATTTGAGGTCTCACAGTGACATGACTGTTTGCTAGAGAAAGGCCCATGGAGAATGGTTGTTGGTTAGGGCTCCACAACAGCTTTAGACCAGATCAGTGCTGCTTTTGGAATGGAATCCTGGTCTTGATTGCATCAGGTGATTCTGGAATCAAATCAAATCAAATTGTATTAGTCACATACGCCGAATACAACAGGTGTGGTAGACCTTACAGTAAAGTGATTACTTATTAGCCCCTAACCAACAATGCATTTTTTTTTTTAAATGAGTAAGAAAAATAAATAAAAGTAACAAGTAATTAAAGAGCAGCAGTAAAATAACAATAGCAAGATTATACACAGGGTGGTACCGATACAGAGTCGATGAGCCAGGACACCGGTTACTTGAGGTAATATGTACATGTAGGTAGAGTTATTAAAGTGACTATGCATAGATAATAACAGAGTGAAGCAGCAGCGTAGAAGGGGGGGCGGGGGGGGGGATGCAATGCAAATAGTCTGGGTAGCCATTTGATTAGATGTTCAGGAGTCTTATGGCTTGGGGGTAGAAGCTGTTTAGAAGCCTCTTGGACCTAGACTTGGCGCTCCGGTACCGCTTGCCGTGCGGTAGCAGAGAGAACAGTCTGACTAGGGTGGCTGGAGTTTTTAACAATTTTTAGGGCCTTCCTCTGACACTGCCTGGTATAGAGGTCCTGGATAGCAGGAAGCTTGACCCCAGCGATGTACTGGGCCGTACTCACTACCCTCTGTAGTGCCTTGCGGTCGGAGGCCGAGAAGTTTCCATGCCAGGCAGTGATGCAACCAGTCAGGATGCTCTCGATGGTGCAGCTGTAAAACCTTTTGAGGATCTGAGGACCCATGCCAAATCTTTTCAGTCTCCTGAGGGGGAATAGGTTTTGTCGTGCCTTCTTCACGACTGTCTTGGTGTTGGTGATCATGTTAGTTTGTTGGTGATGTGGACACAAAGGAACTTGAATCTCTCAACCTTCTCCACTACAGCCCCGTCGATAAGAATGGGGGCGTGCTCGGTCCCGTTTTTCCTGTAGTCCACTATCATCTCCTTTGTCTTGATCACGTTGAGGGAGAGGTTGTTGTCCTGGAACCACACGGCCAGGTCTCTGACCACCTCCCTATCAAATCAAATCAAATCAAATCAAATCAAGTTTATTTTATATAGCCCTTCGTACATCAGCTAATATCTCGAAGTGCTGTACAGACACCCAGCCTAAAACCCCAAACAGCAAGCAATGCAGGTGTAGAAGCACGGTGGCTAGGAAAAACTCCCTAGAAAGGCCAAAACCTAGGAAGAAACCTAGAGAGGAACCAGGCTATGAGGGGTGGCCAGTCCTCTTCTGGCTGTGCTGGGTGGAGATTATAACAGAACTATGCCAAGATGTTCAAAATGTTCATAAGTGACAAGCATGGTCAAATAATAATCATGAATAATTTTCAGTTGGCTTTTCATAGCCGATCATCAAGAGTTGAAAATAGCAGGTCCGGGACAGGTGGTGGTTCCATAACCGCAGGCAGAACAGCTGAAACTGGAATAGCAGCAAGGACAGGTGGACTGGGGACAGCAAGGAGCCATCACGCCCGGCAGCCCCGACGCACGGTCCCAGGGCTCAGGTCCTCCGAGAGAGAAAGAGAGAGAGAAGGAGAGAATTAGAGAGAGCCAAGATTTTCAAAATGTTCATAAATGACAAGCATGATCAAATAATAATCAGGAATAAGTGTCAGTTGGCTTTTCATAGCCGATCATTAAGAATTGAAAACAGCAGGTCTGGGACAGGTAGGGGTTCCATAACCGCAGGCAGAACAGTTGAAACTGGAATAGCAGCAGGGCCAGGCGGACTGGGGACAGCAAGGAGTCATCATGCCCGGTAGTCCTGACGTATGGTCCTAGGGCTCCGGTCCTCCGAGAGAGAGAAAGAAAGAGAGAAGGAGAGAATTAGAGAGAGCCAAGATTTTCAAAATGTTCATAAATGACAAGCATGGTCAAATAATAATCAGGAATAAAAGTCAGTTGGCTTTTCATAGCCGATCATTAAGAGTTGAACAGGTAGGGGTTCCATAACAGCAGGCAGAACAGTTGAAACTGGAACAGCAGCAAGGCCAGGTGGACTGGGGACAGCAAGGAGTCATCATGCCCGGTTTGCCGTGACATATGGTCCTAGGGCTCAGGTTCTCCGAGAGAGAGAAAGAAAGAGAGAACGAGAGAATTAGAGAGAGCATACTTAAATTCACACAGGACACTGGATAAGATAGGAGAAGTACTCCAGGTATAACCAACTGACCCTAGCCCCCCGACACATAAACTACTGCAGCATAAATACTGGAGGCTGAGACAGGAGGGGTCAGGAGACACTGTGGCCCCATCCGATGATACCCCCGGACAGGGCCAAACAGGAAGGATATAACCCCACCCACTCTGCCAAAGCACAGCCCCCACACCACTAGAGGGATATCTTCAACCACCAACTTACAATCCTGAGACAAGGCCGAGTATAGCCCACAAAGATCTCCACCACAGCACAAACCAAGGGGGGGCGCCAACCCAGACAGGAAGATCACGTCAGTAACTCAACCCACTCAAGTGACGCACCCCTCCTAGGGACGGCATGAAAGAGCACCAGTAAGCCAGTGACTCAGCCCCTGTAATAGGGTTAGGGGCAGAGAATCCCAGTGGAGAGAGGGGAACCGGCCAGGCAGAGACAGCAAGGGCGGTTCGTTGCTCCAGAGCCTTTCCGTTCACCTTCACACTCCTGGGCCAGACTACACTCAATCATATGACCTACTGAAGAGATAAGTCTTCAGTAAAGACTTAAAGGTTGAGACCGAGTCTGCGTCTCTCACATGGGTAGGCAGACTATTCCATAAAAATGGAGATCTATAGGAGAAAGCCCTGCCTCCCGCTGTTTGCTTAGAAATTCTAGGGACAATTAGGAGGCCTGCGTCTTGTGACCGTAGCGTACGTGTAGGTATGTACGGCAGGACCAACTCGGAAAGATAGGTAGGAGCAAGCCCATGTAACGCTTTATAGGTTAACAGTAAAACCTTGAAATCAGCCCTTGCCTTAACAGGAAGCCAGTGTAGGGAGGCTAGCACTGGAGTAATATGATCAAATTTCTTGGTTCTAGTCAGGATTCTAGCAGCCGTATTTAGCACTAACTGAAGTTTATTTAGTGCTTTATCCAGGTAGCCGGAAAGTAGAGCATTGCAGTAGTCTAACCTAGAAGTAACAAATGCATGGATTAATTTTTCTGCATAATTTTTGGACAGAAAATTTCTGATTTTTGCAATGTTACGTAGATGGAAAAAAGCTGTCCTTGAAACAGTCTTGATATGTTCGTCAAAAGAGAGATCAGGGTCAAGAGTAACGCCGAGGTCCTTCACAGTTTTATTTGAGACGACTTTACAACCATCAAGATTAATTGTCAGATTTAACAGAAGATCTCTTTGTTTCTTGGGACCTAGAACAAGCATCTCTGTTTTGTCCGAGTTTAAAAGTAGAAAGTTTGCAGCCATCCACTTCCTTATGTCTGAAACACAGGCTTCTAGCGAGGGCAATTTTGAGGCTTCACCATGTTTCATTGAAATGTACAGCTGTGTGTCATCCGCATAGCAGTGAAAGTTAACATTATGTTTTCGAATAACATCCCCAAGAGGTAAAATATATAGTGAAAACAATAGTGGTCCTAAAACGGAACCTTGAGGAACACCGAAATGTACAGTTGATTTGTCAGAGGACAAACCATTCACAGAGACAAACTGATATCTTTCCGACAGGTAAGATCTAAACCAGGCCAGAACTTGTCCGTGTAGACCAATTTGGGTTTCCAGTCTCTCCAAAAGAATGTGGTGATCGATGGTGTCAAAGGCAGCACTAAGGTCTAGTAGCACGAGGACAGATGCAGAGCCTCGGTCTGACGCCATTAAAAGGTCATTTACCACCTTCACAAGTGCAGTCTCAGTGCTATGATGGGGTCTAAAACCAGACTGAAGCATTTCGTATACATTGTTTGTCTCCAGGAAGGCAGTGAGTTGCTGCGCAACAGCTTTTTCTAAAATTTTTGAGAGGAATGGAAGATTCGATATAGGCCGATGGTTTTTTATATTTTCCGGGTCAAGGTTTGGCTTTTTCAAGAGAGGCTTTATTACTGCCACTTTTAGTGAGTTTGGTACACATCCGGTGGATAGAGAGCCGTTTATTATGTTCAACATATGAGGGCCAAGCACAGGAAGCAGCTCTTTCAGTAGTTTAGTAGGAATAGGATCCAGTATGCAGCTAGAAGGTTTAGAGGCCATGATTATTTTCATCATTGTGTCAAGAGATATAGTACTAAAACACTTGAGTGTCTCCCTTGATCCTAGGTCCTGGCAGAGTTGTGCAGACTCAGGACAATTGAGCTTTGGAGGAATACGCAGATTTAAAGAGGAGTCCATCATTTGCTTTCTAATGATCATGATCTTTTCCTCAAAGAAGTTCGTGAATTTATTACTGCTGAAGTGAAAGCCATCCTCTCTTGGGGAATGCTGCTTTTTAGTTAGCTTTGCAACAGTATCAAAAAGAAATTTTGGATTGTTCTTATTTTCCTCAATTAAGTTGGAAAAGTAGGATGATCGAGCAGCAGTGAGGGCTCTTCGGTACTGCACGGTACTGTCTTTCCAAGCTAGTCGGAAGACTTCCAGTTTGGTGTGGCGCCATTTCCGTTCCAATTTTCTGGAAGCTTGCTTCAAAGCTCGGGTATTTTCTGTGTACCAGGGAGCTAGTTTCTTATGACAAATGTTTTTCGTTTTTAGGGGTGCAACTGCATCTAGGGTATTGCGCAAGGTTAAATTGAGTTCCTCAGTTAGGTGGTTAACTGATTTTTGTCCTCTGACGTCCTTGGGTAGGCAGAAGGAGTCTGGAAGGGCATCAAGGAATTTTTGTGTTGTCTGAGAATTTATAGCACGACTTTTGATGCTCCTTGGTTGGGGTCTGAGCAGATTATTTGTTGCGATTGCAAACGTAATAAAATGGTGGTCCGACAGTCCAGGATTATGAGGAAAAACATTAAGATCTACAACATTTATTCCATGGGACAAAACTAAGTCCAGAGTATGACTGTGGCAGTGAGTAGGTCCAGAGACATGTTGGACAAAACCCACTGAGTCGATGATGGCTCCGAAAGACTTTTGGAGTGGGTCTGTGGACTTCTCCATATGAATATTAAAATCACCAAAAATTAGAATATGATCTGCTATGACTACAAGGTCTGATAGGAATTCAGGGAACTCAGAGAGGAACGCTGTATATGGCCCAGGAGGCCTATAAACAGTGGCTATAAAAAGTGATTGAGTAGGCTGCATAGATTTCATGACTAGAAGCTCAAAAGACGAAAACGTTAAAAAAAAAATTGTAAATTGAAATTTGCTATCGTAAATGTTAGCAACACCTCCGCCTAAGCGGGATGCACGGGGGATATGGTCACTAGTGTAACCAGGAGGTGAGGCCTCATTTAACACAGTAAATTCATCAGGCTTAAGCCATGTTTCAGTCAGGCCAATCACATCAAGATTATGATCAGTGATTAGTTCATTGACTATAACTGCCTTTGAAGTAAGGGGTCTAACATTAAGTAACCCTATTTTGAGATGTGAGGTATCACGATCTCTTTCAATAATGGCAGGAATGGAGGAGGTCTTTATCCTAATGAGATTGCTAAGGCGAACACCGCCATGTTTAGTTTTGCCCAACCTAGGTCGAGGCACAGACACAGTCTCAATGGGGATGGCTGAGCTGACTACACTGACTGTGCTATTGGCAGACTCCACTAAGCTGGCAGGTTGGCTAACAGCCTGCTGCCTGGCCTGCACCCTATTTCATTGTGGAGCTAGTGGAGTTAGAGCCCTATCTATGTTTGTAGATAAGATGAGAGCACCCCTCCAGCTAGGATGGAGTCCGTCACTCCTCAGCAGGTCAGGCTTGGTCCTGTTTGTGGGTGAGTCCCAGAAAGAGGGCCAATTATCTACAAATTCTATCTTTTGGGAGGGGCAGAAAACAGTTTTCAACCAGCGATTGAGTTGTGAGACTCTGCTGTAGAGCTCGTCACTCCCCCTAACTGGGAGAGGGCCAGAGACAATTACTCGATGCCGACACATCTTTCTAGCTGATTTACAGGCTGAAGCTATGTTGCGCTTGGTGACCTCTGACTGTTTCATCCTAACATCGTTGGTGCCGACGTGGATAACAATATCTCTATACTCTCTACACTCGCCAGTTTTAGCTTTAGCCAGCACCATCTTCAGATTAGCCTTAACGTCGGTAGCCCTGCCCCCTGGTAAACAGTGTATGATCGCTGGGTGATTCGATTTAAGTCTAATACTGCGAGTAATGGAGTCGCCAATGACTAGGGTTTTCAATTTGTCAGAGCTAATGGTGGGAGCCTTCGGCGTCTCAGACCCCGTAAATGGAGGAGTAGAGACAAGAGAAGACTCGGCCACAGACTCCGACTCGCTACTCAATGGGGAAAACCGGTTGAAAGTTTCTGTCGGCTGAATGAGCGACACCGGTTGAGCATTCCAACAGCATTTCCCTCCAGAAGCCATGAGAAAATTGTCCGGCTGCGGGGACAGTGCGGGGGGATTTATACTAACGTTACTATCTGTACTTACTGGTGGCACAGACGCTGTTTCACCCTTTCCTACACTGAAATTACCCTTGCCTAACGATTGCGTCTGAAGCTGGGCTTGCAGCACAACTATCCTCGCCGTTAGGCGATCATTCTCCTGTATATTATGAGTACAGCGAATGCAGTTAGAAGACATCATGTTAAAGTTACTACTTAGCTTCGGCTGTTGAAGGTGCTGACGAACCATGTCCAGATAAAGCGTCCGGAGTGAAAAAGTTGAATAAGGGAAAAAAGTTGTGATGGAAAAACTAAAAATATAAACGTAAAGTTGTCAGCTAGCAAAGCAAAGCTAGCAAAGTAAAGTTGGCAACAAAACGCACAGCAAAACGCACAGCAACACGTCTGCAAATTCAAGAGGAAGTGACGCAATCAAAGTTGACACTGATTTCCTATGGGCTGTCTCGTCAGTGTCAGTGATCGGGCCAACCACTGTTGTGTCATCTGCAAACTTAATGATGGTGTTGGAGTCGTGCCTTGAGTCGGAGTCGTACTCCTTGAGTGAACAGGGAGTACAGGAGGGCACACACCCCTGAGGGGCCCCCGTGTTGAGGATCAGCATGGCGGATGTGTTGTTACCTACCCTTATCACCTGGGGGTTGCCCGTCAGGAAGTCGAGGATCCAGTTGCAGAGGGAGGTGTTTAGTCCGAGGGTCCTTAGCTTATTGATGAGCTTTGAGGGCACTATGGTGTTGAACGCTGAGCTATAGTCAATGAATAGCATTCTCACATAGGTGTTCCTTTTGTCCAGGTAGGAAAGGGCAGTGTGGAGTGCAATAGAGATTGCATCATCTGTGGATCTGTTAAGGTGTGATGCAAATTGGAGTGGGTCTAGGGTTTCTGGGATAATGGTGTTGATGTGAGACATGACCAGCCTTTGAAAGCACTTCATGGCTACAGACGTGAGTGCTACAGGTCGGCAGTCATTTAGGCAGGTTACCTTAGTGTTCTTGGGCACAGGGACTATGTTGGTCTGCTTAAAACACGTTGGTATTACAGTTTCAGACAGGGAGAGGTTGAAAATGTCAGTGAAGACACTTAGCAGTTGGTTAGCGCATGCTCGCAGTACACGAGCTGGTAATCCATCTGGCCCTGCGGACTTGTGAATGTTGAGCTGTTTAAAGGTCTTCCTTACATTGGCTGTGGAGAGTGTTCCGGAACAGCTGGTGCTCTCGTGCATGTTTCAGTGTTATTTGCCTCGAAGAGAGCATAGAAGTATTTTAGCTCGTCTGGTAGGCTCGTGTCACCGTGCAGCTCTCGGCTTCCCTTTTTCGTCTGTAATAGTTTGCAAGCCCTGCCACATCCGACAAGCATCAGAGCTGGTGTAGTACAATTCGATCTTAGTCCTGTATTGATGCTTTGCATGTTTGATGGTTCGTCAGAGGGCATAGCTGGTTTTCTTATAGGCTTCCGGGTTAGAGTCCCGCTCCTTGAAAGCGGCAGTTCTAGCCTTTAGCTCAGTGCGAATTTTGCCTGTAATCCATGGCTTCTGGTTGGGATATGTACGTATGGTCACAGTGGGGATGACATCATCGATGCACTTATTGATGAAGCCAATGACTGATGTGGTGTACTCCTCAATGCCATCGGAAGAATCCCCGGAACATTTTCCAGTCTGTGCTAGAAAAACAGTCATGTAGCTTAGCATCTGCTTCATCTGACCACTTTTTTATTGATCGAGTCACTGGTGCTTCCTGCATACATTTTTGCTTGTAAGCAGGAATCAGGAGGATACAATTATGGTCAGATTTGCCAAATAGAGGGCGAGGGAGAGCTTTGTATGTGTCTCTGCATGTTGAGTAATGTTGGTCCAGAGTTTTTTTCCCTCTGGTGGCACATTTAACATGCTGATAGAAATTTGGTAGGACGGATTTAAGTTTCCCTTCATTAAAGGCCCCGGCTACTAGGAGCGCCACCTCTGGGGGAGCGTTTTCCGGTTTGCTTATGGCGGAATACAACTCATTCAGTGCTGTCTTAGTGCCAGCATCAGTCTGTGGTGGTATGTAGACAACTACGAAAAAAACAGATGAAAACTTTGTAGGTAGATAGTGTGGTCTACAGTTTATCATGAGATATTCTACCTCAGGCGAGCAAAACCTTGAGACTTCCTTAGATATAGTGCACCAGCTGTTATTTACAAAAAAACTTAGTCCCCCTCCCCTTGTCTTACCAGACGTCGCTGTTCGATCCTGCCGGTACAGCATACAACCAGCCAGTTTTATGTTGATAATGTCGTCGTTCAGACACGACTCTGAAGCATACGATTTTACAGTTTTGAATGTCCCGTTGGTGGTTTAATCTTCCGCGTAGGTCATCGATTTTATTGCACGTTTGCTAGCAGAATGGATGGAAGTGGAGATTTATTTGATCGCCTACGAATTCTCAGAAGGCAGCCCGCCCTCCGGCCCCTTTTTCTCCGCCTTCTCTTCACGCAAATGACAGTGATCTATGGGTGGGTGGGTGTGGATATATATGGGTGTGCATTGGTGGATGGGTGTTTAGGGGTAAATAGAGAGAAGCATGCCATTAGATAACACTGTTATCCACTGTAGACAGTGTTATGGACAGGGGTCCAGCTTTACTACGGGGGACACAACGCTATTGCACACGCACGCACGCACATGCGCACATGCGCACACGCACACGCACACGCACACACACGCACACACACACACACACACACACACACACACACACACACACACACACACACACACACACACACACACACACACACACACACACACACACACACACACACACACACACACACACACACACACACACACACACAGTGGACAGGTTGTGCTGCTTTATGACTGGAGTGGCAGGGACAGAGCTTGGCCTGCCATCTCTGGTACTGGAGCACATTGACAGGATGTCGTCGTGACTGGGTCAAGAGCCTGTCTGAAGCTGAATTCAACAAGCCTTTTGGGTAGATCGAGAACTGTCTCCTATGGAAGGCTCTTTTAGTCTCATGGCTGAAGCAATTCTATATGTATTTTAATGAATTAATGTTATGATATTGGGAATATTGTGTGTCTTTGTATCGAATCACCATGGTTAACCTCTCAACGGTAGCCTTTATTAGCTTCTGTAACGTCTGCTTCCAACTCACACCCTCAAACACGTAGATCCCCTGAACTTAGCTCACTTTCCAGCCCACTTTCCAGCTCACACTCTCAAACACCTAGATCCTCTGAATGCAGCTCACTCTCTAGATCCCAATCACCTGAATTCTAATCATCTGTTCACACACCTGTATGTCATTATCACACACTATTTAGTTCAGGTCTTGGCACCCCATCACTGTGAAGTATTGTTTGTTTTGTGACACACGTCTTTCAGAGCTCTGTTTTTCTTGTGATTGTCTCCCCCCGTGTATGATAGTTTTTGCCTGCCTCACTAATGACGCCTTTTGCCTATTCCCTGCCTGTACTTTAGCCTATTGGATTTCCTGTTGTCTACCTATTGCCTGATCTCCAATACTATGTTACTAGCCTTTTCCCTGCCTGTACTGTTGCCCTTTTGGACCCCCTGTGTATGACCTTCTGCCTGCCCCTGGACCCAGCTACCTGCCGCCTCCTGTGGTCCTTTGCAATAAACACCTGCTGCGCCCTGCTCTTGAAACCAGCTCTCTGTCTCCCCTTGTGTTCATTACAGCTTCCACAATGGTTTCCCAACTTACGCTACTCTCTGACTGCAAGGGCAAATAAATACCTAAAGATCCTACCAACCATATGATCTTAAAAAGCGTAATACCTAAAACTGTAACATGTGTATCCAGGGTACAGTATATGTAATACCTACAACTGTAACAAGCGTAACCAGCATACAGTATATGTAATACCTACAACTGTAACATGTGTATCCATGGTACAGTATATGTAATACCTACAACTGTAACATGTGTATCCAGGGTACAGTATATGTAATACCTACAACTGTAACATGTGTATCCAGGGTACAGTATATGTAATACCTACAACTGTAACATGTGTATCCATGGTACAGTATATGTAATACCTACAACTGTAACATGTGTATACAGGGTACAGTATATGTAATACCTACAACTGTAACATGTGTATACAGGGTACGGTATATGTAATATCTACAACTGTAACATGTGTATCCATGGTACAGTATATATAATACCTACAACTTTAACAAGCGTATCCAGGGTACAGTATATGTAAGAACAGATTGTTTTGGAGATGTCTGGATGAGATCAGAGCGTGTAATTACCCTGAAGACGTCTTCTCTACGCTACAGGATTAGCCCAAATCCATAAGCATTAACACGGCCACGCTTCACAGCCTTTCTGTGTCAGACATCCTCTCCTCTCTCTGCTCTCCTTGAGAATCACTGTTGTTTTGCTTTTCTCTTATCTAGTGTATCTGTCTGGAGAGATCTGTGGGATCAAATCAAATCCAACTTTATTCGTCACATGCGCCGAATACAAGTGTAGACTTTACCGGTAAAATTCTTACTTACAAGCCCTTATCGAACAGTGCCGTTCAAGAAGAGTTAAGAAAATATTTACAAAATAGACTAAAATAAAAAGTAAGAATAAAATGTAACACAATAAGAAAAACAATATGAGTCTATACACAGGGGGCACCGGTATCGAGTCAGTGTGTAGGGGAACAGGCTAGTTGAGGTAAACTGTACTTGTAGGTGGGGGCGAAGTGACTATGCATAGATAACAAACCTGGAGTAGCAGCAGTGTACAAAAGGGAGGGGGAGCGGTCAATGTAAATTGTCCGGTGCCAGTTTTATTAGATGTTCAGCAGTTTCACTGCTTGGAGGTAGAAGCTGTTGAGGAGCCTTTTGGTCCTAGACTTGGAGCTCCGGTACCACTTGCCGTGCAATAGCAGAGAAAACTGTCTATAACTTTGGTGACTGGAGTCTCTGACAATTTTATGGGCTTTCATCTGACAAGCCCTATTATATAGGTCCTGGATGGCAGGAAGCTTGGCCCAATTGATGTACTGGGCTTTTCGCACTACCTCTGTAGCGCCTTACGGTCAGATGCCGAGCAGTTGCCATACCAGGCGGTGATGCAACCGGTCAGGATGCTCTCGATGGTGCAGCTGTAGAACCTTTTGAGGATCTGGGGACCCATGTAAAGTCTTTTCAGTCTCCTGAAGGGGAAAAGGTTTTGTCGTGCCCTCTTCACGACTGTCTTGGTATGTTTGGACCATGTTAGTTTGGTTGATGATGTGGACACCAAGGAACTTGAAACTCTCGACCCGCTTCATTACAGCCCGGCCCGCCTTTATCCTGTAGTCTACGATCAGCTCCTTTGTCTTGCTCACATTGACGAAGAGATTGTTGTCCTGGCACCATACTGCCAATTCTCTGACCTCCTCCCTATAGGCTGTCTCATCGTTGTCGGTGATCAGGCCTACCACCGTTGTGTCATCAACAAACTTAATGATGGTGTTGGAGCCGTGTTTGGCCACGCAGTCGTGGGTGAACAGGGAATACAGGCGGGACTAAGTACACACCCCTGAGGGGCCCCAGTGTTAAGGATCAGTGTGGCAGACGTGTTGTTGCCTACTCTTACTACCTGGGGGTGGCCCGTCAGGAAGTCCAGGATCCAGTTGCAAAGGGAGGTGTTTAGTCCCAGGGTTCTTAACTTAGTGATGAACTTCGTGGGCATTATGGTGTTGAACACTGAGCTGTAGTCAATGACCAGCATTCTCACATAGGTGTTCCTTTTGTCCAGGTGAGAAAGGGTGGTGTGGAGTGCGATTGAGATTGCGTCATCTGTGGATCTGTTGGGGCGGTATGCGAATTGAAGTGGGTCTAGGGCAGGGGTGTCAAACTCAAATACCCAGTGGGCCAAAATGTAAAACCTGAACAAAGTCGCGGGCCAACATTGAACAAATGAACCTTTTAATATGGACCCAAACAAGTTTTGCTTTAACATTGAATATGGAACAAGCATCGCTTATTGCCATACAATATATAATTTAATAGTGGAGACATGCAAAATCGAATTTCAAATGAAAAAACACATCAATGGCATTCATTTATTAAATAAATAAAATTTAAATAAAAATCGTATGCCTCTTTTCTATTTGCAGCCTTCTGATTTAAATACCAAAATAAACTTTTTCCACTGGCTAATAATTTTACAAATAAAATGAAAGAAAGAAAAAGTGCACAAAGAAAACGTTAATTATTGCACACTGATCTAATCTGATGTGCCCAAGCCAGATACCTGGCATCTCTTCTTGGATGCTAGTTCATCAATGTCTGGGCTCAGGCTCTGAGCTGAAGAAATCCTCAGTATCGAGCGAAGGTGTTCATCAGTCAGACGTCTCCTGCGAGTTGTTTTGGTCATCTTCATCGAGGAGAAAAGTTGCTCGCATAGATAAGTGCTGCCGAACATGGAGAGCATCTGAGCAGCTTGGGTGCGGAGCTGAGGCATTGTGTCAGTGATGAACCGTGGAATCTGTGCGGCGCCCACAGCATCATACTTTGACTTCAGCGTGTCGTTGCACTGGAGTTCAATCAGCTCCATTTGGATGTTGGTTGGTGCATTTTCCACATCAACTGCGAAGGGATTACTAATCAGTTCAAACCTACATTTCTGGACATCGAAGTCGGCAAATCGCCGGCTAAACTCAGCGGCGAGAACACTGAGTTTTTCAGCAAACTGTGCGCATGGGAACACGGCGGTAGAGATCTGCGCTTTTATGGTTTGGCAGCAGGGAAAATGGCAATGGTTTCCTTGCAGCATCTGATTCTCCCACAAGCACAGTTTAGTTTTAAAGGCCCTCACTGCAGCGTACATGTCTGTGATGATGCGCCCTCGCCCCTGAAGCTGCAGGTTCAGCGCATCGAGATGGCTCGAGATGTCACAGAGAAAGTCCAGCTCACACAGAAACTTTTGCTCCCGGAGCTCTGCTGTATCCTTCCCTTTGGTTTCCAGGAATTGACATATTTCCTCACGCAGCTCGAAACATCTGTTCAGTACTTTTCCTCTGCTTAGCCATCTCACCTCTGTGTGATACGGCACGTCTGCGTATTCCGAACCACACTCCTCTAGAATTTTTTTTAACTGGCGGTGATTCAGACCTTTGGCTCTTATAAAGTTAACTACCTGTATTACTGTGGTCATAACATGTTCCATCTTTAGGGCTTTGGCACACAGTGATTCCTGATGTATGATGCAGTGGTAAACAGTTAGCTCACCTGCACAGTTCTCTTCCCGCATCTTCTCCTGAACCATGCCCACCAGTCCACTCTTTTTACCGCACATCGCTGGCGCACCATCTGTCGTTAATCCAACGAGTTTATCCCACGGCAGCTTTATTTCAGTTACACATTTGGAAACCTCCTCAAAGATTTCCTTTCCTGTGGTTGTGCCATGCATTGATTTGAATCCCAATAGCTCCTCCGTAACACACAGATTTGAGTCCACTCCACGGATGAAGACTGACAGCTGAGCAGTATCAGATGCGTCGCAGCTCTCATCCACAGCGAGGGAGAACGCAACGAAATCTTTTCCCTTTTCCATCAGCTGGTCATACAGATTGGTGGCAAGATCACATGTGCGATCAGCTACTGTGTTCCTGCTCAGGCTCACGTTTGAAAATGCTTGCTTTTTCTCTGGGCATACGAGGTCACAAACTTTCATCATGCACTTTTTCACGAACTCTCCCTCATTAAAGGGCCGGGCTGATTTTGCGATCTCTGCTGCCACTATATAACTAGCCTTTACAGCAGCCTCACTTTGTGATGTGGCTCTTTTGAACATATTCTGTTGTGAAACCAAACTTCTTTTCATCTCCTCTACTTTCTGGCTCCTTTGAGTCATGTCCAGGTCCTTGTATTTGTCATGGTGTTTCGTTTCATAGTGTCGTCTAATGTTGTACTCCTTACTTACAGCCACGTTGACTCCACAAACAAGACAAACAGGTTTGTCTTTTACATATGTAAACAGATATTCTGCCTCCCACTTGTCCAGAAAGCTCCTGTTTTCTGCCTTTCTTTTCGCCATTTTTGGGAAGGGATAGCGCGCTGACAGTTGTAGCGTCTATGTTGCTATGACTACTGTCACAGAGGAGAGGGCGTTTCTGGGTCTTGTCCTGATTGGCGCGCGAAAACAACAGCAGAGCATTATGGGATTCGTAGTATTAGCGGTGAATGCGCTGTATAATACCGGCGGGCCAGCTCTAGTAGTAATTTGGTATTGTCTCGCGGGCCAAATATAATTACCCCGCGGGCCAGAGTTTGACACCAATGGTCTAGGGTGTTCGATGGGAAGCTGTTGATGTGAGCCATGACCAGCCTTTCAAAGCACTTCATGGCTCGCTTCCTTGGGCACAGGGACCATGGTGGTCTGCTTGAAACATGGAGGTATTACAGTTTAGGTCAGGGAGAGGTTGAAAATGTCAGTGAAGACACTTGACAGTTTGTCCACTCATGCTTTGAGTACACGTCCTGGTAATCCGTCTGGCCCTGCGACTTTGTGAATGTTGACCTGTTTAAAGGTTTTGTTCACATCGGCTAGCATACAGTCATCCAGAACAGCTAGTGCTTTCGTGCATGCTTCAGTGTTTCTTGCCTGGAAGTGGGCATAAAAGGCATTTATCTCGTCTGGTAGGCTCTCGTCACTGGGTTGCTCACGTCTGGGAATCCCTTTGTAGTTCGTAATAGTTTTCAAGCCCTGCCACATCCTATCTGGTCACCTCTCTCTGGTCACATCTCTCTGGTAACACCCCTCTCTCTGCTCACCTCTCTGTATCTGGTCACCTCTCTCTCTCTGGTCACCTCTCTCTCTCTCTGGTCATCTATCTATTTCTCTGGTCGCATCTCGCTCTCTCTGGTCTCCTCTCTCTCTCTCTGGTCTCCTCTCTCTCTCTGTTCACCTCTCTCTGTTTCTGGTTGCATCTCTCTCTGGTCTCCTCTCTCTCTGGTCACCTTTCTCTCTGGACAACTCTCTCTGTTTCTGGTTGCATCTCTCTCTGGTCTCCTCTCTCTCTGGTCTCCTCTCTCTCTGGACAACTCTCTCCGGTCACCTCTTTTTCTCTCTGGTTACTTCTTTCTCTCTGGTCATATCTGTCTCTCTATGGTCAACTCTCCCTTTCTGCGGTCACCTCTCTCCCTCTGGTCATCGCTCACTTTCTGGTCACCTTTCTCCTTCTGTTCACCTCTCTGACTGGTCACCTCTCTGACTGGTCACCTCTCTGACTGGTCACCTCTCTGACTGGTCACCTCTCTGACTGGTCACCTCTCTGACTGGTCACCTCTCTCTGTTCACCTCTCTCTCACTCTGTACTTCTCTCTCTGGTTACCTCTCTCTTTCTGACCACATCTCTCTTTTCACTTCTCTTTCTCTGTGGTCACCTCTCTCTCTCTCTCTCTCTCTCTGGTCTCCTCTCTCTGGTCAACTATTTATATTTCTGGTCAACTCTCTTTCTATCTGGTCATCGCTCTCTCTCTCTCTTGTCATCTCTGTTTCTGGTCACCTCTCTCGCTGATCACTATTCTCTCTGGTCAGGTCTCTCTCTCTTTCTGGTCACATCTCTTTCTCTCTGATCACATCTCTCTCTGGTCACATCTTTCTGATAACCTCTCTCTCTATCTCTTTTGGGTCACTTCTGTCTCTCTGGTCACTTCTGTCTCTCTGGTCCTCTTCCTCTCTGGTCACTTCTGTCTCTCTGGTCCTCTTCCTCTCTTGTCACCTCTTTATCTCTCTGCTCACCTCTTTCTCTCTCTGCTCACCTCTTTCTCTCACTCTGGTCATCTCTCTCTGGTCACCTCGCTCTGGTCACCTCTCTCTCTCTTTGGTCAGCTCTCTCTCTGGTCACCTCTCTCTCTGGTCATCTCTCTTTCTCTCTTGTCTCCTCTATCTGGTCTCCTCTCTCTGGTCTCCTCTCTCTCTCTTTTCATCTCTCTCTTTCTGGTCTCCTCTCTCTCTCTGGTCATCTTGTCACACCCTGATCAGTTTCACCTGTCCTTGTTATTGTCTCCAACCCCTCCAGTTGTCGCTTGTTATTCCTGGTTTATTAAATCCCTGTGTTTCCTGTCACTCTGTGCCAGTTCGTCTTGTATGTTCCAAGTCAACCAGTGTGTTTTTCCCATGCTCCTGCCTTTTCTATTCTCCTTTACAAGTCCTCCTAGTTTTGACCATTGCCTGTTTCCCGGACTCTCTACCCGCCTGCCTGACCATTCTGCCTGCACTGACCTCGAGCCTGCCTGCACTGCACTGACGTTTTGCCTGTCCAAAACCATTGTCTTGCCTATCCCTTTTGGATATAATAAATATAAAAAACTCAAACCATCTGTGTCCTGTGTCTGCATCTGGGTCTCGCCTTGTGCCCTTTTACATCTCTCTTTCTCTAGTCTCCTCTCAATCCAATTCAAAGGGCTTAGTTGGCATGGGAAACATATGTTAATATTGCCAAAGCAAGTGAATTAGATAATATACAAAAGTGAAATAAACAATAAAAATGAACAGTAAACATTACTATCACAGAAGTTCCAAAAGAGTAAAGACATTATAAATGTCATATTATGTATATGTACAGTGTTGTAATGATGTGCAAACGGTTAAAGTACAAAATGGAAAATAAATGTGATGGCACACTGTGGTAATTCACCCAGTAGATATGGGAGTTTATCAAAATCGGGTTTGTTTTCGAATTCTTTGTGAATCTGTGTAATCTGAGGGAAATATGTGTCTCTAATTTGGTGATACATTTGGCAGGAGGTTAGGAAGTGCAGCTCAGTTTCCACCTCATTTTGTGCACATAGCCTGTCTTCTCTTGAGTGCCAAGTCTGCCTACGGCGGCCTTTCTCAATAGCAAGGCTATGCTCACTGAGTCTGTACATAGTCAAAGCTTTCCTTAAGTTTGGGTCAGTCACAGTGGTCAGGTATTCTGCCACTGTGTACTCTCTCTCTCTATCTGGTCACATCTCTTTCTCTGGTCAACTCTCTTTCTTTGGTCGTTTCTCTCTCTATCTGGTTGCATCTCTCTCTCTTTATCTGGTCACCTCTCTCTATCTTGTCACCTCTCTTTCTCTGGTCAACTCTCTTTCTCTGGTCGCATCTCTTGCTCTCTGGTCGCATCTCTCTCTCTCTGGTCGCATCTCTCGCTCTCTGGTCGCATCTCTCGCTCTCTGGTCGCATCTCTCGCTCTCTGGTCGCATCTCGCTCTCTGGTCTCCTCTCTCTCCGGTCACTTCTCTCCCTCTGGTCTCCTCTCTCTCTGGTCACTTCTCTCTCTGGTCACTTCTCTCTCTCTGGTCACTTCTCTCTCTCTGGTCACTTCTCTCTCTCTGGTCTCCTCTCTCTCTGGTCACTTCTCTCTCTCTGGTCACTTCTCTGTATCTGGTCACTTCTCTGTCTCTGGTCACTTCTCTCTCTCTGGTCTCCTCTCTCTCTGGTCTCCTCTCTCTCTGGTCTCCTCTCTCTCTGGTCTCCTCTCTCTCTGGTCTCCTCTCTCTCTCTGGTCACTTCTCTCTCTCTGGTCTCCTCTCTCTCTGGTCTCCTCTCTCTCTGGTCTCCTCTCTCTCTGGTCTCCTCTCTCTCTGGTCTCCTCTCTCTCTGGTCACTTCTCTCTCTCTGGTCTCCTCTCTCTCTGGTCTCCTCTCTCTCTGGTCTCCTCTCTCTCTGGTCTCCTCTCTCTCTGGTCTCCTCTCTCTCTGGTCTCCTCTCTCTCTGGTCTCCTCTCTCTCTGGTCACTTCTCTCTCTCTGGTCATTTCTCTCTCTGGTCATTTCTCTCTCTGGTCATTTCTCTCTCTGGTCACTTCTCTCTCTCTGGTCACTTCTCTCTCTCTGGTCTCCTCTCTCTCTGGTCTCCTCTCTCTCTGGTCTCCTCTCTCTCTGGTCTCCTCTCTCTCTGGTCACTTCTCTCTCTCTGGTCACTTCTCTCTCTCTGGTCACTTCTCTCTCTCTGGTCACTTCTCTCTCTCTGGTCACTTCTCTCTCTCTGGTCACTTCTCTCCCTCTGGTCACTTCTCTCTCTCTGGTCACTTCTCTCTCTGGTCTCCTCTCTCTCTCTGGTCACTTTTCTCTCTCTGGTCACTTCTCTCTCTCTGGTCTCCTCTCTCTCTGGTCACTTCTCTCTCTCTGGTCACTTCTCTCTCTCTGGTCACTTCTCTCTCTGGTCACTTCTCTCTCTGGTCACTTCTCTCTCTGGTCACTTCTCTCTCTCTGGTCACTTCTCTCTCTCTGGTCACTTCTCTCTCTCTGGTCACTTCTCTATCTCTGGTCACTTCTCTCTCTCTGGTCACTTCTCTCTCTCTGGTCACTTCTCTCTCTCTCTGGTCACTTCTCTCTCTGGTCACTTCTCTCTCTCTGGTCACTTCTCTCTCTCTGGTCACTTCTCTCTCTCTGGTCACTTCTCTCTCTGGTCTCCTCTCTCTCTGGTCTCCTCTCTCTCTGGTCTCCTCTCTCTCTGGTCACTTCTCTCTCTCTGGTCACTTCTCTCTCTCTGGTCACTTCTCTCTCTCTGGTCACTTCTCTCTCTCTGGTCACTTCTCTCTCTGGTCACTTCTCTCTCTCTGGTCACTTCTCTCTCTGGTCACTTCTCTCTCTCTGGTCTCCTCTCTCTCTGGTCTCCTCTCTCTCTGGTCTCCTCTCTCTCTGGTCTCCTCTCTCTCTCTGGTCACTTCTCTCTCTCTGGTCTCCTCTCTCTCTGGTCTCCTCTCTCTCTCTGGTCACTTCTCTCTCTGGTCACTTCTCTCTCTGGTCTCCTCTCTCTCTGGTCTCCTCTCTCTCTGGTCTCCTCTCTCTCTGGTCTCCTCTCTCTCTGGTCACTTCTCTCTCTCTGGTCATTTCTCTCTCTGGTCATTTCTCTCTCTGGTCATTTCTCTCTCTGGTCACTTCTCTCTCTCTGGTCACTTCTCTCTCTCTGGTCTCCTCTCTCTCTGGTCTCCTCTCTCTCTGGTCTCCTCTCTCTCTGGTCTCCTCTCTCTCTGGTCACTTCTCTCTCTCTGGTCACTTCTCTCTCTCTGGTCACTTCTCTCTCTCTGGTCACTTCTCTCTCTCTGGTCACTTCTCTCTCTCTGGTCACTTCTCTCCCTCTGGTCACTTCTCTCTCTCTGGTCACTTCTCTCTCTGGTCTCCTCTCTCTCTCTGGTCACTTTTCTCTCTCTGGTCACTTCTCTCTCTCTGGTCTCCTCTCTCTCTGGTCACTTCTCTCTCTCTGGTCACTTCTCTCTCTCTGGTCACTTCTCTCTCTGGTCACTTCTCTCTCTGGTCACTTCTCTCTCTGGTCACTTCTCTCTCTCTGGTCACTTCTCTCTCTCTGGTCACTTCTCTCTCTCTGGTCACTTCTCTATCTCTGGTCACTTCTCTCTCTCTGGTCACTTCTCTCTCTCTGGTCACTTCTCTCTCTCTCTGGTCACTTCTCTCTCTGGTCACTTCTCTCTCTCTGGTCACTTCTCTCTCTCTGGTCACTTCTCTCTCTCTGGTCACTTCTCTCTCTGGTCTCCTCTCTCTCTGGTCTCCTCTCTCTCTGGTCTCCTCTCTCTCTGGTCACTTCTCTCTCTCTGGTCACTTCTCTCTCTCTGGTCACTTCTCTCTCTCTGGTCACTTCTCTCTCTCTGGTCACTTCTCTCTCTGGTCACTTCTCTCTCTCTGGTCACTTCTCTCTCTGGTCACTTCTCTCTCTCTGGTCTCCTCTCTCTCTGGTCTCCTCTCTCTCTGGTCTCCTCTCTCTCTGGTCTCCTCTCTCTCTCTGGTCACTTCTCTCTCTCTGGTCTCCTCTCTCTCTGGTCTCCTCTCTCTCTCTGGTCACTTCTCTCTCTGGTCACTTCTCTCTCTGGTCTCCTCTCTCTCTGGTCTCCTCTCTCTCTGGTCTCCTCTCTCTCTGGTCACCTCTCTCTCTCTGGTCACTTCTCTCTCTCTGGTCTCCTCTCTCTCTCTGGTCACTTCTCTCTCTCTGGTCTCCTCTCTCTCTGGTCTCCTCTCTCTCTGGTCTCCTCTCTCTCTCTGGTCACTTCTCTCTCTGGTCACTTCTCTCTCTGGTCACTTCTCTCTCTGGTCTCCTCTCTCTCTGGTCTCCTCTCTCTCTCTGGTCACTTCTCTCTCTGGTCACTTCTCTCTCTGGTCTCCTCTCTCTCTGGTCTCCTCTCTCTCTCTGGTCTCCTCTCTCTCTGGTCACCTCTCTCTCTCTGGTCACTTCTCTCTCTCTGGTCTCCTCTCTCTCTGGTCTCCTCTCTCTCTGGTCTCCTCTCTCTCTGGTCTCCTCTCTCTCTCTGGTCACTTCTCTCTCTGGTCACTTCTCTCTCTGGTCTCCTCTCTCTCTGGACTCCTCTCTCTCTGGTCTCCTCTCTCTCTCTGGTCACTTCTCTCTCTCTGGTCTCCTCTCTCTCTGGTCACTTCTCTCTCTCTGGTCTCCTCTCTCTCTGGTCACTTCTCTCTCTCTGGTCTCCTCTCTCTCTCTGGTCACTTCTCTCTCTCTGGTCTCCTCTCTCTCTGGTCACTTCTCTCTCTCTGGTCACTTCTCTCTCTCTCTGGTCACTTCTCTCTCTCTGGTCACTTCTCTCTCTCTCTGGTCACTTCTCTCTCTCTCTGGTCTCCTCTCTCTCTGGTCACTTCTCTCTCTCTCTGGTCACTTCTCTCTCTCTGGTCTCCTCTCTCTCTGGTCACTTCTCTCTCTGGTCTCCTCTCTCTCTGGTCACTTCTCTCTCTCTGGTCACTTCTCTCTCTGGTCACTTCTCTCTCTCTGGTCACTTCTCTCTCTCTGGTCACTTCTCTCTCTCTGGTCTCCTCTCTCTCTCTGGTCACTTCTCTCTCTCTGGTCACCTCTCTCTCTCTGGTCACTTCTCTCTCTGGTCTCCTCTCTCTCTGGTCTCCTCTCTCTCTCTGGTCACTTCTCTCTCTCTGGTCTCCTCTCTCTCTGGTCTCCTCTCTCTCTCTGGTCACTTCTCTCTCTCTGGTCTCCTCTCTCTCTGGTCTCCTCTCTCTCTGGTCTCCTCTCTCTCTGGTCTCCTCTCTCTCTCTGGTCACTTCTCTCTCTGGTCACTTCTCCCTCTGGTCTCTTCTCTCTCTGGTCACTTCTCTCTCTCTCTGGTCTCCTCTCTCTCTGGTCTCCTCTCTCTCTGGTCACTTCTCTCTCTCTCTGGTCACTTCTCTCTCTCTGGTCACTTCTCTCTCTCTCTGGTCACTTCTCTCTCTCTCTGGTCTCCTCTCTCTCTGGTCACTTCTCTCTCTCTCTGGTCACTTCTCTCTCTCTGGTCTCCTCTCTCTCTGGTCACTTCTCTCTCTTGTCTCCTCTCTCTCTGGTCACTTCTCTCTCTCTGGTCACTTCTCTCTCTCTGGTCACTTCTCTCTCTGGTCACTTCTCTCTCTCTGGTCACTTCTCTCTCTGGTCTCCTCTCTCTCTCTGGTCACTTCTCTCTCTGGTCACTTCTCTCTCTCTGGTCACTTCTCTCTCTGGTCGCCTCTCTCTCTCTGGTCACTTCTCTCTCTCTGGTCACTTCTCTCTCTCTGGTCACTTCTCTCTCTCTGGTCACTTCTCTCTCTGGTCTCCTCTCTCTCTGGTCTCCTCTCTCTCTGGTCACTTCTCTCTCTGGTCTCCTCTCTCTCTGGTCTCCTCTCTCTCTGGTCTCCTCTCTCTCTCTGGTCACTTCTCTCTCTCTGGTCTCCTCTCTCTCTGGTCACTTCTCTCTCTCTGGTCACTTCTCTCTCTCTCTGGTCACTTCTCTCTCTCTGGTCACTTCTCTCTCTCTCTGGTCACTTCTCTCTCTCTGGTCTCCTCTCTCTCTGGTCACTTCTCTCTCTCTGGTCTCCTCTCTCTCTGGTCACCTCTCTCTCTCTGGTCACTTCTCTCTCTGGTCACTTCTCTCTCTCTTTGGTCACTCCTCTCTCTCTGGTCACTTCTCTCTCTCTGGTCACTTCTCTCTCTGGTCACTTCTCTCTCTCTGGTCACTTCTCTCTCTCTGGTCTCCTCTCTCTCTGGTCTCCTCTCTCTCTGGTCTCCTCTCTCTCTCTGGTCACTTCTCTCTCTCTGGTCTCCTCTCTCTCTGGTCTCCTCTCTCTCTGGTCTCCTCTCTCTCTCTGGTCACTTCTCTCTCTCTGGTCTCCTCTCTCTCTCTGGTCTCCTCTCTCTCTCTGGTCACTTCTCTCTCTGGTCACTTCTCTCTCTCTGGTCACTTCTCTCTCTGGTCTCCTCTCCCTCTGGTCTCCTCTCTCTCTGGACTCCTCTCTCTCTGGTCACTTCTCTCTCTCTGGTTACTTCTCAATTCAATTGACTTTATTGACATGGCAAGTTCATTATTACTTACATTGTCAAAGTATACATATCGAAAAATAAAAATCTAATATATATATGTATATATATACAAAATATATATATATTTATATATAAATAAATGGTGGAACCAACAGCAATAATAATAGTAGTAGTGGACATGGGATTACCATTAACAGCAACTACAACAACAATATTAATCAGAACAACAATACATTAAAGCAACAGTAGTAGACCAGTGTCAACATGACTTGAGAAGACATATGACCTGGTATGAAAGACAAAACAAAACTAAGCTAAATGGGAAATATTATCAACATTACTTTGCATTTTTCACTGGCTGTCCCTCAGGTTGTGGCAGGAGGACACATATTTGGCTGCCAAAACTGCACATTTTGGCTTTTCACCCAATAAATATTTGATTTTTTCTTCATCTTTTATAGTTTCAAATTCTTTGTATTGAGTTATAATTTTGGGAAAGAAATATGCTCTTAGGTCTGAGTATTTGTCACAGTGTAGTAGGAAATGCACCTCTGTCTCTACCTCTCCCCTGGAGCAGAGTGAGCACAGCCTGTCCTCTCTGGGCAGCCAGGTTTGTCTGTGACGACCGGTCTCTATAGCCAGACTGTGCTCACTGAGTCTGTACCTAGTCAATGTTTTCCTCAGTTTTCTATCAGTCACAGTGGTCAGATAGTCTGCCACCATGTACTGTCTGTTTAGAGACAAATAGCATTGAAGTTTACTTTGATTTTTTGTGGTGTCTTTCCAATAGGTTATATATTTTTCTTTTTGTTTTGTGATGATTTGGTTGGGCCAGATTTTCTGAGGGCTGTCCCGAGGCTCTATGGGGTTGGTTTGGGTTGGTGAACTGAGCCTCAGAACCAGCTGGCTGAGGGGACTCTTCTCTGGTTTCATCTCTTGACATTGTAGAGCTGTGTGATGGAATGTTTTGGGGTCACTTGTTTTTAGATGGTTGTAAAATTTGATGGCTCTTTTTTCTATTCGAATGAGGAGGGGGTATTGGCCCAATTCTGCCCTACATGCGTTATTTGGAGTTTTTCTTTGTACTTGCAAAACAGTCTTGCAAAACTCTGCATGCAATATTTCAATTGGATGTTTGTCCCATTTGGTAAATTCATTATTAGAGATTGGACCCCATACTTCACTACCATATAGAGCAATTGGTTCTATAACTGATTGAAAAATTTTGAGCCAGATTCTAATTGGAATTTCAATTTTGATGTTCCTTTTAATGGCATAGAATGCTCTTCTTGCTTTGTCTCTCAGCTCATTCACAGCCATGTGAAAGCTACCTGTGTTGCTGATATTTAGTCCTAGATATGTGTAGTTTTTGGTGTGTTCTAATAGAACTGTGTCCAAATAGAATTTATATTTGTCATCCTTATTTCCCGACCTTTTTTGGAATATCATTATATTTGTTTTTTTTAGGTTAACGGTCAGAGCCCAGGTCTGACAGAACCTGTGAAGACGATCTAGGTGCTGCTGTAACCCCTCTTTAGTGGGAGACAGCAGCACCAGGTCATCTGCGTACAGCAGACACTTGATTTCAGTGTTGTGTAGGGTGATACCAGGTGCTGCCGATTCTTCTAATATTTTTGCCAATTCATTAATGTAGATGTTAAATAATGTTGGACTTATTGGGCAGCCCTGTTTCACTCCACGCCCCTGAGAGAAGAAGTCTGTTTGCTTGTTGCCAATTTTAACCGCACATTTGTTTTTAGTGTACATTGATTTAATAAAATCATATGTTTTCCCTCCAATACCACTTTCTATTAGTTTATAAAAAAGACCTTCGTGCCAAATTGAATCAAATGCTTTCTTGAAATCTACAAAACACGAGTAGATTTTGCCTTTGTTTTGGTTAACTTGTTTATCAATTAGAGTGTGGAGGGTGTAAATGTGGTCTGTTGTACGATAATTTTTTAGAAATCCAATCTGGCTTCTGCTCAGGACGTTGTGTTCGTCAAGGAAATGATGTAGTCTGCTATTTATAATACTGCAGAGAATTTTCCCCACTTCTCTCTCTCTGGTCTCCTCTCTCTCTGGTTTCCTCTCTCTCTGGTCTCCTCTCTCTCTGGTCACTTCTCTCTCTGGTCACTTCTCTCTCTGGTCTCCTCTCTCGCTGGTCTCCTCTCTCTCTGGTCTCCTCTCTCTCTCTGGTCACTTCTCTCTCTCTGGTCTCCTCTCTCTCTCTGGGCACATCTCTCTCTCTGGTCTCCTCTCTCTCTGGTCACTTCTCTCTCTCTGGTCACTTCTCTCTCTCTCTGGTCACTTCTCTCTCTGGTCTCCTCTCTCTCTGGTCACTTCTCTCTCTCTCTGGTCACTTCTCTCTCTCTGGTCACTTCTCTCTCTGGTCTCCTCTCTCTCTGGTCACTTCTCTCTCTCTGGTCACTTCTCTCTCTCTGGTCACTTCTCTCTCTGGTCTCCTCTCTCTCTGGTCACTTCTCTCTCTGGTCTCCTCTCTCTCTGGTCACTTTTCTCTCTCTCTGGTCACTTCTCTCTCTCTGGTCTCCTCTCTCTCTGGTCTCCTCTCTCTCTGGTCACTTCTCTCTCTGGTCACTTCTCTCTCTGGTCTCCTCTCTCTCTGGTCACTTCTCTCTCTCTGGTCACTTCTCTCTCTCTGGTCACTTCTATCTCTCTGGTCACTTCTCTCTCTGGTCTCCTCTCTCTCTGGTCTCCTCTCTCTCTGGTCACTTCTCTCTCTGGTCACTTCTCTCTCTGGTCTCCTCTCTCTCTGGTCTCCTCTCTCTCTGGTCTCCTCTCTCTCTGGTCTCCTCTCTCTCTCTGGTCACTTCTCTCTCTCTGGTCTCCTCTCTCTCTCTGGTCACTTCTCTCTCTCTGGTCTCCTCTCTCTCTGGTCACTTCTCTCTCTCTGGTCACTTCTCTCTCTCTGGTCACTTCTCTCTCTGGTCTCCTATCTCTCTGGTCACTTCTCTCTCTCTGGTCACTTCTCTCTCTCTGGTCACTTCTCTCTCTGGTCTCCTCTCTCTCTGGTCACTTCTCTCTCTCTGGTCACTTCTCTCTCTCTGGTCACTTCTCTCTCTCTGGTCACTTCTCTCTCTCTGGTCACTTCTCTCTCTCTGGTCACTTCTCTCTGGTCTCCTCTCTCTCTGGTCACTTCTCTCTCTCTGGTCACTTCTCTCTCTGGTCACTTCTCTCTCTCTGGTCACTTCTCTGTCTGGTCTCCTCTCTCTCTGGTCACTTCTCTCTCTCTGGTCACTTCTCTCTCTCTGGTCACTTCTCTCTCTCTGGTCACTTCTCTCTCTGGTCACTTCTCTCTCTCTGGTCACTTCTCTCTCTGGTCACTTCTCTCTCTCTGGTCTCCTCTCCCTCTGGTCTCCTCTCTCTCTGGTCTCCTCTTCTTCTGGTGACTTCTCTCTCTGGTTACTTCTCTCTCTCTGGTCTCCTCTCTCTCTGGTCTCCTCTCTCTCTGGTCTCCTCTCTCTCTGGTCACTTCTCTCTCTGGTCACTTCTCTCTCTGGTCTCCTCTCTCTCTGGTCTCCTCTCTCTCTGGTCTCCTCTCTCTCTGGTCTCCTCTCTCTCTCTGGTCACTTCTCTCTCTCTGGTCTCCTCTCTCTCTCTGGTCACTTCTCTCTCTCTGGTCACTTCTCTCTCTCTGGTCACTTCTCTCTCTCTCTGGTCACTTCTCTCTCTGGTCTCCTCTCTCTCTGGTCACTTCTCTCTCTCTCTGGTCACTTCTCTCTCTCTGGTCACTTCTCTCTCTGGTCACTTCTCTCTCTCTGGTCACTTCTCTCTCTGGTCTCCTCTCTCTCTCTGGTCACTTCTCTCTCTGGTCACTTCTCTCTCTCTGGTCACTTCTCTCTCTGGTCGCCTCTCTCTCTCTGGTCACTTCTCTCTCTCTGGTCACTTCTCTCTCTCTGGTCACTTCTCTCTCTGGTCTCCTCTCTCTCTGGTCTCCTCTATCTCTGGTCACTTCTCTCTCTGGTCTCCTCTCTCTCTGGTCTCCTCTCTCTCTGGTCTCCTCTCTCTCTCTGGTCACTTCTCTCTCTCTGGTCTCCTCTCTCTCTGGTCACTTCTCTCTCTCTGGTCACTTCTCTCTCTCTCTGGTCACTTCTCTCTCTCTGGTCACTTCTCTCTCTCTCTGGTCACTTCTCTCTCTCTGGTCTCCTCTCTCTCTGGTCACTTCTCTCTCTCTGTTCTCCTCTCTCTCTGGTCACCTCTCTCTCTCTGGTCACTTCTCTCTCTGGTCACTTCTCTCTCTCTTTGGTCACTCCTCTCTCTCTGGTCACTTCTCTCTCTCTGGTCACTTCTCTCTCTGGTCACTTCTCTCTCTCTGGTCACTTCTCTCTCTCTGGTCTCCTCTCTCTCTGGTCTCCTCTCTCTCTGGTCTCCTCTCTCTCTTGTCACTTCTCTCTCTCTGGTCTCCTCTCTCTCTGGTCTCCTCTCTCTCTGGTCTCCTCTCTCTCTCTGGTCACTCTCTCTCTCTGGTCTCCTCTCTCTCTCTGGTCTCCTCTCTCTCTCTGGTCACTTCTCTCTCTGGTCACTTCTCTCTCTCTGGTCACTTCTCTCTCTGGTCTCCTCTCCCTCTGGTCTCCTCTCTCTCTGGTCTCCTCTCTCTCTGGTCACTTCTCTCTCTCTGGTCACTTCTCTCTCTCTGGTCACTTCTCTCTCTCTGGTCACTTCTCTCTCTCTGGTCACTTCTCTCTCTCTGGTCACTTCTCTCTCTCTGGTCACTTCTCTCTCTCTGGTCACTTCTCTCTGGTCTCCTCTCTCTCTGGTCACTTCTCTCTCTCTGGTCACTTCTCTCTCTGGTCACTTCTCTCTCTCTGGTCACTTCTCTGTCTGGTCTCCTCTCTCTCTGGTCACTTCTCTCTCTCTGGTCACTTCTCTCTCTCTGGTCACTTCTCTCTCTCTGGTCACTTCTCTCTCTGGTCACTTCTCTCTCTCTGGTCACTTCTCTCTCTGGTCACTTCTCTCTCTCTGGTCTCCTCTCCCTCTGGTCTCCTCTCTCTCTGGTCTCCTCTTCTTCTGGTGACTTCTCTCTCTGGTTACTTCTCTCTCTCTGGTCTCCTCTCTCTCTGGTCTCCTCTCTCTCTGGTCTCCTCTCTCTCTGGTCACTTCTCTCTCTGGTCACTTCTCTCTCTGGTCTCCTCTCTCTCTGGTCTCCTCTCTCTCTGGTCTCCTCTCTCTCTGGTCTCCTCTCTCTCTCTGGTCACTTCTCTCTCTCTGGTCTCCTCTCTCTCTCTGGTCACTTCTCTCTCTCTGGTCACTTCTCTCTCTCTGGTCACTCTCTCTCTCTCTGGTCACTTCTCTCTCTGGTCTCCTCTCTCTCTGGTCACTTCTCTCTCTCTCTGGTCACTCCTCTCTCTCTTGTCACTTCTCTCTCTGGTCACTTCTCTCTCTCTGGTCACTTCTCTCTCTGGTCTCCTCTCTCTCTCTGGTCACTTCTCTCTCTGGTCACTTCTCTCTCTCTGGTCACTTCTCTCTCTGGTCGCCTCTCTCTCTCTGGTCACTTCTCTCTCTCTGGTCACTTCTCTCTCTCTGGTCACTTCTCTCTCTGGTCTCCTCTCTCTCTGGTCTCCTCTATCTCTGGTCACTTCTCTCTCTGGTCTCCTCTCTCTCTGGTCTCCTCTCTCTCTGGTCTCCTCTCTCTCTGGTCACTTCTCTCTCTCTGGTCTCCTCTCTCTCTGGTCACTTCTCTCTCTCTGGTCACTTCTCTCTCTCTCTGGTCACTTCTCTCTCTCTGGTCACTTCTCTCTCTCTCTGGTCACTTCTCTCTCTCTGGTCTCCTCTCTCTCTGGTCACTTCTCTCTCTCTGTTCTCCTCTCTCTGGTCACCTCTCTCTCTCTGGTCACTTCTCTCTCTGGTCACTTCTCTCTCTCTTTGGTCACTCCTCTCTCTCTGGTCACTTCTCTCTCTCTGGTCACTTCTCTCTCTGGTCACTTCTCTCTCTCTGGTCACTTCTCTCTCTCTGGTCTCCTCTCTCTCTGGTCTCCTCTCTCTCTGGTCTCCTCTCTCTCTCTGTCACTTCTCTCTCTCTGGTCTCCTCTCTCTCTGGTCTCCTCTCTCTCTGGTCTCCCTCTCTCTCTGGTCACTTCTCTCTCTCTGGTCTCCCTCTCTCTCTGGTCTCCTCTCTCTCTCTGGTCACTTCTCTCTCTGGTCACTTCTCTCTCTCTGGTCACTTCTCTCTCTGGTCTCCTCTCCCTCTGGTCTCCTCTCTCTCTGGTCTCCTCTCTCTCTGGTCACTTCTCTCTCTGGTTACTTCTCTCTCTCTGGTCTCCTCTCTCTCTGGTCTCCTCTCTCTCTGGTCTCCTCTCTCTCTGGTCACTTCTCTCTCTGGTCTCCTCTCTCTCTGGTCTCCTCTCTCTCTCTGGTCACTTCTCTCTCTCTGGTCACTTCTCTCTCTCTGGTCACTTCTCTCTCTGGTCTCCTCTCTCTCTGGTCACTTCTCTCTCTCTCTGGTCACTTCTCTCTCTCTGGTCTCCTCTCTCTCTGGTCTCCTTCTCTCTCTGGTCACTTCTCTCTCTCTGGTCACTTCTCTCTCTGGTCTCCTCTCTCTCTGGTCACTTCTCTCTCTCTGGTCACTTCTCTCTCTCTGGTCACTTCTATCTCTCTGGTCAATTCTCTCTCTGGTCTCCTCTCTCTCTGGTCTCCTCTCTCTCTGGTCACTTCTCTCTCTGGTCACTTCTCTCTCTGGTCTCCTCTCTCTCTGGTCTCCTCTCTCTCTGGTCTCCTCTCTCTCTGGTCTCCTCTCTCTCTGGTCACTTCTCTCTCTCTGGTCTCTCTCTCTCTCTGGTCACTTCTCTCTCTCTGGTCTCCTCTCTCTCTGGTCACTTCTCTCTCTCTGGTCACTTCTCTCTCTCTGGTCACTTCTCTCTCTGGTCTCCTCTCTCTCTGGTCCATTCTCTCTCTCTGGTCACTTCTCTCTCTCTGGTCAATTCTCTCTCTGGTCTCCTCTCTCTCTGGTCACTTCTCTCTCTCTGGTCACTTCTCTCTCTCTGGTCACTTCTATCTCTCTGGTCACTTCTCTCTCTGGTCTCCTCTCTCTCTGGTCTCCTCTCTCTCTGGTCACTTCTCTCTCTGGTCACTTCTCTCTCTGGTCTCCTCTCTCTCTGGTCTCCTCTCTCTCTGGTCTCCTCTCTCTCTGGTCTCCTCCTCTCTCTGGTCACTTCTCTCTCTCTGGTCTCCTCTCTCTCTCTGGTCACTTCTCTCTCTCTGGTCTCCTCTCTCTCTGGTCACTTCTCTCTCTCTGGTCACTTCTCTCTCTCTGGTCACTTCTCTCTCTGGTCTCCTCTCTCTCTGGTCACTTCTCTCTCTCTGGTCACTTCTCTCTCTCTGGTCACTTCTCTCTCTGGTCTCCTCTCTCTCTGGTCACTTCTCTCTCTCTGGTCACTTCTCTCTCTCTGGTCACGTCTCTCTCTCTGGTCACTTCTCTCTCTCTGGTCACTTCTCTCTGGTCTCCTCTCTCTCTGGTCACTTCTCTCTCTCTGGTCACTTCTCTCTCTGGTCACTTCTCTCTCTCTGGTCACTTCTCTCTCTGGTCTCCTCTCTCTCTGGTCACTTCTCTCTCTCTGGTCACTTCTCTCTCTGGTCTCCTCTCTCTCTGGTCTCCTCTCTCTCTGGTCACTTCTCTCTCTGGTCACTTCTCTCTCTGGTCTCCTCTCTCTCTGGTCTCCTCTCTCTCTGGTCTCCTCTCTCTCTGGTCTCCTCTCTCTCTGGTCTCCTCTCTCTCTGGTCACTTCTCTCTCTCTGGTCTCCTCTCTCTCTGGTCTCCTCTCTCTCTGGTCACTTCTCTCTCTGGTCTCCTCTCTCTCTGGTCTCCTCTCTCTCTGGTCTCCTCTCTCTCTGGTCTCCTCTCTCTCTGGTCACTTCTCTCTCTCTGGTCACTTCTCTCTCTCTGGTCTCCTCTCTCTCTGGTCTCCTCTCTCTCTGGTCACTTCTCTCTCTGGTCTCCTCTCTCTCTGGTCTCCTCTCTCTCTGGTCTCCTCTCTCTCTGGTCTCCTCTCTCTCTGGTCACTTCTCTCTCTCTGGTCACTTCTCTCTCTGGTCTCCTCTCTCTCTGGTCACTTCTCTCTCTCTGGTCACTTCTCTCTCTCTTTGGTCACTTCTCTCTCTGGTCTCCTCTCTCTCTGGTCACTTCTCTCTCTCTCTGGTCTCCTCTCTCTCTGGTCACTTCTCTCTCTCTGGTCACTTCTCTCTCTCTGGTCTCCTCTCTCTGGTCACTTCTCTCTCTCTCTGGTCACTTCTCTCTCTCTCTGGTCTCCTCTCTCTCTGGTCACTTCTCTCTCTCTGGTCACTTCTCTCTCTGGTCTCCTCTCTCTCTGGTCACTTCTCTCTCTCTGGTCACTTCTCTCTCTCTGGTCACTTCTCTCTCTCTGGTCATTTCTCTCTCTCTGGTCTCCTCTCTCTCCGGTCACTTCTCTCTCTCTGGTCACTTCTCTCTCTGGTCACTTCTCTCTCTCTGGTCACTTCTCTCTCTGGTCTCCTCTCTCTCTGGTCACTTCTCTCTCTCTGGTCACTTCTCTCTCTCTGGTCACTTCTCTCTCTGGTCACTTCTCTCTCTCTGGTCACTTCTCTCTCTCTGGTCACTTCTCTCTCTCTGGTCACTTCTCTCTCTCTGGTCACTTCTCTCTCTCTGGTCACTTCTCTCTCTGGTCACTTCTTTCTCTCTGGTCACTTCTCTCTCTCTGGTCACTTCTCTCTCTCTGGTCACTTCTCTCTCTGGTCACTTTTCTCTCTCTGGTCACTTCTCTCTCTGGTCACTTCTCTCTCTCTGGTCACTTCTCTCTCTCTGGTCTCCTCTCTCTCTGGTCACTTCTCTCTCTCTGGTCACTTCTCTCTCTGGTCACTTCTCTCTCTCTGGTCACTTCTCTCTCGCTGGTCACTTCTCTCTCTGGTCTCCTCTCTCTCTGGTGTCCTCTCTCCTTGGTGTCCTCTCTCCTTGGTGTCCTCTCTCTCTGGTCACTTCTCTCTCTCTGGTCACTTCTCTCTCTCTCTGGTCACTTCTCTCTCTCTGGTCACTTCTCTCTCTCTGGTCACTTCTCGCTCTCTCTGGTCTCCTCTCTCTCTGGTCACTTCTCTCTCTCTGGTCACTTCTCTCTCGGGTTCCTCTCTCTATGGTCTCCTCTCTCTCTGGTCACTTCTCTCTCTGGTCTCCTCTCTCTCTGGTCACTTCTCTCTCTCTGGTCACTTCTCTCTCTCTGGTCACTTCTCTCTCTCTGGTCACTTCTCTCTCTGGTCACTTCTCTCTCTCTGGTCACTTCTCTCTCTGGTCACTTCTCTCTCTCTGGTCTCCTCTCCCTCTGGTCACTTCTCTCTCTCTGGTCACTTCTCTCTAAGGTCTCCTCTCTCTATGGTCTCCTCTCTCTCTGGTCACTTCTCTCTCTCTGGTCTCCTCTCTCTATGGTCTCCTCTCTCTCTGGTCACTTCTCTCTCTCTGGTCACTTCTCTCTCTCTGGTCACTTCTCTCTATGGTCTCCTCTCTCTCTGGTCTCCTCTCTCTCTGGTCACTTCTCTCTCTCTGGTCACTTCTCTCTCTGGTCTCCTCTCTCTCTGGTCTCCTCTCTCTGGTCACTTCTCTCTCTCTGGTCACTTCTCTCTCTCTCTGGTCACTTCTCTCTCTGGTCTCCTCTCTCTCTGGTCTCCTCTCTCTCTGGTCACTTCTCTCTCTCTGGTCACTTCTCTCTCTCTGGTCACTTCTCTCTCTGGTCTCCTCTCTCTCTGGTCTCCTCTCTCTCTGGTCTCCTCTCTCTCTGGTCACTTCTCTCTCTCTGGTCACTTCTCTCTCTGGTCACTTCGCTCTCTCTGGTCTCCTCTCTCTCTGGTCACTTCTCTCTCTCTGGTCACTTCTCTCTCTCTGGTCACTTCTCTCTCTGGTCTCCTCTCTCTCTGGTCACTTCTCTCTCTGGTCTCCTCTCTCTCTGGTCACTTCTCTCTCGGGTCTCCTCTCTCTATGGTCTCCTCTCTCTCTGGTCACTTCTCTCTCTTTGGTCACTTCTCTCTCTCTCTGGTCACTTCTCTCTCTGGTCTCCTCTCTCTCTGGTCTCCCCTCTCTCTGGTCACTTCTCTCTCTCTGGTCACTTCTCTCTCTCTCTGGTCACTTCTCTCTCTGGTCTCCTCTCTCTCTGGTCACTCTCTCTCTCTGGTCACTTCTCTCTCTGGTCTCCTCTCTCTCTGGTCTCCTCTCTCTCTGGTCTCCTCTCTCTCTGGTCTCCTCTCTCTCTGGTCACTTATCTCTCTCTGGTCACTTCTCTCTCTGGTCTCCTCTCTCTCTGGTCACTTCTCTCTCTCTGGTCACTTCTCTCTCTGGTCTCCTCTCTCTCTGGTCACTTCTCTCTCTCTGGTCTCCTCTCTCTCTGGTCACTTCTCTCTCAATTCAATTCAATTCAATTCAAGGGGCTTTATTGGCATGGGAAACATGTGTTAACATTGCCAAAGCAAGTGAGGTAGATAATATACAAAAGTGAAATAAACAATACAAATTAACAGTAAACATTACACATACAGAAGTTTCAAAACAATAAAGACATTACAAATGTCTCTCTCTGGTCACTTCTCTCTCTCTGGTCACTTCTCTCTCTCTGGTCACTTCTCTCTCTCTGGTCTCCTCTCTCTCTGGTCACTTCTCTCTCTCTGGTCACTTCTCTCTCTCTGGTCACTTCTCTCTCTCTGGTCACTTCTCTCTCTCTGGTCTCCTCTCTCTCTTGGTCACCTCTCTCTCTCTGGTCACTTCTCTCTCTCTGGTCTCCTCTCTCTCTCTGGTCACTTCTCTCTCTGGTCTCCTCTCTCTCTGGTCACTTCTCTCTCTCTCTGGTCACTTCTCTCTCTCTGGTCACTTCTCTCTCTGGTCTCCTCTCTCTCTGGTCTCCTCTCTCTCTGGTCACTTCTCTCTCTCTGGTCACTTCTCTCTCTGGTCACTTCTCTCTCTCTCTGGTCACTTCTCTCTCTCTGGTCACTTCTCTCTCTGGTCTCCTGTCTCTCTGGTATCCTCTCTCTCTGGTCACTTCTCGCTCTCTGGTCACTTCTCTCTCTCTGGTCACTTCTCTCTCTCTGGTCACTTCTCTCTCTCTGGTCACTTCTCTCTCTCTGGTCACTTCTCTCTCTCTGGTCACTTCTCTCTCTCTGGTCTCCTCTCTCTCTCTGGTCACTTCTCTCTCTGGTCACTTCTCTCTCTCTCTGGTCACTTCTCTCTCTCTGGTCACTTCTCTCGCTGGTCTCCTCTCTCTCTGGTCTCCTCTCTCTCTGGTCACTTCTCTCTCTCTGGTCTCCTCTCTCTCTGGTCTCCTCTCTCTCTGGTATCCCCTCTCTCTGGTCACTTCTCTCTCTCTGGTCACTTCTCTCTCTCTGGTCACTTCTCTCTCTCTGGTCACTTCTCTCTCTCTGGTCACTTCTCTCTCTCTGGTCACTTCTCTCTCTCTGGTCACTTCTCTCTCTCTGGTCACTTCTCTCTCTCTGGTCTCCTCTCTCTCTGGTCACTTCTCTCTCTCTGGTCTCCTCTCTCTCTCTGGACACTTCTCTCTCTCTGGTCACTTCTCTCTCTCTGGTCACTTCTCTCTCTTTGGTCACTTCTCTCTCTCTGGTCTCCTCTCTCTCTCTGGTCACTTCTCTCTCTCTGGTCTCCTCTCTCTCTCTGGTCACTTCTCTCTCTGGTCTCCTCTCTCTCTGGTCTCCTCTCTCTCTGGTCACTTCTCTCTCTCTGGTCTCCTCTCTCTCTGGTCACTTCTCTCTCTCTGGTCACTTCTCTCTCTCTGGTCACTTCTCTCTCTCTGGTCACTTCTCTCTCTCTGGTCACTTCTCTCTCTCTGGTCTCCTCTCTCTCTCTGGTCACTTCTCTCTCTGGTCACTTCTCTCTCTGGTCTCCTCTCTCTCTCTGGTCACTTCTCTCTCTGGTCACTTCTCTCTCTCTGGTGTCCTCTCTCTCTGGTCTCCTCTCTCTCTGGTCACTTCTCTCTCTCTGGTCTCCTCTCTCTCTCTGGTCACTTCTCTCTCTCTGGTCACTTCTCTCTCTGGTCTCCTCTCTCTCTGGTCACTTCTCTCTCTCTCTGGTCACTTCTCTCTCTCTGGTCACTTCTCTCTCTGGTCTCCTCTCTCTCTGGTCTCCTCTCTCTCTGGTCACTTCTCTCTCTCTGGTCACTTCTCTCTCTCTGGTCTCCTCTCTCTCTCTGGTCACTTCTCTCTCTCTCTGGTCACTTCTCTCTCTCTCTGGTCTCCTCTCTCTCTGGTCACTTCTCTCTCTCTCTGGTCACTTCTCTCTCTCTGGTCTCCTCTCTCTCTGGTCACTTCTCTCTCTGGTCTCCTCTCTCTCTGGTCACTTCTCTCTCTCTGGTCACTTCTCTCTCTGGTCACTTCTCTCTCTCTGGTCACTTCTCTCTCTCTGGTCACTTCTCTCTCTCTGGTCTCCTCTCTCTCTCTGGTCACTTCTCTCTCTCTGGTCACCTCTCTCTCTCTGGTCACTTCTCTCTCTGGTCTCCTCTCTCTCTGGTCTCCTCTCTCTCTCTGGTCACTTCTCTCTCTCTGGTCTCCTCTCTCTCTGGTCTCCTCTCTCTCTCTGGTCACTTCTCTCTCTCTGGTCTCCTCTCTCTCTGGTCTCCTCTCTCTCTGGTCTCCTCTCTCTCTGGTCTCCTCTCTCTCTCTGGTCACTTCTCTCTCTGGTCACTTCTCCCTCTGGTCTCTTCTCTCTCTGGTCACTTCTCTCTCTCTCTGGTCTCCTCTCTCTCTGGTCTCCTCTCTCTCTGGTCACTTCTCTCTCTCTCTGGTCACTTCTCTCTCTCTCTGGTCACTTCTCTCTCTCTGGTCACTTCTCTCTCTCTCTGGTCTCCTCTCTCTCTGGTCACTTCTCTCTCTCTCTGGTCACTTCTCTCTCTCTGGTCTCCTCTCTCTCTGGTCACTTCTCTCTCTTGTCTCCTCTCTCTCTGGTCACTTCTCTCTCTCTGGTCACTTCTCTCTCTCTGGTCACTTCTCTCTCTGGTCACTCTCTCTCTCTGGTCACTTCTCTCTCTGGTCTCCTCTCTCTCTCTGGTCACTTCTCTCTCTGGTCACTTCTCTCTCTCTGGTCACTTCTCTCTCTGGTCGCCTCTCTCTCTCTGGTCACTTCTCTCTCTCTGGTCACTTCTCTCTCTCTGGTCACTTCTCTCTCTCTGGTCACTTCTCTCTCTGGTCTCCTCTCTCTCTGGTCTCCTCTCTCTCTGGTCACTTCTCTCTCTGGTCTCCTCTCTCTCTGGTCTCCTCTCTCTCTGGTCTCCTCTCTCTCTGGTCACTTCTCTCTCTCTGGTCTCCTCTCTCTCTGGTCACTTCTCTCTCTCTGGTCACTTCTCTCTCTCTCTGGTCACTTCTCTCTCTCTGGTCACTTCTCTCTCTCTCTGGTCACTTCTCTCTCTGGTCTCCTCTCTCTCTGGTCCCCTCTCTCTCTCTAGTCCCTTCTCTCTCTGGTCACTTCTCTCTCTCTTTGGTCACTCCTCTCTCTCTGGTCACTTCTCTCTCTCTTTGGTCACTCCTCTCTCTCTGGTCACTTCTCTCTCTCTGGTCACTTCTCTCTCTGGTCACTTCTCTCTCTCTGGTCACTTCTCTCTCTCTGGTCTCCTCTCTCTCTGGTCTCCTCGCTCTCTGGTCACTTCTCTCTCTCTGGTCACTTCTCTCTCTCTGGTCACTTCTCTCTCTCTGGTCACTTCTCTCTCTCTGGTCACTTCTCTCTCTCTGGTCACTTCTCTCTCTCTGGTCTCCTCTCTCTCTCTGGTCACTTCTCTCTCTGGTCACTTCTCTCTCTCTCTGGTCACTTCTCTCTCTCTGGTCACTTCTCTCGCTGGTCTCCTCTCTCTCTGGTCTCCTCTCTCTCTGGTCACTTCTCTCTCTCTGGTCTCCTCTCTCTCTGGTCTCCTCTCTCTCTGGTATCCCCTCTCTCTGGTCACTTCTCTCTCTCTGGTCACTTCTCTCTCTCTGGTCACTTCTCTCTCTCTGGTCACTTCTCTCTCTCTGGTCACTTCTCTCTCTCTGGTCACTTCTCTCTCTCTGGTCACTTCTCTCTCTCTGGTCTCCTCTCTCTCTGGTCACTTCTCTCTCTCTGGTCTCCCTCTCTCTCTGGACACTTCTCTCTCTCTGGTCACTTCTCTCTCTCTGGTCACTTCTCTCTCTTTGGTCACTTCTCTCTCTCTGGTCTCCTCTCTCTCTCTGGTCACTTCTCTCTCTCTGGTCTCCTCTCTCTCCTGGTCACTTCTCTCTCTGGTCTCCTCTCTCTCTGGTCTCCTCTCTCTCTGGTCACTTCTCTCTCTCTGGTCTCCTCTCTCTGGTCACTTCTCTCTCTCTGGTCACTTCTCTCTCTCTGGTCACTTCTCTCTCTCTGGTCACTTCTCTCTCTCTGGTCACTTCTCTCTCTCTGGTCTCCTCTCTCTCTGGTCACTTCTCTCTCTGGTCACTTCTCTTTCTGGTCTCCTCTCTCTCTCTGGTCACTTCTCTCTCTGGTCACTTCTCTCTCTCTGGTGTCCTCTCTCTCTGGTCTCCTCTCTCTCTGGTCACTTCTCTCTCTCTGGTCTCCTCTCTCTCTGGTCACTTCTCTCTCTCTGGTCACTTCTCTCTCTGGTCTCCTCTCTCTCTGGTCACTTCTCTCTCTCTCTGGTCACTTCTCTCTCTCTGGTCACTTCTCTCTCTGGTCTCCTCTCTCTCTGGTCTCCTCTCTCTCTGGTCACTTCTCTCTCTCTGGTCACTTCTCTCTCTCTGGTCTCCTCTCTCTCTCTGGTCACTTCTCTCTCTCTCTGGTCACTTCTCTCTCTCTCTGGTCTCCTCTCTCTCTGGTCACTTCTCTCTCTCTCTGGTCACTTCTCTCTCTCTGGTCTCCTCTCTCTCTGGTCACTTCTCTCTCTGGTCTCCTCTCTCTCTGGTCACTTCTCTCTCTCTGGTCACTTCTCTCTCTGGTCACTTCTCTCTCTCTGGTCACTTCTCTCTCTCTGGTCACTTCTCTCTCTCTGGTCTTCTCTCTCTCTCTGGTCACTTCTCTCTCTCTGGTCACCTCTCTCTCTCTGGTCACTTCTCTCTCTGGTCTCCTCTCTCTCTGGTTCTCCTCTCTCTCTGGTCACTTCTCTCTCTCTGGTCTCCTCTCTCTCTGGTCTCCTCTCTCTCTGGTCACTTCTCTCTCTCTGGTCTCCTCTCTCTCTGGTCTCCTCTCTCTCTGGTCTCCTCTCTCTCTGGTCTCCTCTCTCTCTCTGGTCACTTCTCTCTCTGGTCACTTCTCCCTCTGGTCTCTTCTCTCTCTGGTCACTTCTCTCTCTCTCTGGTCTCCTCTCTCTCTGGTCTCCTCTCTCTCTGGTCACTTCTCTCTCTCTCTGGTCACTTCTCTCTCTCTGGTCACTTCTCTCTCTCTGGTCACTTCTCTCTCTCTCTGGTCTCCTCTCTCTCTGGTCACTTCTCTCTCTCTCTGGTCACTTCTCTCTCTCTGGTCTCCTCTCTCTCTGGTCACTTCTCTCTCTGTCTCCTCTCTCTCTGGTCACTTCTCTCTCTCTGGTCACTTCTCTCTCTCTGGTCACTTCTCTCTCTGGTCACTTCTCTCTCTCTGGTCACTTCTCTCTCTGGTCTCCTCTCTCTCTCTGGTCACTTCTCTCTCTGGTCACTTCTCTCTCTCTGGTCACTTCTCTCTCTGGTCGCCTCTCTCTCTCTGGTCACTTCTCTCTCTCTGGTCACTTCTCTCTCTCTGGTCACTTCTCTCTCTCTGGTCACTTCTCTCTCTGGTCTCCTCTCTCTCTGGTCTCCTCTCTCTCTGGTCACTTCTCTCTCTGGTCTCCTCTCTCTCTGGTCTCCTCTCTCTCTGGTCTCCTCTCTCTCTCTGGTCACTTCTCTCTCTCTGGTCTCCTCTCTCTCTGGTCACTTCTCTCTCTCTGTCACTTCTCTCTCTCTCTGGTCACTTCTCTCTCTCTGGTCACTTCTCTCTCTCTCTGGTCACTTCTCTCTCTCTGGTCTCCTCTCTCTCTGGTCACCTCTCTCTCTCTGGTCACTTCTCTCTCTGGTCACTTCTCTCTCTCTTTGGTCACTCCTCTCTCTCTGGTCACTTCTCTCTCTCTTTGGTCACTCCTCTCTCTCTGGTCACTTCTCTCTCTCTGGTCACTTCTCTCTCTGGTCACTTCTCTCTCTCTGGTCACTTCTCTCTCTCTGGTCTCCTCTCTCTCTGGTCTCCTCTCTCTCTGGTCTCCTCTCTCTCTCTGGTCACTTCTCTCTCTCTGGTCTCCTCTCTCTCTGGTCTCCTCTCTCTCTGGTCTCCTCTCTCTCTCTGGTCTCCTCTCTCTCTCTGGTCTCCTCTCTCTCTCTGGTCACTTCTCTCTCTGGTCACTTCTCTCTCTCTGGTCACTTCTCTCTCTGGTCTCCTCTACCTCTGGTCTCCTCTCTCTCTGGACTCCTCTCTCTCTGGTCACGTCTCTCTCTCTGGTTACTTCTCTCTCTCTGGTCTCCTCTCTCTCTGGTTTCCTCTCTCTCTGGTCTCCTCTCTCTCTGGTCACTTCTCTCTCTGGTCACTTCTCTCTCTGGTCTCCTCTCTCGCTGGTCTCCTCTCTCTCTGGTCTCCTCTCTCTCTGGTCACTTCTCTCTCTCTGGTCTCCTCCTCTCTCTGGGCACATCTCTCTCTCTGGTCTCCTCTCTCTCTGGTCACTTCTCTCTCTCTGGTCACTTCTCTCTCTCTCTGGTCGCTTCTCTCTCTGGTCTCCTCTCTCTCTGGTCACTTCTCTCTCTCTGGTCACTTCTCTCTCTCTCTGGTCACTTCTCTCTCTGGTCTCCTCTCTCTCTGGTCACTTCTCTCTCTCTGGTCACTTCTCTCTCTCTGGTCACTTCTCTCTCTGGTCTCCTCTCTCTCTGGTCACTTCTCTCTCTGGTCTCCTCTCTCTCTGGTCACTTTTCTCTCTCTCTGGTCACTTCTCTCTCTCTGGTCTCCTCTCTCTCTGGTCACTTCTCTCTCTGGTCACTTCTCTCTCTGGTCTCCTCTCTCTCTGGTCACTTCTCTCTCTCTGGTCACTTCTCTCTCTCTGGTCACTTCTATCTCTCTGGTCACTTCTCTCTCTGGTCTCCTCTCTCTCTGGTCTCCTCTCTCTCTGGTCACTTCTCTCTCTGGTCACTTCTCTCTCTGGTCTCCTCTCTCTCTGGTCTCCTCTCTCTCTGGTCTCCTCTCTCTCTGGTCTCCTCTCTCTCTCTGGTCACTTCTCTCTCTCTGGTCTCCTCTCTCTCTCTGGTCACTTCTCTCTCTCTGGTCTCCTCTCTCTCTGGTCACTTCTCTCTCTCTGGTCACTTCTCTCTCTCTGGTCACTTCTCTCTCTGGTCTCCTCTCTCTCTGGTCACTTCTCTCTCTCTGGTCACTTCTCTCTCTCTGGTCACTTCTCTCTCTGGTCTCCTCTCTCTCTGGTCACTTCTCTCTCTCTGGTCACTTCTCTCTCTCTGGTCACTTCTCTCTCTCTGGTCACTTCTCTCTCTCTGGTCACTTCTCTCTGGTCTCCTCTCTCTCTGGTCACTTCTCTCTCTCTGGTCAATTCTCTCTCTGGTCACTTCTCTCTCTCTGGTCACTTCTCTGTCTGGTCTCCTCTCTCTCTGGTCTCCTCTCTCTCTGGTCACTTCTCTCTCTCTGGTCACTTCTCTCTCTCTGGTCACTTCTCTCTCTCTGGTCACTTCTCTCTCTGGTCACTTCTCTCTCTCTGGTCACTTCTCTCTCTGGTCACTTCTCTCTCTCTGGTCTCCTCTCCCTCTGGTCTCCTCTCTCTCTGGTCTCCTCTTCTTCTGGTGACTTCTCTCTCTGGTTACTTCTCTCTCTCTGGTCTCCTCTCTCTCTGGTCTCCTCTCTCTCTGGTCACTTCTCTCTCTGGTCACTTCTCTCTCTGGTCTCCTCTCTCTCTGGTCTCCTCTCTCTCTGGTCTCCTCTCTCTCTGGTCTCCTCTCTCTCTCTGGTCACTTCTCTCTCTCTGGTCTCCTCTCTCTCTCTGGTCACTTCTCTCTCTCTGGTCACTTCTCTCTCTCTGGTCACTTCTCTCTCTCTCTGGTCACTTCTCTCTCTGGTCTCCTCTCTCTCTCTGGTCACTTCTCTCTCTCTCTGGTCTCCTCTCTCTCTGGTCACTTCTCTCTCTCTCTGGTCACTTCTCTCTCTCTGGTCACTTCTCTCTCTGGTCTCCTCTCTCTCTCTGGTCACTTCTCTCTCTGGTCACTTCTCTCTCTCTGGTCACTTCTCTCTCTGGTCGCCTCTCTCTCTGGTCTCCTCTCTCTCTCTGGTCACTTCTCTCTCTCTGGTCTCCTCTCTCTCTGGTCACTTCTCTCTCTCTGGTCACTTCTCTCTCTCTCTGGTCACTTCTCTCTCTCTGGTCACTTCTCTCTCTCTGGTCTCCTCTCTCTCTGGTCACTTCTCTCTCTCTGTTCTCCTCTCTCTCTGGTCACCTCTCTCTCTCTGGTCACTTCTCTCTCTGGTCACTTCTCTCTCTCTTTGGTCACTCCTCTCTCTCTGGTCACTTCTCTCTCTCTGGTCACTTCTCTCTCTGGTCACTTCTCTCTCTCTGGTCACTTCTCTCTCTCTGGTCTCCTCTCTCTCTGGTCTCCTCTCTCTCTGGTCTCCTCTCTCTCTCTTGTCACTTCTCTCTCTCTGGTCTCCTCTCTCTCTGGTCTCCTCTCTCTCTGGTCTCCTCTCTCTCTCTGGTCACTTCTCTCTCTCTGGTCTCCTCTCTCTCTCTGGTCTCCTCTCTCTCTCTGGTCACTTCTCTCTCTGGTCACTTCTCTCTCTCTGGTCACTTCTCTCTCTGGTCTCCTCTCCCTCTGGTCTCCTCTCTCTCTGGTCTCCTCTCTCTCTGGTCACTTCTCTCTCTGGTTACTTCTCTCTCTCTGGTCTCCTCTCTCTCTGGTCTCCTCTCTCTCTGGTCTCCTCTCTCTCTGGTCACTTCTCTCTCTGGTCACTTCTCTCTCTGGTCTCCTCTCTCTCTGGTCTCCTCTCTCTCTCTGGTCACTTCTCTCTCTCTGGTCACTTCTCTCTCTCTGGTCACTTCTCTCTCTGGTCTCCTCTCTCTCTGGTCACTTCTCTCTCTCTCTGGTCACTTCTCTCTCTCTGGTCTCCTCTCTCTCTGGTCACTTCTCTCTCTGGTCACTTCTCTCTCTCTGGTCACTTCTCTCTCTGGTCTCCTCTCTCTCTGGTCACTTCTCTCTCTCTGGTCACTTCTCTCTCTCTGGTCACTTCTATCTCTCTGGTCAATTCTCTCTCTGGTCTCCTCTCTCTCTGGTCTCCTCTCTCTCTGGTCACTTCTCTCTCTGGTCACTTCTCTCTCTGGTCTCCTCTCTCTCTGGTCTCCTCTCTCTCTGGTCTCCTCTCTCTCTGGTCTCCTCTCTCTCTCTGGTCACTTCTCTCTCTCTGGTCTCCTCTCTCTCTCTGGTCACTTCTCTCTCTCTGGTCTCCTCTCTCTCTGGTCACTTCTCTCTCTCTGGTCACTTCTCTCTCTCTGGTCACTTCTCTCTCTGGTCTCCTCTCTCTCTGGTCACTTCTCTCTCTCTGGTCACTTCTCTCTCTCTGGTCAATTCTCTCTCTGGTCTCCTCTCTCTCTGGTCACTTCTCTCTCTCTGGTCACTTCTCTCTCTCTGGTCACTTCTATCTCTCTGGTCACTTCTCTCTCTGGTCTCCTCTCTCTCTGGTCTCCTCTCTCTCTGGTCACTTCTCTCTCTGGTCACTTCTCTCTCTGGTCTCCTCTCTCTCTGGTCTCCTCTCTCTCTGGTCTCCTCTCTCTCTGGTCTCCTCTCTCTCTCTGGTCACTTCTCTCTCTCTGGTCTCCTCTCTCTCTCTGGTCACTTCTCTCTCTCTGGTCTCCTCTCTCTCTGGTCACTTCTCTCTCTCTGGTCACTTCTCTCTCTCTGGTCACTTCTCTCTCTGGTCTCCTCTCTCTCTGGTCACTTCTCTCTCTCTGGTCACTTCTCTCTCTCTGGTCACTTCTCTCTCTGGTCTCCTCTCTCTCTGGTCACTTCTCTCTCTCTGGTCACTTCTCTCTCTCTGGTCACGTCTCTCTCTCTGGTCACTTCTCTCTCTCTGGTCACTTCTCTCTGGTCTCCTCTCTCTCTGGTCACTTCTCTCTCTCTGGTCACTTCTCTCTCTGGTCACTTCTCTCTCTCTGGTCACTTCTCTCTCTGGTCTCCTCTCTCTCTGGTCACTTCTCTCTCTCTGGTCACTTCTCTCTCTGGTCTCCTCTCTCTCTGGTCTCCTCTCTCTCTGGTCACTTCTCTCTCTGGTCACTTCTCTCTCTGGTCTCCTCTCTCTCTGGTCTCCTCTCTCTCTGGTCTCCTCTCTCTCTGGTCTCCTCTCTCTCTGGTCTCCTCTCTCTCTCTGGTCACTTCTCTCTCTCTGGTCTCCTCTCTCTCTCTGGTCTCCTCTCTCTCTGGTCACTTCTCTCTCTGGTCTCCTCTCTCTCTGGTCTCCTCTCTCTCTGGTCTCCTCTCTCTCTGGTCTCCTCTCTCTCTCTGGTCACTTCTCTCTCTCTGGTCACTTCTCTCTCTCTGGTCTCCTCTCTCTCTGGTCTCCTCTCTCTCTCTGGTCACTTCTCTCTCTGGTCTCCTCTCTCTCTGGTCTCCTCTCTCTCTGGTCTCCTCTCTCTCTGGTCTCCTCTCTCTCTCTGGTCACTTCTCTCTCTCTGGTCACTTCTCTCTCTCTGGTCTCCTCTCTCTCTGGTCACTTCTCTCTCTCTGGTCACTTCTCTCTCTCTCTGGTCACTTCTCTCTCTGGTCTCCTCTCTCTCTGGTCACTTCTCTCTCTCTCTGGTCTCCTCTCTCTCTGGTCACTTCTCTCTCTCTGGTCACTTCTCTCTCTCTGGTCTCCTCTCTCTCTGGTCACTTCTCTCTCTCTCTGGTCACTTCTCTCTCTCTCTGGTCTCCTCTCTCTCTGGTCACTTCTCTCTCTCTGGTCACTTCTCTCTCTGGTCTCCTCTCTCTCTGGTCACTTCTCTCTCTCTGGTCACTTCTCTCTCTCTGGTCACTTCTCTCTCTCTGGTCATTTCTCTCTCTCTGGTCTCCTCTCTCTCCGGTCACTTCTCTCTCTCTGGTCACTTCTCTCTCTGGTCACTTCTCTCTCTCTGGTCACTTCTCTCTCTGGTCTCCTCTCTCTCTGGTCACTTCTCTCTCTCTGGTCACTTCTCTCTCTCTGGTCACTTCTCTCTCTGGTCACTTCTCTCTCTCTGGTCACTTCTCTCTGGTCACTTCTCTCTCTCTGGTCACTTCTCTCTCTCTGGTCACTTCTCTCTCTCTGGTCACTTCTCTCTCTGGTCACTTCTTTCTCTCTGGTCACTTCTCTCTCTCTGGTCACTTCTCTCTCTCTGGTCACTTCTCTCTCTGGTCACTTTTCTCTCTCTGGTCACTTCTCTCTCTGGTCACTTCTCTCTCTCTGGTCACTTCTCTCTCTCTGGTCTCCTCTCTCTCTCTGGTCACTTCTCTCTCTCTGGTCACTTCTCTCTCTGGTCACTTCTCTCTCTCTGGTCACTTCTCTCTCGCTGGTCACTTCTCTCTCTGGTCTCCTCTCTCTCTGGTGTCCTCTCTCCTTGGTGTCCTCTCTCCTTGGTGTCCTCTCTCTCTGGTCACTTCTCTCTCTCTGGTCACTTCTCTCTCTCTCTGGTCACTTCTCTCTCTCTGGTCACTTCTCTCTCTCTGGTCACTTCTCGCTCTCTCTGGTCTCCTCTCTCTCTGGTCACTTCTCTCTCTCTGGTCACTTCTCTCTCGGGTTTCCTCTCTCTATGGTCTCCTCTCTCTCTGGTCACTTCTCTCTCTGGTCTCCTCTCTCTCTGGTCACTTCTCTCTCTCTGGTCACTTCTCTCTCTCTGGTCACTTCTCTCTCTCTGGTCACTTCTCTCTCTGGTCACTTCTCTCTCTCTGGTCACTTCTCTCTCTGGTCACTTCTCTCTCTCTGGTCTCCTCTCCCTCTGGTCACTTCTCTCTCTCTGGTCACTTCTCTCTAAGGTCTCCTCTCTCTATGGTCTCCTCTCTCTCTGGTCACTTCTCTCTCTCTGGTCTCCTCTCTCTATGGTCTCCTCTCTCTCTGGTCACTTCTCTCTCTCTGGTCACTTCTCTCTCTCTGGTCACTTCTCTCTCTGGTCTCCTCTCTCTCTGGTCTCCTCTCTCTCTGGTCACTTCTCTCTCTCTGGTCACTTCTCTCTCTGGTCTCCTCTCTCTCTGGTCTCCTCTCTCTGGTCACTTCTCTCTCTCTGGTCACTTCTCTCTCTCTCTGGTCACTTCTCTCTCTGGTCTCCTCTCTCTCTGGTCTCCTCTCTCTCTGGTCACTTCTCTCTCTCTGGTCACTTCTCTCTCTCTGGTCACTTCTCTCTCTGGTCTCCTCTCTCTCTGGTCTCCTCTCTCTCTGGTCTCCTCTCTCTCTGGTCACTTCTCTCTCTCTGGTCACTTCTCTCTCTGGTCACTTCGCTCTCTCTGGTCTCCTCTCTCTCTGGTCACTTCTCTCTCTCTGGTCACTTCTCTCTCTCTGGTCACTTCTCTCTCTGGTCTCCTCTCTCTCTGGTCACTTCTCTCTCTGGTCTCCTCTCTCTCTGGTCACTTCTCTCTCGGGTCTCCTCTCTCTATGGTCTCCTCTCTCTCTGGTCACTTCTCTCTCTTTGGTCACTTCTCTCTCTCTCTGGTCACTTCTCTCTCTGGTCTCCTCTCTCTCTGGTCTCCCCTCTCTCTGGTCACTTCTCTCTCTCTGGTCACTTCTCTCTCTCTCTGGTCACTTCTCTCTCTGGTCTCCTCTCTCTCTGGTCACTTCTCTCTCTCTGGTCACTTCTCTCTCTGGTCTCCTCTCTCTCTGGTCTCCTCTCTCTCTGGTCTCCTCTCTCTCTGGTCTCCTCTCTCTCTGGTCACTTATCTCTCTCTGGTCACTTCTCTCTCTGGTCTCCTCTCTCTCTGGTCACTTCTCTCTCTCTGGTCACTTCTCTCTCTGGTCTCCTCTCTCTCTGGTCACTTCTCTCTCTCTGGTCTCCTCTCTCTCTGGTCACTTCTCTCTCAATTCAATTCAATTCAATTCAAGGGGCTTTATTGGCATGGGAAACATGTGTTAACATTGCCAAAGCAAGTGAGGTAGATAATATACAAAAGTGAAATAAACAATACAAATTAACAGTAAACATTACACATACAGAAGTTTCAAAACAATAAAGACATTACAAATGTCTCTCTCTGGTCACTTCTCTCTCTCTGGTCACTTCTCTCTCTCTGGTCACTTCTCTCTCTCTGGTCTCCTCTCTCTCTGGTCACTTCTCTCTCTCTGGTCACTTCTCTCTCTCTGGTCACTTCTCTCTCTCTGGTCACTTCTCTATCTCTGGTCTCCTCTCTCTCTCTGGTCACCTCTCTCTCTCTGGTCACTTCTCTCTCTCTGGTCTCCTCTCTCTCTCTGGTCACCTCTCTCTCTCTGGTCACTTCTCTCTCTCTGCTCTCCTCTCTCTCTCTGGTCACTTCTCTCTCTGGTCTCCTCTCTCTCTCTGGTCACTTCTCTCTCTCTCTGGTCACTTCTCTCTCTCTGGTCACTTCTCTCTCTGGTCTCCTCTCTCTCTGGTCTCCTCTCTCTCTGGTCACTTCTCTCTCTCTGGTCACTTCTCTCTCTGGTCACTTCTCTCTCTCTCTGGTCACTTCTCTCTCTCTGGTCACTTCTCTCTCTGGTCTCCTGTCTCTCTGGTATCCTCTCTCTCTGGTCACTTCTCGCTCTCTGGTCACTTCTCTCTCTCTGGTCACTTCTCTCTCTCTGGTCACTTCTCTCTCTCTGGTCACTTCTCTCTCTCTGGTCACTTCTCTCTCTCTTGTCACTTCTCTCTCTCTGGTCTCCTCTCTCTCTCTGGTCACTTCTCTCTCTGGTCACTTCTCTCTCTCTCTGGTCACTTCTCTCTCTCTGGTCACTTCTCTCGCTGGTCTCCTCTCTCTCTGGTCTCCTCTCTCTCTGGTCACTTCTCTCTCTCTGGTCTCCTCTCTCTCTGGTCTCCTCTCTCTCTGGTATCCCCTCTCTCTGGTCACTTCTCTCTCTCTGGTCACTTCTCTCTCTCTGGTCACTTCTCTCTCTCTGGTCACTTCTCTCTCTCTGGTCACTTCTCTCTCTCTGGTCACTTCTCTCTCTCTGGTCACTTCTCTCTCTCTGGTCTCCTCTCTCTCTGGTCACTTCTCTCTCTCTGGTCTCCTCTCTCTCTCTGGACACTTCTCTCTCTCTGGTCACTTCTCTCTCTCTGGTCACTTCTCTCTCTTTGGTCACTTCTCTCTCTCTGGTCTCCTCTCTCTCTCTGGTCACTTCTCTCTCTCTGGTCTCCTCTCTCTCTCTGGTCACTTCTCTCTCTGGTCTCCTCTCTCTCTGGTCTCCTCTCTCTCTGGTCACTTCTCTCTCTCTGGTCTCCTCTCTCTCTGGTCACTTCTCTCTCTCTGGTCACTTCTCTCTCTCTGGTCACTTCTCTCTCTCTGGTCACTTCTCTCTCTCTGGTCACTTCTCTCTCTCTCTGGTCACTTCTCTCTCTGGTCTCCTCTCTCTCTGGTCTCCTCTCTCTATGGTCTCCTCTCTCTCTGGTCACTTCTCTCTCTTTGGTCACTTCTCTCTCTCTCTGGTCACTTCTCTCTCTGGTCTCCTCTCTCTCTGGTCTCCCCTCTCTCTGGTCACTTCTCTCTCTCTGGTCACTTCTCTCTCTCTCTGGTCACTTCTCTCTCTGGTCTCCTCTCTCTCTGGTCACTTCTCTCTCTCTGGTCACTTCTCTCTCTGGTCTCCTCTCTCTCTGGTCTCCTCTCTCTCTGGTCTCCTCTCTCTCTGGTCTCCTCTCTCTCTGGTCACTTATCTCTCTCTGGTCACTTCTCTCTCTGGTCTCCTCTCTCTCTGGTCACTTCTCTCTCTCTGGTCACTTCTCTCTCTGGTCTCCTCTCTCTCTGGTCACTTCTCTCTCTCTGGTCTCCTCTCTCTCTGGTCACTTCTCTCTCAATTCAATTCAATTCAATTCAAGGGGCTTTATTGGCATGGGAAACATGTGTTAACATTGCCAAAGCAAGTGAGGTAGATAATATACAAAAGTGAAATAAACAATACAAATTAACAGTAAACATTACACATACAGAAGTTTCAAAACAATAAAGACATTACAAATGTCTCTCTCTGGTCACTTCTCTCTCTCTGGTCACTTCTCTCTCTCTGGTCACTTCTCTCTCTCTGGTCTCCTCTCTCTCTGGTCACTTCTCTCTCTCTGGTCACTTCTCTCTCTCTGGTCACTTCTCTCTCTCTGGTCACTTCTCTATCTCTGGTCTCCTCTCTCTCTCTGGTCACCTCTCTCTCTCTGGTCACTTCTCTCTCTCTGGTCTCCTCTCTCTCTCTGGTCACTTCTCTCTCTGGTCTCCTCTCTCTCTCTGGTCACTTCTCTCTCTCTCTGGTCACTTCTCTCTCTCTGGTCACTTCTCTCTCTGGTCTCCTCTCTCTCTGGTCTCCTCTCTCTCTGGTCACTTCTCTCTCTCTGGTCACTTCTCTCTCTGGTCACTTCTCTCTCTCTCTGGTCACTTCTCTCTCTCTGGTCACTTCTCTCTCTGGTCTCCTGTCTCTCTGGTATCCTCTCTCTCTGGTCACTTCTCGCTCTCTGGTCACTTCTCTCTCTCTGGTCACTTCTCTCTCTCTGGTCACTTCTCTCTCTCTGGTCACTTCTCTCTCTCTGGTCACTTCTCTCTCTCTGGTCTCCTCTCTCTCTCTGGTCACTTCTCTCTCTGGTCACTTCTCTCTCTCTCTGGTCACTTCTCTCTCTCTGGTCACTTCTCTCGCTGGTCTCCTCTCTCTCTGGTCTCCTCTCTCTCTGGTCACTTCTCTCTCTCTGGTCTCCTCTCTCTCTGGTCTCCTCTCTCTCTGGTATCCCCTCTCTCTGGTCACTTCTCTCTCTCTGGTCACTTCTCTCTCTCTGGTCACTTCTCTCTCTCTGGTCACTTCTCTCTCTCTGGTCACTTCTCTCTCTCTGGTCACTTCTCTCTCTCTGGTCTCCTCTCTCTCTGGTCACTTCTCTCTCTCTGGTCTCCTCTCTCTCTCTGGACACTTCTCTCTCTCTGGTCACTTCTCTCTCTCTGGTCACTTCTCTCTCTTTGGTCACTTCTCTCTCTCTGGTCTCCTCTCTCTCTCTGGTCACTTCTCTCTCTCTGGTCTCCTCTCTCTCTCTGGTCACTTCTCTCTCTGGTCTCCTCTCTCTCTGGTCTCCTCTCTCTCTGGTCACTTCTCTCTCTCTGGTCTCCTCTCTCTCTGGTCACTTCCCTCTCTCTGGTCACTTCTCTCTCTCTGGTCACTTCTCTCTCTCTGGTCACTTCTCTCTCTCTGGTCACTTCTCTCTCTCTGGTCTCCTCTCTCTCTCTGGTCACTTCTCTCTCTGGTCACTTCTCTCTCTGGTCACTTCTCTCTCTGGTCTCCTCTCTCTCTCTGGTCACTTCTCTCTCTGGTCACTTCTCTCTCTCTGGTGTCCTCTCTCTCTGGTCTCCTCTCTCTCTGGTCACTTCTCTCTCTCTGGTCTCCTCTCTCTCTCTGGTCACTTCTCTCTCTCTGGTCACTTCTCTCTCTGGTCTCCTCTCTCTCTGGTCACTTCTCTCTCTCTGGTCACTTCTCTCTCTGGTCTCCTCTCTCTCTGGTCTCCTCTCTCTCTGGTCACTTCTCTCTCTCTGGTCACTTCTCTCTCTGGTCACTTCTCTCTCTCTCTGGTCACTTCTCTCTCTCTGGTCACTTCTCTCTCTGGTCTCCTCTCTCTCTGGTCTCCTCTCTCTCTGGTCACTTCTCTCTCTCTGGTCACTTCTCTCTCTCTGGTCACTTCTCTCTCTCTGGTCACTTCTCTCTCTCTGGTCACTTCTCTCTCTCTGGTCACTTCTCTCTCTCTGGTCACTTCTCTCTCTCTGGTCTCCTCTCTCTCTCTGGTCACTTCTCTCTCTCTGGTCACTTCTCTCTCTGGTCACTTCTCTCTCTCTGGTCACTTCTCTCTCTCTGGTCACTTCTCTCTCTGGTCACTTCTCTCTCTGGTCTCCTCTCTCTCTGGTCACTTCTCTCTCTGGACTCCTCTCTCTCTGGTCTCCTCTCTCTCTCTGGTCACTTCTCTCTCTCTGGTCACTTCTCTCTCTCTGGTCTCCTCTCTCTCTCTGGTCTCCTCTCTCTCTGGTCACTTCTCTCTCTCTGGTCACTTCTCTCTCTCTGGTCTCCTCTCTCTCTCTGGTCTCCTCTCTCTCTGGTCACTTCTCTCTCTCTGGTCTCCTCTCTCTCTCTGGTCTCCTCTCTCTCTCTGGTCTCCTCTCTCTCTCTGGTCACTTCTCTCTCTCTGGTCACTTCTCTCTCTCTGGTCTCCTCTCTCTCTCTGGTCACTTCTCTCTCTCTCTGGTCACTTTTCTCTCTCTGGTCTCCTCTCTCTCTGGTCTCCTCTCTCTCTGGTCTCCTCTCTCTCTGGTCACTTCTCTCTCTGGTCACTTCTCTCTCTCTGGTCACTTCTCTCTCTGGTCTCCTCTCTCTCTGGTCTCCTCTCTCTGGTCACTTCTCTCTCTCTGGTCACTTCTCTCTCTCTGGTCACTTCTCTCTCTCTGGTCACTTCTCTCTCTCTGGTCACTTCTCTCTCTCTGGTCACTTCTCTCTCTGGTCTCCTCTCTCTCTGGTCTCCTCTCTCTCTGGTATCCTCTCTCTCTGGTCTCCTCTCTCTCTGGTCACTTCTCTCTCTCTGGTCACTTCTCTCTCTCTGGTCACTTCTCTCTCTCTGGTCTCCTCTCTCTCTGGTCACTTCTCTCTCTCTGGTCACTTCTCTCTCTCTGGTCACTTCTCTCTCTCTGGTCTCCTCTCTCTCTGGTCTCCTCTCTCTCTGGTCTCCTCTCTCTCTGGTCACTTCTCTCTCTCTGGTCACTTCTCTCTCTCTGGTCAATTCTCTTTCTCTGGTCACTTCTCTCTCTCTGGTCACTTCTCTCTCTGGTCTCCTCTCTCTCTGGTCACTTCTCTCTCTCTGGTCACTTCTCTCTCTCTGGTCACTTCTCTCTCTCTGGTCACTTCTCTCTCTCTGGTCTCCTCTCTCTCTGGTCTCCTCTCTCTGGTCACTTCTCTCTCTCTGGTCACTTCTCTCTCTCTGGTCACTTCTCTCTCTCTGGTCACTTCTCTCTCTCTGGTCACTTCTCTCTCTCTGGTCACTTCTCTCTCTGGTCTCTTCTCTCTCTGGTCTCCTCTCTCTCTGGTCTCCTCTCTCTCTGGTCTCCTCTCTCTCTGGTCACTTCTCTCTCTCTGGTCACTTCTCTCTCTCTGGTCACTTCTCTCTCTCTGGTCTCCTCTCTCTCTGGTCACTTCTCTCTCTCTGGTCACTTCTCTCTCTCTGGTCACTTCTCTCTCTCTGGTCTCCTCTCTCTCTGGTCTCCTCTCTCTCTGGTCACTTCTCTCTCTCTGGTCACTTCTCTCTCTCTGGTCAATTCTCTTTCTCTGGTCACTTCTCTCTCTTTGGTCACTTCTCTCTCTGGTCTCCTCTCTCTCTGGTCACTTCTCTCTCTCTGGTCACTTCTCTCTCTCTGGTCACTTCTCTCTCTCTGGTCTCCTCTCTCTCTGGTCTCCTCTCTCTCTGGTCTCCTCTCTCTGGTCACTTCTCTCTCTCTGGTCACTTCTCTCTCTCTGGTCACTTCTTTCTCTCTGGTCACTTCTCTCTCTCTGGTCACTTCTCTCTCTCTGGTCTCCTCTCTCTCTGGTCTCCTCTCTCAATGGTCACTTCTCTCTCTCTGGTCACTTCTCTCTCTCTGGTCAATTCTCTTTCTCTGGTCACTTCTCTCTCTCTGGTCACTTCTCTCTCTGGTCTCCTCTCTCTCTGGTCACTTCTCTCTCTCTGGTCACTTCTCTCTCTCTGGTCACTTCTCTCTCTCTGGTCACTTCTCTCTCTCTGGTCTCCTCTCTCTCTGGTCTCCTCTCTCTGGTCACTTCTCTCTCTCTGGTCACTTCTCTCTCTCTGGTCACTTCTCTCTCTCTGGTCACTTCTCTCTCTCTGGTCACTTCTCTCTCTCTGGTCACTTCTCTCTCTGGTCTCTTCTCTCTCTGGTCTCCTCTCTCTCTGGTCTCCTCTCTCTCTGGTCTCCTCTCTCTCTGGTCTCCTCTCTCTCTGGTCACTTCTCTCTCTCTGGTAACTTCTCTCTCTCTGGTCACTTCTCTCTCTCTGGTCACTTCTCTCTCTCTGGTCACTTCTCTCTCTCTGGTCACTTCTCTCTCTCTGGTCTCCTCTCTCTCTGGTCTCCTCTCTCTCTGGTCACTTCTCTCTCTCTGGTCACTTCTCTCTCTCTGGTCAATTCTCTTTCTCTGGTCACTTCTCTCTCTCTGGTCACTTCTCTCTCTGGTCTCCTCTCTCTCTGGTCACTTCTCTCTCTCTGGTCACTTCTCTCTCTCTGGTCACTTCTCTCTCTCTGGTCACTTCTCTCTCTCTGGTCTCCTCTCTCTCTGGTCTCCTCTCTCTGGTCACTTCTCTCTCTCTGGTCACTTCTCTCTCTCTGGTCACTTCTCTCTCTCTGGTCACTTCTCTCTCTCTGGTCACTTCTCTCTCTCTGGTCACTTCTCTCTCTGGTCTCCTCTCTCTCTGGTCTCCTCTATCTCTGGTCTCCTCTCTCTCTGGTCTCCTCTCTCTCTGGTCACTTCTCTCTCTCTGGTCACTTCTCTCTCTCTGGTCTCCTCTCTCTCTGGTCACTTCTCTCTCTCTGGTCACTTCTCTCTCTCTGGTCACTTCTCTCTCTCTGGTCTCCTCTCTCTCTGGTCTCCTCTCTCTGGTCACTTCTCTCTCTCTGGTCACTTCTCTCTCTCTGGTCACTTCTCTTTCTCTGGTCACTTCTCTCTCTCTGGTCACTTCTCTCTCTAGTCTCCTCTCTCTCTGGTCACTTCTCTCTCTCTGGTCACTTCTCTCTCTCTGGTCACTTCTCTCTCTCTGGTCATTTCTCTCTCTGGTCTCCTCTCTCTGGTCACTTCTCTCTCTCTGGTCACTTCTCTCTCTCTCTGGTCACTTCTCTCTCTCTGGTCACTTCTCTCTCTCTGGTCACTTCTCTCTCTCTGGTCACTTCTCTCTCTCTGGTCACTTCTCTCTCTCTGGTCACTTCTCTCTCTCTGGTCTCCTCTCTCTCTGGTCACTTCTCTCTCTCTCTGGTCACTTCTCTCTCTCTCTGGTCACTTCTCTCTCTCTGGTCACTTCTCTCTCTCTGGTCACTTCTCTCTCTCTCTGGTCACTTCTCTCTCTCTGGTCACTTCTCTCTCTCTCTGGTCACTTCTCTCTCTGGTCACTTCTCTCTCTCTGGTCACTTCTCTCTCTCTCTGGTCACTTCTCTCTCTCTGGTCACTTCTCTCTCTCTCTGGTCACTTCTCTCTCTCTCTGGTCACTTCTCTCTCTCTGGTCACTTCTCTCTCTCTGGTCACTTCTCTCTCTCTCTGGTCACTCCTCTCTCTCTGGTCACTTCTCTCTCTCTCTGGTCACTTCTCTCTCTCTCTGGTCTCCTCTCTCTCTGGTCACTTCTCTCTCTCTGGTCACTTCTCTCTCTCTGGTCACTTCTCTCTCTCTGGTCTCCTCTCTCTCTGGTCTCCTCTCTCTGGTCACTTCTCTCTCTCTGGTCACTTCTCTCTCTCTGGTCACTTCTCTTTCTCTGGTCACTTCTCTCTCTCTGGTCACTTCTCTCTCTAGTCTCCTCTCTCTCTGGTCACTTCTCTCTCTCTGGTCACTTCTCTCTCTCTGGTCACTTCTCTCTCTCTGGTCATTTCTCTCTCTGGTCTCCTCTCTCTGGTCACTTCTCTCTCTCTGGTCACTTCTCTCTCTCTCTGGTCACTTCTCTCTCTCTGGTCACTTCTCTCTCTCTGGTCACTTCTCTCTCTCTGGTCACTTCTCTCTCTCTGGTCACTTCTCTCTCTCTGGTCACTTCTCTCTCTCTGGTCTCCTCTCTCTCTGGTCACTTCTCTCTCTCTCTGGTCACTTCTCTCTCTCTCTGGTCACTTCTCTCTCTCTGGTCACTTCTCTCTCTCTGGTCACTTCTCTCTCTCTCTGGTCACTTCTCTCTCTCTGGTCACTTCTCTCTCTCTCTGGTCACTTCTCTCTCTGGTCACTTCTCTCTCTCTGGTCACTTCTCTCTCTCTCTGGTCACTTCTCTCTCTCTGGTCACTTCTCTCTCTCTCTGGTCACTTCTCTCTCTCTCTGGTCACTTCTCTCTCTCTGGTCACTTCTCTCTCTCTGGTCACTTCTCTCTCTCTCTGGTCACTCCTCTCTCTCTGGTCACTTCTCTCTCTCTCTGGTCACTTCTCTCTCTCTCTGGTCACTTCTCTCTCTCTCTGGTCACTTCTCTCTCTCTGGTCTCCTCTCTCTCTGGTCACTTCTCTCTCTCTCTGGTCACTTCTCTCTCTCTCTGGTCACTTCTCTCTCTCTGGTCACTTCTCTCTCTCTGGTCTCCTCTCTTTCTGGTCACTTCTCTCTCTCTCTGGTCACTTCTCTCTCTCTCTCTGGTCACTTCTCTCTCTCTGGTCTCCTCTCTCTCTCTGGTCACTTCTCTCTCTCTGGTCACTTCTCTCTCTCTGGTCACTTCTCTCTCTCTGGTCACTTCTCTCTCTCTGGTCACTTCTCTCTCTCTGGTCACTTCTCTCTCTGGTCTCCTCTCTCTCTCTGGTCACTTCTCTCTCTGGTCTCCTCTCTCTCTGGTCTCCTCTCTCTCTGGTCACTTCTCTCTCTCTCTGGTCACTTCTCTCTCTCTCTGGTCACTTCTCTCTCTGGTCACTTCTCTCTCTCTGGTCACTTCTCTCTCTCTGGTCACTTCTCTCTCTCTGGTCACTTCTCTCTCTCTGGTCACTTCTCTCTCTCTCTGGTCACTTCTCTCTCTCTCTGGTCACTTCTCTCTCTCTGGTCACTTCTCTCTCTCTGGTCACTTCTCTCTCTCTGGTCACTTCTCTCTCTGGTCTCCTCTCTCTCTCTGGTCACTTCTCTCTCTGGTCTCCTCTCTCTCTGGTCTCCTCTCTCTCTCGTCACTTCTCTCTCTGGTCACTTCTCTCTCTCTGGTCACTTCTCTCTCTGGTCACTTCTCTCTCTGGTCACTTCTCTCTCTCTGGTCACTTCTCTCTCTGGTCTCCTCTCTCTCTCTGGTCACTTCTCTCTCTGGTCTCCTCTCTCTCTGGTCTCCTCTCTCTCTGGTCACTTCTCTCTCTCTCTGGTCACTTCTCTCTCTCTGGTCACTTCTCTCTCTGGTCTCCTCTCTCTCTGGTCTCCTCTCTCTCTGGTCACTTCTCTCTCTCTGGTCACTTCTCTCTCTGGCCACTTCTCTCTCTCTGGTCAGTTCTCTTTCTCTGGTCACTTCTCTCTCTCTGGTCACTTCTCTCTCTCTGGTCACTTCTCTCTCTCTCTGGTCACTTCTCTCTCTCTGGTCACTTCTCTCTCATATTTTAAGAGAGGCTCTCTATCACTTTCTCTCTCTCTCGCACACTCTCGCACACTCTCGCACATGCTCGCGCAAACACACACACACACACACACACACACACACACACACACACACACACACACACACACACACACACACACACACACACACACACACACACACACACACACACACACACTTCGGTTCTCTCAATCTGTTTACAACTCCACCTTCCACCACCAAGGTTATCCCACAGGAACTCAATCTTTGTGTGTGTGCGTGAGTGCGTGTGCTTGTTTCTTGTCTCATTCTGGTCCACCATAAAATACAATCAATCAGTTTTTTTTACCCACCCTGCCTCGCTAGTTCGGCTTCTCAGGCACACACACACACACACACACACACACACACACACACACACACACACACACACACACACACACACACACACACACACACACACACTGGCAGAGTGAGAGAGTGTAGGGGCATTCTCTTGGTCAGCCTCTGATCTAAATCAATGCAGCCGACCCAGGGTGTGTGTGTGTGTGTGTGTGTGTGTGTGTGTGTGTGTGTGTGTGTGTGTGTGTGTGTGTGTGTGTGTGTGTGTGTGTGTGTGTGTGTGTGTGTGTGTGTGTGTGTGTGTGTGTGTGTGTGTGTGTGTGTGTGTGTGTGTGTGTGCGCTCTTGCCCTCGTTCTGCCCTCTAGTTAATGATTTTCCTTGATTGTGTCCCTCCTAAAATGCTCCCGCCCTCTCTTCGGTGTCGCACTCAATCTGTTCCCCGTTTCCATGTGTCTCTCCAGCTCAGCCACATATTAGTGCCTGGCTCATTTCTGTTCCCCTTCCTTTGATTCAGTTTGACTGAAACATGAGATCAATTAACCTCACCCCACATAACCTCTCTCTCTCTCTCTCTCTCTCTCTCTCTCTCGCTCTCGCTCTCGCTCTCGCTCTCTCTAAATAGAAAGTCTAATAGTTCAAATGTATCCAGACTTGTGGTAGATGGAAAATCTCTCTCTCTCCACACAGACTTCAAATGTTATGTCCACTTTTTAGCTACAAAACACCATTAGAAGGAGCTGAGTTGTGTAACCTTGTGTCACGGCATAACAAGGTCTTCTTTACCCATACGATTCTCACACAATACCAGATGTTCTCTACTGACCTGGTCAATTAGTCCAGTGTGCTTTTTATTGAACCTGATACTGCCCCACATATTGTCCTACTGTACATTGTACATGACCTCAGTCAGGTGACCTGCTCCCTTTGATCATTACTGTCCCTCTCTCCCACATCAATCAGTGGTCCAATGCTGTCAGCCCCGGCTGAGGCCTCAGATGTTTTGTGGCTGTTGATATGGGGGTCCCATAGCTTCTATGTAATCTCTAGGCCTATTAACAGACATGTTCTGTGTGTGGTTGTTCTAGATAACTAAATCAGGGGGCAGTCATAGTGTGTCTGTTACTAGGGTAACGCTACAGTCCGCCTCATACTGTTTGGCTGTAGTGTCTGCTGATGCTGCAGGTTTGAACCCACAGCACCATCTAACTCAGTCATTCACTCAGCCATAATCCTGAGAACATATCTAGTTCCTGCTAAAGGGGTTTGACCAGAACATACCTATTTCCTTCTAAAGGGGTTTGACCAGAACATACCTATTTCCTTCTAAAGGGGTTTGACCAGAACATACCTAGTTCCTCCTAAAGGGGTTTGACCAGAACATACCTATTTCCTTCTAAAGGGGTTTGACCAGAACATACCTAGTTCCTTCTAAAGGGGTTTGACCAGAACATACCTATTTCCTTCTAAAGGGGTTTGACCAGAACATACCTAGTTCCTTCTAAAGGGGTTTGACCAGAACATACCTAGTTCCTTCTAAAGGGGTTTGACCAGAACATACCTATTTCCTTCTAAAGGGGTTTGACCAGAACATACCTATTTCCTTCTAAAGGGGTTTGACCAGAACATACCTAGTTCCTTCTAAAGGGGTTTGACCAGAACATACCTAGTTCCTTCTAAAGGGGTTTGACCAGAACATACCTATTTCCTTCTAAAGGGGTTTGACCAGAACATACCTATTTCCTTCTAAAGGGGTTTGACCAGAACATACCCAGATCCATTCTAAAGGGGTTTGACCAGAACATACCCAGATCCATTCTAAAGGGGTTTGACCAGAACATTCCCAGTCCAATTCTAAAGGGGTTTGATCAGAACATATCCAGTCCAATTCTAAATGGTTTGATCAGAACATACCTAGTTCCATTCTAAAGGGGTTTGACCAGAACATACCCAGTCCCATTCTAAAGGGGTTTGACCAGAACATACCCAGTCCCATTCTAAAGGGGTTTGACCAGAACATACCCAGTCCCATTCTAAAGGGGTTTGACCAGAACATACCCAGTCCCATTCTAAAGGGGTTTGACCAGAACATACCCAGTCCCATTCTAAAGGGGTTTGACCAGAACATACCCAGTCCCATTCTAAAGGGGTTTGACCAGAACATACCCAGTCCCAATCTAAAGGGGTTTGACCAGAACATACCCAGTCCCATTCTAAAGGGGTTTGACCAGAACATACCTAGTTCCATTCTAAGAGGGGTTTGACCAGAACATACCTAGTTCCATTCTAAGAGGGGTTTGACCAGAACATACCCAGTCCCATTCTAAAGGGCTTTGACCAGAACATACCCAGTCCAATTCTAAAGGGGTTTGACCAGAACATATCCAGTCCCATTCTAAAGGGGTTTGACCAGAACATATCCAGTCCCATTCTAAATGGTTTGATCAGAACATACCTAGTTCCATTCTAAAGGGGTTTGACCAGAACATATCCAGTCCCATTCTAAAGGGGTTTGATCAGAACATATCCAGTCCCATTCTAAAGGGGTTTGATCAGAACATACCTAGTTCCATTCTAAAGGGGTTTGACCAGAACATATCCAGTCCAATTCTAAATGGTTTGATCAGAACATACCTAGTTCCATTCTAAAGGGGTTTGACCAGAACATACCTAGTTCCATTCTAAAGGGGTTTGACCAGAACATATCCAGTCCCATTCTAAAGGGGTTTGACCAGAACATACCCAGATCCATTCTAAAGGGGTTTGACCAGAACGTATCCAGTCCAATTCTAAATGGTTTGATCAGAACATACCTAGTTCCATTCTAAAGGGGTTTGACCAGAACATACCTAGTTCCATTCTAAAGGGGTTTGACCAGAACATATCCAGCTCCATTCGAAAGGGGTTTGACCAGAACACACCCAGTCCAATTCTAAAGGGGTTTGACCAGAACACACCCAGTCCAATTCTAAAGGGGTTTGACCAGAACATACCCAGTCCCATTCTAAAGGGGTTTGACCAGAACATATCCAGTCCCATTCTAAAGGGGTTTGACAGGAACATATCCAGTCCCATTCTAAATGGTTTGATCAGAACATACCTAGTTCCATTCTAAAGGGGTTTGACCAGAACATACCTAGTTCCATTCTAAAGGGGTTTGACCAGAACATATCCAGTCCAATTCTAAATGGTTTGATCAGAACATACCTAGTTCCATTCTAAAGGGGTTTGACCAGAACATACCTAGTTCCATTCTAAAGGGGTTTGACCAGAACACACCCAGTCCAATTCTAAAGGGGTTTGACCAGAACACACCCAGTCCAATTCTAAATGGGTTTGACCAGAACATACCCAGTCCCATTCTAAAGGGGTTTGACCAGAACATATCCAGTCCCATTATAAAGGGGTTTGACCAGAACATACCCAGTCCCATTCTAAAGGGGTTTGACCAGAACATACCCAGTCCCATTCTAAAGGGGTTTGACCAGAACATACCCAGTCCCATTCTAAAGGGGTTTGACCAGAACATATCCAGTCCCATTCTAAAGGGGTTTGACCAGAACATACCCAGTCCAATTCTAAAGGGGTTTGACAGGAACATATCCAGTCCCATTCTAAAGGGGTTTGACCAGAACATACCCAGTCCCATTCTAAAGGGGTTTGACCAGAACATACCCAGTCCCATTCTAAAGGGGTTTGACCAGAACATATCCAGTCCCATTCTAAAGGGGTTTGATCAGAACATACCTAGTTCCATTCTAAAGGGGTTTGACCAGAACATACCCAGTCCAATTCTAAAGGGGTTTGACCAGAACATATCCAGTCCCATTCTAAAGGGGTTTGACCAGAACATACCCAGTCCCATTCTAAAGGGGTTTGACCAGAACATACCCAGCTCCATTCTAAAGGGGTTTGACCAGAACATATCCAGTCCCATTCTAAAGGGGTTTGACCAGAACATATCCAGCTCCATTCTAAAGGGGTTTGACCAGAACATACCCAGTCCCATTCTAAAGGGGTTTGACCAGAACATATCCAGTCCCATTCTAAATGGTATGACCAGAACATACCTAGTTCCATTCTAAAGGGGTTTGACCAGAACATACCCAGTCCAATTCTAAAGGGGTTTGACCAGAACATACCTAGTTCCATTCTAAAGGGGTTTGACCAGAACATACCCTGTCCAATTCTAAAGGGGTTTGACCAGAACATATCCAGTCCCATTCTAAAGGGGTTTGACCAGAACATACCCAGTCCCATTCTAAAGGGGTTTGACCAGAACATATCCAGTCCCATTGTAAAGGGGTTTGATCAGAACATACCTAGTTCCATTCTAAAGTGGTTTGACCAGAACATACCCAGTCCAATTCTAAAGGGGTTTGACCAGAACATATCCAGTCCCATTCTAAAGGGGTTTGACCAGAACATACCCAGTCCCATTCTAAAGGGGTTTGACCAGAACATACCCAGCTCCATTCTAAAGGGGTTTGACCAGAACATATCCAGTCCCATTCTAAAGGGGTTTGACCAGAACATATCCAGCTCCATTCTAAAGGGGTTTGACCAGAACATACCCAGTCCCATTCTAAAGGGGTTTGACCAGAACATATCCAGTCCCATTCTAAATGGTATGACCAGAACATTCCCAGCTCCATTCTAAGGGGTTTTGACGAGACATATTTTCTGGTTCAGTAATGAAAGGTGTATCTGTGATGGCTTTACAGACGGGAACCAGAAGTGGCTTACACTGGGGTTTGATCATACTGCGGCCTGGGAGGAGGGACATAAGATGCTACACAAAGAGCATAATGGACCTGCTTTAGATTAGAGACGTGAGAGCTAGACCTGGAATACATCAGCAACAGTTGGGTCTTCTGTTGTTACTGGGGTATACAGTTGAAGTCGGAAGTTTACAAACACCTTAGCCAAATACATTTAAACTCAGTTTTTCACAATTCAGTTAGGATCACCCCCTTATTTGAAGAATGTGAAATGTCAGAATAATAGTATAGAGATGTCACGCCCTGACCGTAGATTGCTTTGTATGTTTCTATTTTTAGTTTGGTCAGGGTGTGATGTGAGTGGGTATTCTATGTTGTAGGTCTAGTTTTTCTATTTCTATGTGTTTGGCCTGGTATGGTTCTCAATCAGAGGCAGCTGTCTATCGTTGTCTCTGATTGGTACTTAGGTAGCCTGTTTTCCCACTTGTGTTTGTGGGTGGTTGTTTTCTGGTTAGTGTTTGTTGCACCTGTCAGAACTGTTCGTTGGTCGTTTTGTTGTTTTGTTCGTGTATTCATCTTGATTAAAAGTAATTATGGATACGTACCACGCTGCACTTTGGTCCTCCTCTCCTTCTCCCGACGACTTTCGTTACAAGATAATTATTTATTTCAGCTTTTATTTCTTTCATCACATTCACAGTGGGTCAGAAGTTTACATACACTCAATTAGTATTTGGTTGCATTGCCTTTAAATTGTTTAACTTGGGTCATACTTTTCGGGTAGCCTTCCACGAGCTTCCCACAATATATTGGGTGAATGTTGGCCCATTCCTCCTGACAGAGCTGGTGTAACTGAGTCAGGTTTGTAGGCCTCCTTGCTCGCACACGCTTTTTCAGTTTTCTATAGGATTGAGGTCAAGGCTTTGTGATGGCCACTCCAATACCTTGACTTTGTTTTCCTGAAACCATTTTGCCACAACTTTGGAAGTATGCTTGGGGTCATTGTCCATTTGGAAGACCCATTTGCGACCAAGCTTTAACTTCCTGACTGATGTCTTGAAATGTTGTTTCAATATATCCATATAATTTTCATTCCTCATGATGCCATCTATTTTGTGAAGTGCACCAGTCCCTCCTACAGCAAAAGCACCCTCACAACATGATGCTGCCACCCCTGTGCTTCACGGTTGGGATGGTGTTTTTGGCTTGCAAGCCTCCCCCTTTTTCCTCCAAACATAACGATGGTCATTATGGCCAAACAGTTCTATTTTTGTTTCATCAGACCAGAGGACATTTCTCCAAAAAGTACGATCTTTGTCCCCATGTGCAGTTGCAAACTGTAGTCTGGCTTTTTTTATGGCCGTTTTGGAGCAGTGGCTTCTTCCTGCTGAGTGGCCTGATGAACGTGGTACCTTCAGGCGTTTGGAAATTGCTCCCAAGGATGAACCAGACTTGTGGAGATCTACAAGTTGGTGTTTATACTTGTGTACTATTGTTTGTACAGATGAAAGTGGTACCTTCATGCATTTGGAAATTGCTCCCAAGGATGAACCAGTCTACAATTTTTTCTGAGGTCTTGGCTGATTTGCTTGTCTTTTGATTTTACCATGATGTCAAGCAAAGAGGCACTGAGTTTGAAGATAAGCCTTGAAATACATCCACAGGTACACCTCCAATTGACTCAAATTATGTCAATTAGCCTATCAGAAGCTTCTAAAGCCATGACATAATTTTCTGATATTTTCCAAGCTGGTTAAAGGCACAGTCACCTTAGTGTATGTAAACGTCTGACCCAGTGGAATTGTGATACAGTGCATTTTAAGTGAAAGAATCTGTCTGTTAATTAACAATTGTTGGGAAAATTACTTGTGTCATGCGCAAAGTAGATGTCCTAACCGACTTGTCAAAATTATAGTTTGTTAACAAGAAATTTGTGGAGTGGTTGAAAAACAAGTTTTAATGACTCCAACCTAAGTGTATGTAAATTTCCGACTTCAACTGTGTATACACACAGACACACACCTGGTTAGGATGTTGTATAGCGTTACAGCAAGAATGAGAATGGGTTTAGAGCTCTCGGGTAATGACCTAACATTATTTAGGAGAATTTAATAAGTGAATTCCGTATCTAATATGCCTGTAAATAATGAGATAAGGGACTGTCATGTGTGTCTGTTACTGTGTGTCTGTGCATGTCTGTGTTTGAATATTCCATTTAAAATGCCAGTAAATAATGGTTAAACCCTGACTGCTAGGGCAGATAGAACTAAACTAATTAAGTTTATATTTTTAAGTGCATTCCCTAGTCTCACAGAGTGGTTACAAGGTTGATCACTACTTGACCTCCTTCTCATAAGAAGGGGAGCTGGCTATCAGATGGAATAAGTTGTTTAGATAAGAGTTAGAGGGTGGTGGGGGGGTAGAGAGAGAGATGGGGATAGAGACAGAGTAGGAGGTAGAGAGAGAGAGAGAGAGATGGGGATAGAGACAGAGTAGGAGGTAGTGAGAGTGAGAGAGAGGGGGATAGAGACAGAGTAGGAGGTAGACACAGTGAGAAGGAAAGGGGGATAGAGACAGAGTAGGAGGTAGAGTGAGTGAGAGAGAGAGGGATAGAGACAGAGTAGGAGGTAGTGAGAGAGAGATGGGGATAGAGACAGAGTAGAAGGTAGAGAGAGTGAGAGAGAGGGGGATAGAGAAAGAGTAGGAGGTAAACACAGTGAGAGAGAGGGGGATAGAGACTGAGTAGGAGGTACAGCGTGAGAGAGAGGGGGATAGAGACAGAGTAGGAGGTAGAGAGAGTGAGAGAGAGGGTGATAGAGACAGAGTAGGAGGTAAAGAGAGTGAGAGAGAGGGAGATAGAGACAGAGTAGGAGGTAAACACAGTGAGAGAGAGGGGGATAGAGACTGAGTAGGAGGTACAGCGTGAGAGAGAGGGGGATAGAGACAGAGTAGGAGGTAGAGCGTGAGAGAGATGGGGATAGAGACAGAGTAGGAGGTAGAGAGAGAGAGAGAGGGGGGGATAGAGACAGAGTAGGTGGTAGAGAGAGAGAGAGAGAGGGGGATAGAGACAGAGTAGGAGGTAGACACAGTGAGAGAGAGGGGGATAGAGACAGAGTAGGAGGTAGAGAGAGTGAGAGAGAGGGGGTTAGAGACAGAGTAGGAGGTAGAGAGAGTGAGAGAGAGGGGGATAGAGACAGAGTAGAAGGTAGAGAGAGTGAGAGAGAGGGGGATAGAGACAGAGTAGGAGGTAGAGCGTGAGAGAGAGGGGGATAGAGACAGAGTAGGAGGTAGAGAGAGAGAGAGAGAGAGAGAGGTAGAGAGAGAGGTAGAGAGAGAGAGCGGGGGATAGAGACAGAGTAGGAGGTAGATAGAGGGGGATAGAGACAGAGTAGGAGGTAAAGAGAGTGAGAGAGAGGGGGATAGAGACAGAGTAGGAGGTAAACACAGTGAGAGAGAGGGGGATAGAGACTGAGTAGGAGGTAGAGCGTGAGAGAGATGGGGATAGAGACAGAGTAGGAGGTAGAGTGTGAGAGAGAGGGGGATAGAGACAGAGTAGGAGGTAGAGAGAGTGAGAGAGAGAGAGGGGGATAGAGACAGAGTAGGAGGTAGACACAGTGAGAGAGAGGGGGATAGAGACTGAGTAGGAGGTAGACACAGTGAGAGAGAGGGGGATAGAGACAGAGTAGGATGTAGACACAGTGAGAGCGAGGGGGATAGAGACAGAGTAGGAGGTAGACACAGTGAGAGAGAGGGGGATAGAGACAGAGTAGGAGGTAGACACAGTGAGAAGGAGAGGGGGATAGAGACAGAGTTGGAGGTAGAGAGAGTGAGTGAGAGAGATGGGGATAGAGACAGAGTAGGAGGTAGACACAGTGAGAGAGAGGGGGATAGAGACTGAGTAGGAGGTAGAGAGCGTGAGAGAGATGGGGATAGAGACAGAGTAGGTGGTAGACACAGTGAGAAGGAGAGGGGGATAGAGACAGAGTGGGAGGTAGAGAGCGTGAGAGAGGTGGGGATAGAGACAGAGTAGGTGGTAGACACAGTGAGAGAGAGGGGGATAGAGACAGAGTAGGAGGTAGACACAGTGAGAAGGAGAGGGGGATAGAGACAGAGTGGGAGGTAGAGAGAGTGAGTGAGAGAGATGGGGATAGAGACAGAGTAGGAGGTAGACACAGTGAGAGAGAGGGGGATAGAGACAGAGTAGGAGGTAGAGAGAGTGAGTGAGAGAGATGGGGATAGAGACAGAGTAGGAGGTAGACACAGTGAGAAGGAGAGGGGGATAGAGACAGAGTGGGAGGTAGAGAGAGTGAGTGAGAGAGATGGGGATAGAGACAGAGTATGAGGTAGACACAGTGAGAGAGAGGGGGATAGAGACTGAGTAGGAGGTAGAGCGTGAGAGAGAGGGGGATAGAGACTGAGAAGGAGGTACAGCGTGAGAGAGAGGGGGATAGAGACAGAGTAGGAGGTAAAGAGAGTGAGAGAGAGGGGGATAGAGACAGAGTAGGAGGTACAGCGTGAGAGAGAGGGGGATAGAGACAGAGTAGGAGGTAAAGAGAGTGAGAGACAGGGGGATAGAGACAGAGTAGGAGGTACAGCGTGAGAGAGAGGGCGATAGAGACAGAGTAGGAGGTAAAGAGAGTGAGAGAGAGAGGGGTATAGAGACAGAGTAGGAGGTAGACAGAGTGAGAGAGAGGGGGATAGAGACAGAGTAGGAGGTAGAGAGAGTGAGAGAGAGGGGGATAGAGACAGAGTAGGAGGTAGAGCGTGAGAGAGAGGGGGATAGAGACTGAGTAGAAGGTAGACCGTGAGAGAGAGGGGGATAGAGACAGAGTAGGAGGTAAAGAGAGTGAGAGAGAGGGGGATAGAGACAGAGTAGGAGGTAGACGGACTGAGAGAAAGGGGGATAGAGACAGAGTAGGAGGTAGAGAGAGCGAGATGGGGGGTAGAGACAGAGTAGGAGATAGTGAGACAGAGGGGGATAGAGACAGAGTAGGAGGTAGAGAGAGTGAGAGATTTTGAAGTTGGAATTTTATTTTAGCTGATTTTGAATTTTGAATTTTATTAGGATCCCCATTAGCTGATGCCACGGCTTCCTGAGAGAGAGGGAGAGAGAGAGAAAGGATGCATGAATACATGCTCATACACACTCTCTCCCAGCGAATGTTATTAGGACCGGTATTAGCTGATGCCATGGCTTCCTTAGAGAGATAGAGAGACAAAACCAAAAACATAACCAACAAAAATGGGTCACAGCTCCTGCAGCTCTGTCAAATGCTGGATATGTACATAGTCAATCGTAGGCTTCGAGGCGACTCCTATGGTAGGTACACCTATAGCTCACCTCTTGGCAGTAGTACTGTAGACTACTTTATCACTGACCTCAACCCAGAGTTCTTCAAAGCGTTCACAGTCAGCCCACTGACACCCCTATCAGATCACAGCAAAATCACAGTCTACTTGAACAGAGCAATACTCAATCGTGAGGCATCAAAGCCAAAGGAACTGAGTAATAATAAGAAACGCTATAGATGGAAGAATGCAGTTTGGAAACCTACCAAAAAACAATTAGGCAACAACAAATTCAATCCCTTTTAGACAACTTCCTGAACAAAACTTTCCACTGTAATAGTGAAGGTGTAAACTTGGCAGAATATATATATTTGACCTCTCAGCTTCCCTATCAAATCTAAAAATCTTAAATAGAAGACCGAAGAAAACGAACAACAATGACAAATGGTTTGATGAAGAATGCAGAAATCTAAGAAAGAAATTGAGAAACCTGTCCAACCAAAAACATAGAGACCCGGAAAACCTGAGTCTACACCTTCACTATGGTGAATCACTAAAGCAATACAGAAATACACTATGGAAAAAGAAGGAACAACACGTCAGAAATCAGCTCAATATAATTGAAGAATCCATAGACTCTAACCACTTCTGAGAAAATTGGAAAACACTAAACAAACAACAACACAAAGAATTATCTATCCAAAATGGAGATGTATGGATAAACCACTTCTCCAATACTTTTGGCTCTATAACAAAGAACAAACAGCAAAAACATGTACATGATCAAATACAAATCTTAGAATCAACTATTAAAGACTACAGAACTCACTGGATTCTCCAATTACCTTGAATGAACTAGAGGACAAAATAAAACCCTACAACCCAAAAAGGCCTGTGGTGTTGATGGTATCCTCAATGAAATTATCAAATATACAGACAACAAATTCCAATTGCCTATACTTAAACTCTTTATTAACATGATCCTTAGCCCTGGCATCTTCCCCAACATTTGGAACCAAGGACTGATCACCCCAATCCACAAGAGTGGAGACAAATTTGACCCCAATAACTACCATGGGATATGTGTCAACA